>NW_021703779.1:92466208-92545142 GCF_005190385.1 Monodon monoceros | reverse complement strand
AAAAAAAAAAAAAAAAAAAAAAAAAAAAGAAGTGGCATAGAAGCAAAACTGGGAGGGAGCAAAATACTGGCAGTTTGAAGGACTACAAAACCATAGGTTACCTTTTCTTAAAGGGGAGTAGGGAATGGTGCTTTCCATTCTCACTCATTATGCTATTGGCCCACCAGTCTCCGAGGACTTTGGGTGGCCTGGTGGAAGGAGGCTTAGCTCTCGCAAGCCCTTGAGGTTGGCTTTGGGGCTTATGATCCTTTTAATTAGCCACCTGTTGGCTGTCTTCTTCACCACAGGGAGAAATACCCAGCCTGATATGAGACTCGTGGAGTGTGTCCTACAGAAAGGCAGGTGAGAAGTGAGCTATGCTGTCCTCTCCAGCCAACCACATACCTTCCACAAGAATCCGACCTTGGGTCACAGGTTCACACCTGGAAAAGCCCTGCTTTCCCTTCCTCTCCAGGGACCAGCAGATCGGCACTTCTCCTAAATGCCTGTGAACTTTACTTAGGTAAAGTTTACTTAGTGTGACCCATTAGGCTGTTTCCTTTCATTCAGTCCTATGGCAGATTCTGTTGTGAGCAGAAGAAACACATACGAATCATAACCAGAAGTACAAATAACATTAAGCAACAGGTATTTAAGGTCCCCATGTACTTTTTAATAGCTGATGCAGGGTCCCAAACCCAATGGCAGAAAGGCTCCTCCTAACTCTATAGGAGCTCCTTAAAAGTAATAATAGTAATAACAGCCACCACCTCATTTATCAAACCACATGCTTACCAATTAAATGTTCAATGGTATAAAAAATTCTAACTGGTATTATCATCACACCAGAGGAGTGATTTTTGTAAATCGCATAATCAAGAAATACCCACTGAGCATTCAGTCACGCTCTACACTCCGTGCAGATGTGGAATCCCAGCATAATGAAGAGCCATCTGTTAAGCCTCAATTCCGTAAGCAGTGCCTTGGGTTAGCTGGACTCCCCGTGCTCTGCCCCCAGGCCTTGCATTAATGAACCAAACCTAAATGAGAGAATGTACTTTTCGCATTACTTCACCCTCCTGTTGCCCTCAATCCATCACCAGCAGTGACCCTGGTCAAGTGATCTGAGACTGCCTTGAATATCCACGGAAGGATTAAGTTGTTTTCGATGCATGTTGACTTTATTTATAGAACGTATAACCTCTGGAAGAAAGTACAATGGCCTGGGAGTCAAAAGCCTTAGACTGTATTCCCAGAACAGCTGTTCACTAAAGTATGGACTCGGGCAAAAGACTTGTCCTTTCTAAATCTCAAAGCCCACATCAGGACTGGACCAGATTTGTGTTTCTCAGAACCACGTAGCAGCCCATGGGTAGGTCTCATCAGGCAAGAGAGGTGAGGCAAGTGATTTATGATGAATAATAGTTAGAGGACTGAAGTTTGAAAATTATTTACACATCTATTCATTTTTATCTTATCCCTCCGATAGCTCACTCTTTCTCACTTGCAAAATGCTTTTTTGCCACATGTTATGAGGAGAAATTGAAGCACATGTAGATGCTTTCATATGCTTTCTTGAGTCAGAGAGCAGAGGTGAGTCGCAGATACAGCAGTTGGGAATTCTATAACCCAAATATTACCTTCTTATTGACACAGCCCTCAGCTTAGTCTGTTGAGCACACGAAGACCATCATGTGTACAGCAGCTACGAAAATGTTGAGAGCCCCTGGGCTAAATCACTCATTCACTTGCCATATTATGAAGAACCTACCTCCTGCCAGACACCATGCTAAGTGCTGGGGAAAGAACAGCGAGTTAACACAGACATGGTCTTGGCTTTTGTGGAGCACTTAGTCTGGCAAGAGGAAAGAGAAATGACATAAAACAAACAAATCACAGCATAATAAAACCTATGATCAGAGTTTTGAGAGCCTGTAACAGAGCCACCATTGGGCAGCAGGGAAGGAGGTCGCTGGCAGAGGGAATAGCAATGGGTAAAGGCTTCAATGGCCCAGAGGTTACAAAGACACGTTCAGGGAACTCAAAGTAGCTCCTTTTGCCTAGATAATATAGAGTGCCAGGGGAAACCCGTAAGAAACAATGCTGGAGAGATGAGCACACAAGGTCTAGGAAGCCATGTGAAGGAGTTTGAATTGTTCCCTCCAACAAGTTCCCTCCAACTCTCTGATTCTGCTCAGAGAGTGAAACTCGGATGTGTAACGAGGATCATAGGTCTAAAACTCTGGTGCTTTTTTTCCCCATAAAAACACTGTTAGGAATTCTGGCTAGGGGCTGAGGAACTGCACTTCCACTCCATTTCAGATTAAATAGGCTTTTGCCAGCTGGTCTGGGAACCAGACCCCCAAGAATATTGTGTCCATGGGACAATGCAATCTGAATTCTAAATAGATTTCCAAAGAAACTTTTGGAACAAAACCCATTCAACAGTTGTTGGGGAATGCTTGGAAAGCAATGAAACACAGGACCTTGCTTTCCTCCATGGAGCCAGTGTTTGAAAAAAAAAAGACTGAACACTACAACCACTGTCTTAAAATAAACACAATATCCTCATTTTGATTAGTAGGGTCATATTTAGGTATAGCCATTGAGTGGCACCATGTAGTATCTATTTATATATTTAAATTACCACAAAACCCCAAATATGTTGGAGATGACCAGCTACTTTCATTCTAGATAAAGACAATGCAGAAATGGAGAAGAGGGTGGTCTCTTTAGAAGGAAACATGGATGCAAACCAAGTCTGTAACTTATACACAACATTCCTGTGTCCCTGCTCAATCAACTGTCAATTATCCAGGGAGTAATTCAACAAATATTTGAATGCTAAGTGCCATCTAATTTTGCATGCTGGAGTCTCCATTTTTCTTCACTTTCATTTCAGTAGAGAAGCCCTATCTATCTGCACTCAGAAAAATACTCTCTGACACCAGGGATGTCCCATTTTCCCCACCCACTCACTTGGTCTACTAACAGTGAGGGAAATGGAAGTGGTGGTAACTTTCCAGAACTACCCTCCAAATCCCCTCAGGTCATTTTACAGAGTAGTCATTCTCAAACAAAGTTCAGTATGCATAAACATCACCAGGAGAGGAGTGGAGTAAAATTCATGTTCCCAGGTCAATTCCTCTCCCCCTTACCTGGACTCACTAGGTCTGGGGTACGGCCCAGGAATCAACATTTTTAAGAAACACCCAAGGTAACTCTGATGCAAATGGCTCAAGAACCAAACCTTGGGAAACTCCACTGTGGAAACTTTAGCTGGCTGAGTCCCGAACCTTGAACTGAGAATATTAGTTGCCAATCAGAAAGCTGGGTGATCTGATGCGAGACACTGACAGAGGGTGAAATAGATGCAAGAGAAAGAAGTGCATCCTGGTCAACTTGCCCCCAACTGTATTTTAGTTTTTCAAAATCCCGTATTTTTACTTTAATCCAAGCAGATGGCACTGGCTTTCCAGCAATCTCCTACTGGCACCAGAAAAGGAACTCAACAGAGACAGCCTCCTTACCTCTCCTGATGGTTGGTTTCCATTTTTTGGAACTTAATGCTGCTGTGGCAGAGAAGAGAGGCCAAGGTGGGGCAGTCTTCTATTACTCCCATTAATGTTATCCCCGATTACATGAATAATCAAGAGTTGACTGGAAAGAGGAATAAATGAAAGGCAAATATTCTACTGAGAGGTTAAATAGGATAAAGGAGGCCCCCTGTTGGTTGAGAGCTGTGAGGTGATAAATGAACAGTCAGAATCCCTGCCTCTTTTCATTCTCAGTTTGCCAGGAACACAGATTTAAAGCCCATAACGTCGGCATTGAGCCTGAGAGAAATAATCAGAAATCTGTGTTTTTTCACTGTTTCCCCATAATACCCAGAAGAGTCTTCAACACTTGATGTTAACCCTAAATGTGAAACGACTGTTGTCAATCGAGCCCCAAAGTCTCCAATTGTGGACCTAGATCTGGTCTGACAATTTATTTTATTTTATTGTGATAAGAACATTTAACATGAGCTCTCCCCTCTAAACAAATCTGTAAGTGTACAATAAAGTACCGTTAACTATAGGCACAATGTCGTACAGCAGATCTCTGGTACTTGTTCATCTTGTATAATTGAAACTTTAGGCCCATTGATTAGCGATTTCCCAGCCCCTGGTAACCCTTCCCTCCCAGCTTCTAGCAACCTTCATTCTACTCTGATTCTATGAAGCTGACCATTTAAATACCTCAAATAAGTGGAATCATGCAGTATTTGTCCGTGTGTGACTGCCTTATTTCACTTACCATAATATCCTCAAGGTTCATCCATGTCATAGCATATGACAGGATTTCCTCCTTCTTAAGGCTGAATAATATTCCACTGTGCATATATACATTTGCTTTGTCCATTCATCCATCCTTGGATGGCATTTGGATTGTTCCTACATCTTGGCTATTGCCAATAGTGCTACAATGAACACCGGAGTGCTAATACCTCTTTGATTTTCTGATTTCAATTCCTTCGGCTAAATACCCAGAGGTGGAATTACTGATCACATGGTAGTTCTATTTTTGAGGAATCTCCGTACTGTTTTCCACAGCAGTTGCACCATTTTGCATTCCTATCAACAGTGTACGAGGGTTCTGATTTCTCTACATCTTCACCAACACTTAACTTTTTGGTTCTTGCTATTATCAAGAAATCGAAAGACAAGTGTTGGACTGACAACTTTTATTGAAAGAAAACAGTCCTATTCAAGCTGCCTCAACAAAAGGGAAGTTTATGGTAAGAAAACAGGTATCCCATGAGATTCCTAGTGCGGGATAAAGCTTGGCCTCAGGAGAACTGGAAGGTGGCTCTGGGTTCAAGGTGGCGGTAAGGAACAGCTACACTGTCTCTCAGGGCTTCTCTCCTTCTCTCTTACTAGCTTCTCGGTTTCCTCATGGCTTCTGTCTCCTCCTAGCACCAGCTTGGACTTGGCCTGACATGACTGCCCCCCTCCCCATCATCTTTTGGCTCTCGTCCAGGCTGCAAACTGTCTTATTTAGTCTCTCAGCTTCCCAATTCTAATTTCCTAGGAGAGGAAAACGAATGGCCCAGCTCATCTTATCAAGCCCATACTGCTCACCAGGTGATCAACGGGCTGTTTCGGGGACAGGGGGCCACTCCCGGTCCAATCAACGTAAGCCAGGGAGGCAGGGTCTCTGGCACAGTTCATGGCTACTGCCCCCCAGCACAGCTGGCGTGAAGCAGTTTGCCTTTGAAGGGGATATGGAGCAGAAGGCCCAGTAAAATATATCTGCACAAACCTTAGGCTTCACGTGTAATCTGAAGGCTAATGACATGTCCATTCGGGAGCTTCAAACACCCATATTTTTACCTTTGTAATTAAGAAAAAAGCATCTGACCCCAACACAGACCTCTTGGCCCTCCACCTCTACTATAAACTAACCTCTTTAAACTGGTAAAAGAATGCAAATGTGTTGTATTAAAGGGAAAAACAGTATGCCGACAGCTCCCTGAGACAAAGAGAAAGAGAAAGAGAAGAAACCACGAGACAGACAAATCCTGATAAACGGATACCTCTGGCCTTTAGCCCATCTCTCTTGACAGGCCTTCTGTCAGCTATGATCATCTTATCTCCCTCGAAGTTTCTCCAAGTGGCATGTGAGGTCAGTGTTCAATGTTAACTAGAACAAGCAAGCAGCATCACAAACCGACAGATGGCAACTGAGAGCTTATCATTCTTGGATTATTTCATTCCCTGGAGTGATACGTGCCAGAGAGTAAAGCATTCTATTTTGACAGCCACCTAATAATGGCTGTCAGACACTTCTACTACTCCCAGGCTAAACCTTCCCCTCCATAACCTTCTTTCTTCCCATGAATTCCCAGTTGCAAAAATCATAAATGCCACGCCTGCTAAAGTCAATGGGAGCTTTGCTAGTGACAAGTGCGTGGACCAAGGAGAAAACAAAAACACTGACAACCATGGAGAATATCAGAGAACCAACAGGTCAGAACGAGAAGATCTGGTGGTGGCCATCTTGAAGAATGAGCAGGAGATGAAGAGAAATTAAAAGTTTGTGTTGCTTTGAAAACAATGTTTCTCAAATTCAGAGCAGGTCCTACTGGAGTTGAAGAAAAAGATTCCAAATAGGGTTTCTAAGACCAGAGCTGCAAAGCCCTAAAGACCCGTGGAAGATTTTCATACATAGTCTTATCTCACATTTGTCCCCGAGTCGCTTAGTTTATTGAAGAGTTTTCCTGGAACTCTTAACAACATTAACTGTTAAGTGCAACTTATCACTCCAGGTAAGTAAGTTATGGTAGCTCTGGAGGAGGGAGCAGACAGAATGGTGCTCTGTTTCTGGTACCCAACAGAGGTTATCAACCTTTTTGTCCCATGTGCCACCTATTATCCCTTCTTCAAAACAGCCCTTCAAATTCCCTTATGCTTCTTTCTCACCAGAGACATTATGTAGCTATTAAAAGGAATGAAGTTGTGCTACATGCACTGGCATCCAACTCTACTGTCCGATGAGAAAAATTTCAGATTGTAAGGAATCATCTCAGTTTTGTTAAAAAAAAAAAAAAAAGTACAGAAGAAGATAAAAGATCTGAGAGAATAAATGCAAGCTGTTAATAATGATTATCTCTGATAGATGGGATTATGGAGGATTTTCACTTTCTATTTTTGACATTTTTCTTACAAAACTTGGGAGGTTTTTTTGCAATCAGGAAAAGGATTTTTGTGTGTGTGTGTGGTACGCGGGCCTCTCACTGTTGTGGCCTCTCCCGTTGCGGAGCACAGGCTCCGGACGCGCAGGCTCAGCGGTCACGTCTCACGGGCCCAGCCGCTCCGCGGCACGGGGGATCCTCCCGCACCGGGGCACGAACCCGTGTCCCCTGCATCGGCAGGCGGACTCTCAACCACTGCGCCACCAGGGAAGCCTGAAAAGGATATTTTTAACCCTCTACGGTTCATTGATAGGTAGTACCAACATGGCTTTGGTTTTCACCTCTAATTTGTAGGTTTGGGAGAGGCTGAATGCGAAAGAATAACACAGAAGGGTCTCTGAGGTTAAAAGAAAGCCATTCACTCTGTTTATGGGAGTCAACACTCAATAAGTAAATTCCATGAATGGGACAGAAGGTAGTGTAAACAGAGGTCAAATGCAGTGGCTCTGGAGTCCAGGTTCAAGTCTCAGCCTACTCTGAACTTGCTTTAAGCTTCCTCCGTTGACTGATAATATGCATCAAACACTTGGAACATGTCTAGCATATGATAAGCTCAACAAATAGTAGCTATTCCTAAAGAGTTGTTAATTGAAAATCTATTTCATTTAATTTTAGTTATAATATCTGCAATTCAATTTAAAATACTTTCAGCATAGACACTGTGATATGTATGTGTATATTCGTTTTCTACACTGTAGGGCAGTTAATTACCATTTAGTGCTGTGCTGGAAAGCCAATAGCACTGGCTAGTAAGAGTCGATTCTGTGCATCCCTTCACAATGCCTTTGTAACTTTAGTGAGGTCAGTCTGGTAATTTGAAATGGACCACATGAATTGGCAAATGCTATAAATCAAGGCTTCAAATGTTTATCAGTACACCACTGTTAACATCTGAAGAACCCTAACTGAGAATACACACTCCGGGGGTGATTAGTTAGCAGCTGAAATCTCTCATCAAAGCCCACAGTCAAGAACTCAACAACAAAAAGACATACTATCCAGTTTAAAAAAATGGGCAAAGGACTTGAACAGACATTTCTCCAAAGAAGGTATACAAATGGCCAATGAGCACAACATTAGTTATTAGGAAAATGTAACACAAAACCACAGTGAGATACCACTTCATGCCTACTAGGATGGCTATAATTTTCTAAAAGGAAATAAGTGCTGGCAAGAATGTGGAGAAATTGGAACCCTCGTGCGTTACCGGTGGGAATGTAAAATGGCTCATCTGCTGTGGAACAGTTCTGCAGTTCCTCAAAAAGCTAAACACAGAATTACCATGTGACCCAGCAATTCCACTCCTAGGTACATACCCCAAAGAATTGAAAACAGAGACTAAACAGATACTTGTTCATCACAGCATTATTCACAATAGCCAAAGGAAAACAACCCAAGTGTCCACAGACAGATGAATAAACAAAATGTGGTGTATCTATAAAATAGAATATTATTCAGCCTTTTTTTTTTGGCGGGGTGTGGGGGGCACTGCGTGGCATGTGGGATGTTAGTTCCCTGACCAGGGATCAAGGATTGAACCCGTGCCCTCTGCAGTGGAAGCACGGAGTCTTATCCACTGGACCGCCAGGGAAGCCCCTATCATTCAGCCTTAAAAAGGAATGACACGTGTTACAACATGGGTGAACCTTAAAAACACTGTGCTAAGTGAAATAAGCCAGACACAAAAGGACAAATATTGTATGATTCCACTTATATGAGGTAGCTGGATAGGCATATTCACAGAGATAGAACAGTGGTTCCTGGGGCCTGGGGGAGGGGAAAATAGGGAGTTACTGCTTAATGCCTAATGGGTACAGGGTTTATATTCGGAGTGATGAAAACGTTTTGGAAATAGTGGTAATGGTTGCAGAACATTGTGAACATAATTAGTGCCACTGAATTATGCACTTAAAAATGGTTAAAATGGCAAATTTCATTACATATATATATTTACCACAATTTAAAAAATTAATAATGTAACATACCAAAAATCATTAATTATACACTTAACATGGGTGAACAGTATGGTACATAAATTATATCTCAATAAAGCTTTTTTAATCTCACAAGCAAGTCATAAGGGAATTTTTGGGAGGGGGGTGATGAAAGCATTCTCTATCTCGATTATGGTATATGTTTATCAAAACTCGTAGAACTCTATCCTAAAAAGGGTGAATTTTACTGTATGTAAAACACACCTTAATTTTTTTAATGGATATAAAGCCACACTCAAATGTTTCAGCTATGAAATCTTCAAATGGTTTGTTAATTAGAGCAATGGATACTAGAAATGATATTTCATTAGGGAACTCTTTGGTGTTCAAGACAAGTGGATAAGTTAGAATTATTCAGGCACTCCCACCCTTGCATAAATTGGATATAAGACTCAGCTGGCCCAATGACCTTCACCTCTTAGGGAATGACACATTAGGCTCAGGAGTCCCAACAAATCTTATGTTCAGACACTTAATGGAGGATTTGGATGTGCCCTTTAATTAGAAGGTAAGCTGAATCCTACAGCTAGACTATTGTCACATCTACCTCCAGTGAACCTTTCACACAAGATAGTGGTTGGCAACAATAAAAGGTGGAATGTCTCTGGACGTACAGATCAGGCTGTATGACTTCTTTGTGCCGATTATTAATAAATGTTTGTGTGGTAGAATGTGATCTGAATTGCTTTCACTGTAATATACTGGTTGCAGGGAGGAAACCTTTATAGACCTCACCTACCTCTAACTATCGAAGATGAATGATACCCACCAAAATAGAATCGAATAACTGTAGACAACCAAATTGGTTTATTAGATCAATTTGCAACAAATATTTTGCGGACTTCTGGACAATCAGGGATGTGTCTGATTTTGATAACTTACTTCAAGTGAAATCAAAACTGAAGAAACAAAAAACTGATCAACTTTCCCATTCAGGCCGTATGGCTAGCAGGGGTGAGGGGATGGAAGCTGTTCATGTTTGTTACTTGTTTACAATGTAATACTACTTTTTTTAAATTGAAGTACAACTGACTTACAATATTACGTTAGTTTCAACTGACAACATAGTGATTCGATATTTTGATACATTACAGAAGGATCAGCATGATAAGTCTAGTTACCATCTGTCATACAAGGTAATACTATGAAATGAATTTGTTTCATGGAAAGATTTCCCATTTAATCCATTGCTCACCTAGGTGTTTTATCCAAAGTGTCAAACTTTACCATAAGGATCCAGGAAAAAAGATGCCATTCAACAATAGCAACTCTTTAAATCGAGCTGAAAGTTAGGACCCAAATATCAGTGTTTGGGCATGTCCACTAGCCTCAGAGGCAACGTGGTTATGAGCCCAACCAGTAGGTAACCTCAGAGGATGGCTGAGCGTAGAGGGAGGGAGGTTCAGTGAAACAAGAGAAGGCAAAGACCAGCAGAAAGAAGTAGAGGCTTCATTCTGTTCTTTTTCTTTTCTTTTTAATTATATTACCCTGTATTCTGTCATCATGAAGTGACTGTAGACAACTCCTTAAAATACAGACAGATAAAGGCTGCTGGGAAGTCACATTCTAACAGAACTAACAGTTGCAGTTGCAGCTCTGAGGTCTTAAGTCTCTAGGGACCTAGATCAACGGGGACCATGACGTGGTTCCATTTCCCTGAGTATTTTATAAAGGGGACATACCTCGTCATTTCACTAAAAGGAGGTTGTAGCCTAAAGCATAAGCAAACTGCTTGAAGCAAACCCAATACGTTAAAAATCAAGATTTCACAACCAAGAAATTCAAAGGTTATAATTCACATTACCAAAGGATTTTTTTCTAAATGGTATCTGTGGAAGTCCTTACTTCTTTTTTTTGAAGTCCTTACTTTTGCAAGCTGCCCCTCTGCATGTGAAGCAGGACTTAACATAAAGATTTGTGTCACAAGCAGTTTTTTTTCATTCTTACAGAAGAGACAGCAACAGAGATGAATAAATTTGAAGGAGAGAACATTTGTAGCTCTTAGAGGGATGTCCTCTTAACATTTAATTTTGATATCTGTGAATATACCTCCGAGCTGGTGGCAATGATCCAGTCCTGTTTCTGTTCGCTAGGGTCCCCCATTAGGGCAGTAGATGTGGACAACCCCTCAGTCTTGCTGAGGGATTTCAATGTTACTCTTACACAACCCTCAACCTCTGAAGCACACCTGGCCACTCATCCACACACCAGGTGTATCACTCTCAGAAAGTTTGACCCAGATAATACAGAAAACCAAAATCTAGACCCACTGAACCCCTAGAACACAACTCTGCATAGTTTTCTATGGAAGGTGATAGCCTACGTGACTTCCGGTGTTATTTCTGAAGATTAAGAGGTCAACTGGAAAGCTTTCCTTAAAGCCAAACCAACAGAGCATCCTACGGTGGGGAGACCATGACCACGCAAATATGGAAAAAAAGGTGTCCCTGACTCAAAAACAATATCCTCTAGCCACCCACCCATTCAACTTCCTGGGAAAGTGGCCTCTACTTTGTGCACTTACTCTTGATAATGCCAGAAGGAGGCGCTGTCATCAATATCCTGCCCCCTGGCCTTCCAGACAGGGCAGAACTCTCTCAGACAGGTGGCAATTACCTTAGGTTTCCTTAGAGAAGGCAACTCTAGAGCTTTCCCCAGCTCAGTCATCTGGTACCTAGGAACCTTCTTTCCATCAAGAAAATCATATTAAATCCACCACACCCAATGTCTCTTATTCTGAGTATGTAGCTTCAGAAAGGCAAAAGCCAGGATGCTGAAGGATGAGGAGAAAGGACGTTGGATCAACAGGCTTAACCTTGAGGTTATTACAAACTGAAATGGACACCTTAATAATAACAACAGTTACCTTTTATTGAGTCCTTACTAGGTCCCAGCAACTGTACTGTACAGACACTCTCTAATCCTTACAACAACCATACAAGGTAATAAGCATTATTACTCCCATTTTACAGGCAGGTAAACTGAAGTTCAAAGAAGTTAAACTCACCTAAGCTCAAATAGCTAACAACTGGCAGAACCCAAATTCTAACCCACTAGTGTCAGATTCTAGTACCAAGCAGAACTACTTGGCAAACAGCACATTCTCAGTAAATGCGTGTTACAAGAATCCATGCTCTTCACTCGTAAACTATACCAGCTCCATGATCAGGATAGAAACCATTAAAAGACCATTGATCTTTGCAAAAATCTTACATTGTGTAGCTCAACTCCTTCCTTTAATCGGGCAACTATGAGGAAGCTGCTTTCCTCTGCCGAGGGGAGTGGTACTCACAGTTATTCTAGCTGTATCTCAAGAGCAGGAGGTGAGCTGAGGCGCACCCAGACCACCTTTACTCTCAGCAACTAGCCCCTGTTTGTGGGAATGACGTGGACAGGGCACTCTGGTCTCAGTAGCAAGGCCTGCTGACACATGGAGATTTAACTGTCAGACATCTCCAGAGCCCGCTCAGGTCAATGGTTTCTGCAGGCTTGTGGGTTTGACTTTACTAAACCACCTTTTCCCTAAAGAGAGGGTGTTTCTGAGCTAGGCTGTGTCCCTGGGCCAAGCTGGGTCTGGAGGTTGGGAGGCAGATGGGAACAGCTGCCTTAGCTGGGCACAATGGGGAGTGTGAAGAGGCAGAGTCCTTTTGACAGTGGTTTCCCTTTCCCTAAAAATGAGTCCAGAGGCAGATCTCTAGAACAGTGCCAGCCAATCATCAAGCCTGTGTGCTAAAGTCAGGACAGGGTTATGAAAATATAAGCAAAGTAGTCAGGGACATGGTAGGAGCAAAAGGAGCAGACAGAAGGAAGAAACACAAATGTTCAACTGAACTGAAAAGTAGGGAGGGGGAAAGCAATGAGATTCAAAATATTCTAACAAAAAAAACATGAGAAATTTTCCACTGGTCCTTAAAGGAAGCGGGCCAGTGGGAACAGAATGAGTGGGCTGCCAGGTTGTTTTGAAGGCTCAGGGAGCCATCCAAGACACACCTTTCAAGGCACCAGGACCACACAGGCGGCCTTTCTCTCCCACCTCCCAACTCCGAGCCTTCCTTGCTAGATGCTGGCGTGGATCTGAGCCACAGGAAGGCACACAATAACTGGAAGCTAATGCAAAAATAAATCATTTGTGTTTTCTGATGGGACTGGGTTTTGAGGGCTTTGGTGAATCATTACTGCCCAGCCCTACCCAATAAAGGAGGAGCTAATAACTCACGTCCTCTCCCAGTAGCTTGCATGCCCCTGGCAGAGGCGACCTTGCAACACCACTCTCTCCCGGCTCTCCTCTTCTCATGAATTGTTAATGGCTCCCTATTACCGACCATATCAAGTCCACATGTCTCCTCTGGATGTTCCAGCTCGTCATGCTCTGCCTCCACTCTATACCAATCTGGCGCCATCTCCCTCCTCTCCCAACACAGATCTGCCACTGGAGGCAGTTTCCATTTTGAACCAAACTCACAGCCTCTTCTCTCACCACAGTTCTATCAGGATCTGGGCTGCCTCACCAAAATTCTGGACAGCCACAACGTCAAGATTACGTTAGATTACTATAAACACTGAGCTTCTCTTACCCATAAAAAAAGGGACTGTACCTTTAAATATTTTGTAAGATCCTGCACTTTCCAATATGGTAACCACTATTACCCGTGGCTATTTCAATTTAAAGTACTTAAAATTAAATAAGGGACTTCCCTGGTGGTGCAGTGGTTAAGAATCTTCCTGCAGGGGACACGGATTTGAGCCCTGGTCCGGGAAGATCCCACATGCAACTAAGCCCGTGTGCCACAACTACTGAGCCTGTGCTCTAGAGCCCGTGAGCCACAACTACTGAGCCTGCGTGCCACAACTACTGAAGCCTGTGTGCCTAGAGCCCGTGCTCTGCGACGAGAAGCCACCACAATAGGAAGCCCATGCACTGCAACGAAGAGTAGCCCCCGCTCACCGCAACTAGAGAAAGCCTACACACAGCAACGAAGACCCAAAGCAGCCAAAAATAAATAAAATTTTTAAAATAAAT
Organism: Monodon monoceros; assembly: GCF_005190385.1. Lineage (NCBI taxonomy): Eukaryota > Metazoa > Chordata > Mammalia > Artiodactyla > Monodontidae > Monodon > Monodon monoceros. The sequence goes on along the minus strand of NW_021703779.1, from coordinate 92,531,413 downwards.
AAATTTTTAAAAGACACCTTATTAAAAAAAATTAAATGAAACAAAAAAATCAGTTGCAGTAACAATGTGTCAAGGGCACAGTAGTTGCACCTGGCTAGTGGCTACTCTATTGGAGAATACAAATATAAAACATTTCCATCATCATGGAAACGTCTATTCGATAGTGCAGTACTACACTATACATGCAAGAGAGGAGTAGCCTAATGTGTGTGAAAATTGTTGCTTACCACCCCTTGGAAAACTTGAGGATCCAGATTTAACATAAAGGAATGCATAGGACTTAGGGATACAGCCCATCTTAAGTAACCAGGAAAACATTCTTATTACTGATCCCAACCAGCTCTGTAAACATCACAGGTAATTACAACATCTTTTTTTTTTTTTTTTTAAGTCACATGTAGCAGACCTCAGGAAACCTTCAACAAAGCATTCATAGACTAGTCAGGCCTCTGTATCCTAAGCTCTTTGCTAGGTTCTGGAAGCCAGTACAGAGCACATGACCCAGTCCCTGCCCTGGGAAGAAAGTCCATATACACAAAACTACAGGAAGCAGAAAGGGATAAAGGCCATAAGAGGGGGACTATGGGGCAGAGAGATCAAATGAATGGGAGGAACAAGGGAGGACTGCATGGACAGAGAGATGATTTCAGATCTGGGTTGGGCCCTAAAGGATGACTACAATTTTGAAAAGGAGCTCAGAGGATGAAAGGAGAAAACTGCATAAGCAAAAGGGGGAGCGAGTTAGAGCCCAGGGTACATTTATGGCCGAGTGAGCAAAGGAAGAAATATGACAGCTAATCAACAATTCTTTGAAATTTTCCCTGAGCACCCTAATAATCAAAGAATACATTAACTTAGATTCCATTTTCACGAAGATTTTGCTTTAGTGAGAATTTCTGTTGGCAAGGACAAGGTGAAATGGGGTCTCTTCGACACTGCTGGTGGGAAGTAAATGGGTACTACTTGTTTTGAAAAGCCCATATGAAGCTCCTTAAAAACATTCATACCCCCGATCCAACAATTCCACAAGAAGGAAAATGGCCTACAAAATAATCTGAAATACAGAGATTTACGCACAAAGCAGTTTTTTGCAACATTATTTATAACTAAGAAAATAATAGGAAATGATTAAGTAAATTATGATCTAGTTATAGAATGGAGTATGATATAACCATTAAGAATTATATTTCTGACAAGTTTTAAATGACATGGAAAATGTTTATGAGAATGTTATGTGAAAAAATAATCAGGGTATAAGTTTGGTAGTATACAAAACATAGTCACAACCATGTAAAACAATATGAGTAGTCGATAGCCTCATCCACCAGAGGGCAGACAGCAGAAGCAAGAAGAACTACAATTCTGCAGCCTGTGGAAGGAAAACCACATTCACAGAAAGACAGACAAAATGAAAAGGCATAGGGTAGAACTTTGTACCAGATGAATGAACAAGATAAAACGCCAGAAAAACAACTAAATGAAGTGCAGATAGGCAACTTTACAGAAAAAGAATTCAGAATAATGATAGTGAAGATGATACAGGACCTCAGAAAAAGAATGGAGGCAAAGATCAAGAAGATGTAAGAAAGGTTTAACAAACACCTAGAAGAATGAAAGAACAAACGGAGGTGAAAAATACAATAACTGAAATGGAAAATACACTAGAAGGAATCAATAGCAGAATAACTGAGGCAGAAGAATGGATAAGTGACCTAGAAGACAGAAGGGTGGAATTCACTGCTGTGGAACAGAAAAAAGAATGAAAAGAAATGAAGCCAGCCTAAGAGACCTCTGGGACAATATTAAACGCAACAATATTCGCATTATAGGGGTCCCAGAAGGAGAAGAGAGTGAGAAAGAACCCGAGAAAATACTTGAAGAGGTTAGAGTAGAAAACTTCCCTAACATGGGAAAGGAAATAGCCACAGAAGTCCAGGAAGCACAGAGAGTCCCAGGCAGGGTAAACCCAAGAAGAAACATGCCGAGACACATAGTAATCAAATTGACAAAATTAAAGACAAAGAAAAAATATTAAAAGCAACAAGGGAAAAACGACTAATAACATGCAAGGGAACTCCCATAAGGTTAACAGCTGATTTCTCAACAGAAACTCTACAAGCCAGAAGGGAGTGGCAAGATATATTTAAAGTGATGAAAGGGAAGAACCTACAACCAAGATTACTCTACCCGGCAAGGATCTCATTTAGATTCTACAGAGAAATCAAAAGCTTTACAGACAAGCAAAAGCTAAGAGAATTCAGCACTACCATGCCAGCTCTACAACAAATGCTAGAGGAACTTCTCTAAGTGGGAAACACAAGAGAAGAAAAGGACCTATTAAAACAAACCCAGAACAATTAAGAAAATGGTAATAGGAACGTACGTATCAATAATTACCTTAAACGTGAATGGATTAAATGCTCCAACCAAAAGACACAGGCTCACTGAATGGATACAAAAACAAGACCCTTACATATGCTGTCTACAAGAGACCCACTTCAGACCTAGGGACACATAAAGACTGAAAGTGAGGGGATGGAAAAAGATATTCCATGCAAATTGAAATCAAAAGAAAGCTGGAGTAGCAATTCTCATATCAGACAGAATACACTTTAAAATAAAGACTATTACAAGAGACAAAGAAGGACACTACATAAGGATCAAGGGATCAATCCAAGAAGAAGATATAACAATTATAAATATATATGCACCCAATATAGGAGCACCTCAATACATAAGGCAACAGCTAACAGATATAAAAGAGGAAATCGACATTAACACAATAATACTGGGGGACTTTAACACCTCACTTACACCAATGGACAGATCATCTAGACAGACAATAAGGAAACACAAGCTTTAAATGACACAATAGAGCAGATAGATTTAATTGATATTTATAGGACATTCCATCCAAAAACAGCAGATTACACTTTCTTCTCAAGTGCACATGGAACATTCTCCAGTACAGATCACACCTTGGGTCACAAATCAAGCCTCAGTAAACTTAAAATTGAAATGATATCAAGCACGCTTTCTGACCACAACGCTATGAGTTTAGGAATCTATTACAGAGGGACTTCCCAGGTGATACAGTGGTTAAGAATCTGCCTACCAATGCAGGGGACACAGGTTCGAGCCCTGGTCTGGGAAGATCTCACATGCCACAGACCAACTAAGCCCGTGCATCACAACAACTGAGCCTGCACCCTAGAGCCTGCGGGCTACAACTACTGAGCCGGCGGGCCACAACTTCTGGAAGCCCGTGCACCTAGAGCCCATGCTCCACAACAAGAGAAGACACCACAATGAGAAGCCCGTGCACCACAAGGAAGAGGGGGCCCTGCTCGCCGCAACTAGAGAGAGCCCGTGCACAGCAATGAAGACACAATGCAGCTGAAAATAAATAAATAAAATAAAATAAATAAATTTATTTTAAAAAATAAAAAGAAAGTAACTAGAGTGAAAAAAACGTAAAAAACACAAACACATGGAGGCTAAACAATACATTAATAAATAGCCAAGTGATCACTTAAGAAATCAAAGAGGAAATAGAAAAATACCTAGAGACAAATCACAATGAAAACACGATGATCCAAAACCTATGGGATGCAGCAAAAGCAGTTCTAAGAGGGAAGTCATAGCAATACAGTCCAACTTCAAGAAACAAGAAAAATCTCAAATAAACAATCTAACATTACACCTAAAGGAATTAGAGTAAGAAGGAAAAACAAAACCCAAAGTTAGTAGAAGGAAAGAAATCATAAAGAACAGAGCAGAAATAAATGAAATAGAAACAAAGAAAACAATAGCAAAGATCAATAAAACCAAAAGCTGGTTCCAGAAGATAAACAACAGTAATAAACCTTCAGCCAGACTCATCAAGAAAAAGAGGGAGAGGACTCAAATCAACAAAATTAGAAATGAAAAAGGAGAAGTTACAACAGACCACAGAAATACAAAGTATCATAAGAGACTACTACAAGCCACTTCTATGCCAAGAAAATGGACAACCTGGAAGAAATGGACAAAGCCTTAGAAAGGTATAACCTTCCAAGACTGAACCAGGAAGAAAGAGAAAATATGAACAGACCAATCACAAGTAATGAAATTAAAACTATGATTAGAAATCTTCCAACAAACAAAAGTCCAGGACCAGATGGCTTCACAGGTGAATTCTATCAAACATTTAGAGAAGAGCTAACACCCATCCTTCTCAAACTCTTCCAAAAAATTGCGGAGGAAGGAACACTCCCAAACTCATTCTACGAGGCCACCATCACCCTGATACCAAAACCAGACAAAGATACTACAAAAAAAGAAAATTGCAGACCAATATCACTGATGAATATAGATGCAAAAATCCTCAGCAAAATACTAGGAAACAGAATGCAACAACACATTATAAGGATCTTACACCATGATCAAGTGGGATTTATCTCAGGGATGCAAGCATTCTTCAATATACACAAATCAATCAATGTGATACACCATATCAACAAATTGAAGAATAAAAACCATATGATCATCTCAATAGATGCAGAAAAGGCTTTGGAAAAAATACAACACCCATTTATGATAAAAACTCTCCAGAGAGTGGGCACAGAGGGAACCTACCTCAACATAATAAAGGCGGTATATGACAAACCCACAGCAAACATCATTCTCAATGGTGAAAAACTGAAAGCATTTCCTCTAAGATGAGGAACTAGACAAGGATGTCCACTCTTGCCACCTTATTCAACATAGTTTTGGAAGTCCTAGCCACGGCAAACAGAGAAGAAAAGGAAATAAAAGGAATACAAACTGGAAAAGAAGAAGTAAAACTGTCACTGTTTGCAGATGACATGGTACTATACATAGATAAACCTAAAGATGCCAACAGAAAACTACTAATCAATTAATTTGGTAGAGTTGCAGGACACAAAATTAATGCACAGAAATCTCTGGCATTCCTATACACTAACAACAAAAACTCAGAAAGAGAAATTAAGGAAACAATCCCATTCACCATTGCAACAAAAAGAATAAAATACCTAGGAATAAACCTACCTAAGGAGGTAAAAGACCTCTACTCAGAAAACTATAAGACACTGATGAAAGAAATCAAAGGTGACACAGACAGATGGAGAGATATACCATGTTCTTGGACTGGAAGAATCAATATTGTGAAAATGACTATGCTACCCAAAGCAATCTACAGATTCAATGAAATCCCTATCAAATTACCAAGGCATTTTTTACAGAACTAGAATAAAAAATCTTAAAATTTGTATGGAGACACAAAAGACCCTGAATAGCCAAAGGAATCTTGAGAAAAAAACAAAACAAAAACAAACAACCGAGCTGGAGGAATCAGACTCCCTTACTTCTGACTATACTACAAAGCTACAGTAATCAAGACAATATGGTACTGGCACAAAAACAGAAATATAGATCAACGGAAGAGGATGGAAAGCCCAGCGATAAACCCATGCACCTATGGTCAACTAATCTATGACAAAGGAGGCAAGGATATACAATGGAGAAAAGACAGTCTCTTCAATAAGTGGTGCTGGGAGAACTGGACAGCTACATGCAAAAGAATGAAATTAGAACACTCCCTAACACCATACACAAAAATAAACTCAAAATGGATTAGAGAACAAAATGTAAGTCCAGACACTATAAAACTCTTAGAGGAAAACATAGGAAGAACACTCTTTTTTTTTTTGCGGTACGCGGGCCTCTCACTGTTGTGGCCTCTCCTGCTGCGGAGCACAGGCTCCGGACGTGCAGGCTCAGCAGCCATGGCTCACAGGCCTAGCTTCTCCGCGGCATGTGGGATCTTCCCCAACTGGGGCACAAACCCGTGTCCCCTGCATCGGCAGGCGGACTCTCAACCACTGCGCCACCAGGGAAGCCCAGGAAGAACACTCTTTGACATAAATCACAGCAAGATGTTTTTTGACCCACCTAATAGAGTAATGGAAATAAAAACAAAAATAGACAAGTGGGACCTAATGAAACTTCAAAGCTTTTGCACAGCAAAAGAAACCACAAACAAGACAAAAAGACAACCCTCAGAATGGTTAAAATATTTGCAAACGAATCAACGGACAAGGGATTAATCTCCAAAATATATAAATAGCTCATGCAGCTCAATATCAGAAAAACAAACAACCCGATCAAAAAATGGGCAGAAGACCAAAATAGACATTTCTCCAAAGAAGACATAGAGATGGCCAAGAAGCACACGCAAAGCTGCTCAACATCACTAATTATTAGAGAAATGCAAATCAAAACTACAATGAGGTATCACCTCACACCGGTTAGAATGGGCATTAACAGAAAATCTACAAACAACAAATGCCGAGAGGGTGTGGAGAAAGGGGAACCCTCTTGCACTGTTGGTGGGAATGTAAATTGATACAGCCACTATGGAGAACAGTATGGAGGTTCCTTAAAAAACTAAAAATAGAATTACCATATGACCCAGCAATCCCACCACTAGGCATATACCCAGAGAAAGCCGTAATTCAAAAGACACATGCACCCCAATGTTCATTGCAGCACTACTTACAATAGCCAGGTCATGGAAGCAACCTAAATGCCCATTGACGGATGGATAAAGAAGATGTGGTACATATATACAATGGAATGTTACTCAGCCATAAAAAGGAACAAAATTGTGCCATTTGCAGATACGTGGATGGAACTCGAGACTGTCATATAGAGTGAAGTAAGTCAGAACTAGAAAAACAAATATCATATAATATCACTTATATGTGGGATCTAGAAAAATGATACAGATGAACGTATCTGCAAAGCAAAACAGAGACACAGACATACAGAACAAACATATGGATACCAAGGGGGGAAGGCGGGGTGGGTTGAACTGGGAGATTGGGATTGACATATATACACTACAGTGTATGAAATAGATAATAAGAACCTGCTGTATAAAAAATAAATTAAGGGCTTCCCTGGTGGCGCAGTGGTTGAGAGTCCGCCTGCCAATGCAGGGGACACGGGTTCATGCCCCGGTCCGGGAGGATCCCACATGCCGCGAAGCGGCTGGGCCCGTGGGCCATGGCTGCTGAGCCTGCGCGTCCGGAGCCTGTGCTCTGCAGCGGGAGAGGCCACAAAGGTGAGAGGCCCGCGTACCGCAAAAAAAAATAAATTAATAAATTAATTAATTAATTTAATTTAATTTTAAAAAACCAATATAAGTAGAAAGAGGAAAGGTAAGCAAAAATGTTAACACTCTGGTAACAAGATTATGGGTGATTTTTATTCTCCATACCAGGGCTCAGCAAACTACGGCCCACAAACCAAATCTGACCCACTGACTGACTTGTATATAGTTTTACTGGAACACAAACACACATGTTTATTTCTGTATTGTCATGTCTGTGGCTGATTCTGTGCTACAATGACAGAGTTGAGTAGTAGTGACAAAGACAAAATTATTTACTATCTGGCCCTTTACATAAAAAGGTTGCCAACCCTTGTATCTTCAAAATTTTCTAAAATGAGTAGGTATTACGTTTGCAATCTTTTCCTAAAATGTCTATTTCCACATTGTGAAAGGCCAGAGGAACAGGCTAACAACTTCAGATTTTATTCTACAAGTTACTGGGAGCACTAGAAGTTTCTGAGGAGGACAGGACATGATCTGACATGACGCCCACCAGTAAAACACAGAACACCAGATCATTTAAGAGGATGGAATTTAAACTGTATGCCAGGCAAAGTCTGTGATTCATCAGCAGCTGTGACTCTGGGCCACTCCTCATTTAAAGGGGAAAGTTAACTTAAGGTGTGGCTTGTCATTGTTTTCAAAATGCCTCCTCTGAATAAACCCTATGAGATGGTCTCTTCCCTGTAGTAATGACCAATCAAATTTTTTCCGAGACAGAAAAGCGGAAGCCATATGCAAATTTGTGACTTTTGCCTGGAGAGACAGTTTGAAAGTTCAGGGTGGTAATTCTGTATTCATGAAGTCAGTCCTCCATCTTCCAAGCTTTTTCCTGTCTCTTACTTTTCTTTTCTTTTCTAGAAGGACACAGGGAGATGACATTGGGTAAAGTGGGGGGGGGGAGGAGGGGGAGGGAAAGGCACAAAAGGAAAGAATAAAAAGTATTAGAAGCTTCTGTCTCAAGAGCCCGTAAGAAGTCCCTAGATCTACCCACCCTTAGAATGTGGCCAAGGCCCTAAATCCTATCTCCAGGGAATATGGTCCACCTGACTTTATCTTTAGAAAGAGGAAAGACCTGTTTCTCTAAGAGAAAGCCTCCTGTCTACAGGCTTTCTCCAGGTTCTCTGTGCCCTCACCACCTGCCTCAGGCCTACTTCCCCAGATGTACTGCAAATAACCAGTTCATACAAACCACTGTTTACACGTTCTCTCAGGAATGAACACAGTGAAAGGATGGTAATGGTCTGAAGACTAGTTTCCTTGCAAATAAGCACACAACCAATCACAAAGAAGATTAATCATCTACAGAATGAGAAACTCCAAACTACCATAATTTCAGGTCTGGATGCGGTAAAAACACAGTAAATACAGTAAACACAGTCTCTGGGTTTTGGTTGTTTTGTTGTTGTTTTTTTTCCCTTTTAAACACATGATAATTTTTGGATTTCAGCAAATTAAAGTTGGGAATTTCATTTGGGGCACTTTATAAAACAGAACAATTTGCATGTAACTCTGCTAGCAGTTTTTTAAAATTTGAATTATGTTGTATTTTATTGGTTCACGAGAGAGACTGGATACAGAATGCACTGAGGTGATCAATTATTTAACAGACCATACTTAACATTTCACATTTTAACATATACCCGGTGCCAACAATTGTTCTCACGAGCTTTCTGAACCATTAAGCTGCACTGCTCTCCTTATTCTAAATCAAATATAAGTAATTTGTTGTCATAGCAATGCTTCTTCCCACTCCAAAATAGTTCAATGCAGGCTTTATTTCTGCAGACAACTATCTGTCTACCAAGAATTGGTCATTATCTGCCATCTTCTTGACAAATGTCTTATTAAATTTAGCTGCCTGGCTTTTACAGTCATCAGGAACCTGTATTGCTGTGGCACTTTCTAGCGCCTATACAGGAAAGGGGCTGATAAGACCCCTGTGGAATTGCCTGGAAGCATATCACAGTCGCTGGGTGACAGCCAATCTCCCCAGTCATGATGACAACAATCCTTTGTATTATTACCCAGCTTTACGGTTTATAGAGTGCTGTCACCCACTTTACTGTATTTGAGGCAGTACCAGGTGACGCTTTCTTATATGCTTCTTCAACTCCCTACGTCGAGTGGGTTATTTAACTGTCCACATCAGTAGTAAGTTACACTTGTTCTGATCTTTCTCCTCTAAGGCCAAGTTCTGCTTCTCTACCCTATTGATGAGGTATATATTAAGCTGCTGAGGGCGATTAAATCAGCTTTGGAATTGCAAATAGAAGGAACAACTGAGGCACAGGATACCATTTTGCTAGTTGCTTGTGCAATGGCCCACTGACAGATACTAACTGTTTAGATAAACACACAAGACTGCCCCTCCCAGAGTCAGCAACAACATTCATGCTAATCTCATATTTGTAGAGCATGTTAGTTTACAAAGCAGTTTCGCAGAAATGGTCTAATTTGGACTGTACCTCTTGTCCACCCATCCCCTAAGACACATAAACACAGCTAGATCAGGATGTGGGTACCTAAAATCTTATTCCCTGCCTTACAGTTGATCCATTTTAAATAAGGATGAATAACTGGTGTTTCCAAATCCAGTTCATAAGCCCTGGCCTTTATTTCATACAGCCATATTCCGTAGAAGCTAGAGCCCCCCCTTACCCCCGCCCCCGCAATTAGGTTGAAATTTCTTTTGCACTAAACTTCGGTAATAAAAGCAAATTGGAAGGAAAGGACCAGAGGGCGGGGAGGAGGGATTCTTTGACATTAGCCAAAGACTTTAAAAAGAAAAAAATGGGGTTGAGGAGATGGATTCCCAGGAAATGTCCCTTTTTCTTTATCCATTCCTATGTTTTTAAGGTTTTTTATTTATGATCATATGTTACTTCTATAATCAAAAGATAATAATAATGAAAGTTGGTCCTAACTGGCTCACCTGCTCCCCCTTCTTTGAAACTCTCTGGGAGGGAAGGAGGCATGAGTGAAGAGGACCAGCTCAGAGTGCTTATTTCAGAAATACGATCGGAATACGGGGCTGCCCTAACAGAGCCTGAAAATGAGATTTCACAGAACCACACCGGCTCAAGAGCTGGAGCTGAAAAGTTCTATTCCCACCCAAATGTGACCAAATGTAATTTGTCTCTCTGTATGACTTCCAGCTTCATGTGGGCTGATTCTATTCGAAAATCTAATAAAAGGTGTAGTCATTGCCATCATTTCTGTTGCTTGGTCCTCGTGAGCGCTTGTCTCCCACAGACTTGATTTTCCTTCTGCAGAGTGAGCGGAGGAGCTGATTAATTATTTAGAATCCCTGTACAACTATTATCTCAATTTCTGCACACCTCACCTCTGTCAAGTGGAAGGGGAATGAGTACTACCCACATAATTACCACTGAAACTAAAAGGCAGAGAGGTTAACGGGATTTGAACCAGGTCCCACAGAAAACGCTAGGCAATAAGCAGCAGAATGCCTAAGGGTCTGAAAACTGTCTAACCAACCAATAGCAATGTCTATAAGGCCCAAGAGAAATAAAGCTCTCCTTCCCAACCTCTCGCCCAACCCAAAAGGAATACAGCTTTCAAAACTGTTTTAATGATGACAAAAAGCCTCTGGCACTTGAGGATATGAGGGTGTTAATTTTGTTTGGCAAAGTCAAGTTGCTTTAAGAATTTAATTCTATAACTGGGAAGGTGCAATTCTGATTTTAAATGTCTTTCTTCCCTGGAGCTCAAAATCCAATTTACCCAGCCCACCTAGAGGGATGGTTCTGCTTTCACCAAGTCACCCTTACTAATCTACAGGCTAAGTTGCAATGGGAACGCCTATATTGAACATTTGGTCAATGGACCTAACAAAGAAATGTAAAAAGTAACTTACTACCCCTAATAACATAGCTTCAAAATATATAAAGTAGAAGGTGACAGAACTAAAAGAAGAACTAGATAAATCCACCTTTGTGGTGGTCAATTTTGAAAACTCTCCCAACAATTGATAGAGTAAGCAGATGAAAAATCGGGTAAGGCTGTCAAAGAGGAGCAAAATTAAAAAGGTTGACCTAATGGACACTGGCCTCATGCTGGGCCACAAAGCAAGTCTCATCAAATTGCAAAGAACCAGACCACGGAGACCACACTCCCTGATCACAATGTTATTAAGTTAGAAATCAGCGACAAAATAACTTTAGAAATGTTTAGAAAAATTTTTTTAAATCCTTCGAAACATCCCATGGGTTAAGAAATCACAATGGAAATTATAACATACTTGGAACTGAACAACACAACAAAATACTACATACCAAAACCTGTGGGATCTAGCTAAAGCAGTAGGTAGCTCAAAATTATTAGCCTTTAATGCTTATAGATAGTCAAATAAAGTCTGAAAATAAATGAGCTAAGCATCCGACTTAAGTTAGAAAAAGAACAAGAGATGAAACTGAAAGAGGGCTTCCCCGGTGGCGCAGTGGTTGAGAGTCTGCCTGCCGATGCAGGGGACCTGGGTTCGTGCCCCGATCCGGGAAGATCCCACATACTGCGGAGCGGCTGGGCCCGTGAGCCATGGCCGCTGAGCCTGTGCGTCCGGAGCCTGTGCTCCGCAACGGGAGAGGCCACAACAGTGAGAGGCCCGCGTACCGCAAAAAAAATAAGAAATAAAAAAATAAAGTATTTTAAATTGGTTTAAAAAACAATTTTTTAAATTAGCATAAATTAACAAAACAGAAGACTAACACACTATAGAGAGGACAAAGCCCAAATTGCTTCCTACAAGAGATAGTAAATAAAACTTATAAATTTCTGTTGAGATTGATTTTTCAAAAATAAGTAATGTTATGAATGAAAAGGGGATTATCTTTTTAATATCTGCAGTTTTTATAGTTAAGAGGCTATTAACAATTTTTAACCAATAAATATGAAAGTTTAGGCAAAATGGTCACATTCTTAGAAAAACAAACTACCAACACTAATTAAAGAAGACACAGAATACTTGAAAATTCCTATCATCATGAAAGAAACTGAATCAGTAGTCCAAAATCTTTCCACAGGAAGACACCAAAGCCCTGATAGTTTTACTGGCAAGTTCTAGCAAGCATTCAAGAAACAAATAACTCCAATCTCATGAAAACTATTCCAGAGTTTAGAAAGAAGAGGAAGCACTACCCAACCCAGTTTATGAAGCTAGCATAAATACCAAAACCTGACAGGGACAGTATGAGAGAGGAAAACCAGAGCCATATTCATTCATGAACATAGTTGTAAAAATCAAATACTAGCAAACCATATCCAGGAACAAGAAAGATAATGCATCATGGTGGAGGTCATCCGATTTCAGGAATGCAAAGTTGGTTTAATATTAGAAAATCAACATAATTTACCACAGTGAAAGATTAAAGAACAAAAGCAATATAATCATCTCAATAGACGAAGAAAAAGCCTTTGATAAAAAGCAACATCCATTCATGATTAACAAAAAACAACTCAGCAGGGCTTCCCTGGTGGCGCAGTGGTTGAGAGTCCGCCTGCCGATGCAGGGAACACGGGTTCGTGCCCCGGTCCGGGAAGGTCCCACATGCCGCGGAGCGGCTGGGCCCCGTGAGCCATGGCCGCTGAGCCTGCGCGCCCGGAGCCTGTGCTCCGCAACGGGAGAGGCCACAACAGTGACAGGCCCGCGTACCGGAAAAAAACAAACAAACAAAAAAAACAACTCAGCAAACTCAGGATAGAAGGGAATTTCTATTGTCTGATAAAAGATGCCAAAATAATTTACACCAAACACCATACTTACCCGTGAAACACTGAAAGCATATCCTTTAAGACAGGGGAAAAGACAAGAGTACCCACTATTGCCACTTCTATTGAGCATTATACTAGTGGTCTTAACCAGAACGGTAAGGCAAGAAAATGAGGGGTGGGATAGGGAGGGTGGGAGGGAGGGAGACGCAAGAGGGAAGAGATATGGGAACATATGTATGTGTATAACTGATTCACTTTGTTATAAAGCAGAAACTAACGCACCATTGTAAAGCAATTATACTCCAATAAAGATGTTTAAAAAAAAAAAGAAAACTAAAACAACAGAACAGAATGAATAGTTCAAGACATAATTCAAGAAAAAAAAAGAAAGAAAATGATATTAAAAATAAAATGCAAAGGAAGAGACAAAAGTCTCATTCGTTGTAGATTATGATTACCAACATAGAGAACCCAAAAGAATCCTCAGATAAATTAATTATAATTAATTTAAAAGCATTCAGCAATGTTGCTGGGTACAAAAAAAATGAGCAAAAATCAATTGCATTTCTGGACACCAGCAACTAACAATTACAACGTGTAAGTTACCAAAGAGAAAGAAAAAAAAAAAAAAAAAACACTAGAGACTTTACAAGGGAGTTGGTGAAGGCCCTGGTTCTGGTGTCAGACTGCCTAGTTTCTAAAAGCAGTTCCACCACCAGCTGTGAGACTTTGGCAAGCTCTCAGTATTTAGCTGTTTTGTGCCCTACCTTTTAGACTTCTTGTGAGGATTAAATGAGTTAACACACGTAAAGCACTTAGACCGCTGCCTGGAACAAAGTAAGAGCTAAATAAATGCAAGCTGTTATTATCACTGTGAAGAAGTAGTTAACAGGCCTGTTATCAAGGGCCCCAAGGTTCAAACTATTGGACTCCAAGACATCTCAAGGGTAAAAAAATCAGGGAGCCACCTGTCATAGGAGCCAATGAAACTCACCCATGTTATCCCTTAGGCTGGGCACTGAACTCCCACACGCAACATACAGCTCATTACTCATACACCCTGCTGTCTACAGCTCAATTAGCAAAAGCACACACTTTTTCTCTGGAGATTTCCACCCCTATCTTCCCAACTCTTTTAACTGACAGCAAAAGTCAACAACTTCAAGCTTCCTGTGAGGTTGAAATCCAGAGTTCTGGTTGGTTACTCTTCATCATCAAAAGACAAGGCAAACCCCATCCCCTTAGGGCAGACTAATGCCAGGAGAGCTTCTGGAGGTATTCGAAGAAAGGTTGTTATTTGTTACTGGCTCCACTTCTTGGGGGGAAGGGGATAGACAGTAACTAATATTTTGTGAGCACCTATTATGTTCCATGTACTCTTCTCGGGGCTTCACCAATATTAACTCATTTAAATTCTTTCCAAAACCTGATGAGATAGAATTCTTAGCCCCATTTTACAAATGAGACAGTGATTAGGTGACTTACTTAAAGCACAGAGCTCATGAGTGACAGAAATTAGCTTCAAACCCAGATCTGTCTGCAAAGCCCTGCACCAAGCTAGTAGAGAAAGAAATAAAGGAGGGAAGTGGGTACTATGTATATGAAACTGTGGATTTCAATTCTCCTTCTGACACCAGAGACCACAATTCCAATGGGAATGCAAATAATCATTATGTGAAGAGAAGACTGAAAAATCAGCAAAACATTAGGGTACCCAAGTTAGTGTTTATATAAAGTGGCAGCAGATAAAATGCTGCTGCCACTCTGTGGCATGACTGAGCAATATTTTTAAAAAACCCACAGAAAGGGACTTCCCTGGTGGCACAGTGGTTAAGAATCCACCTGCCAATGCAGGGGACACGGGTTCAAGCCCTGGTCTGAGAAGATCTCACATGCCGTGGAGCAACTAAGCCCGTGTGCTACAACTACTGAGCCTGCGTGCCACAACTACTGAAGCCCACAACCTAGAGCCCGTGCTCCACAACAAGAGAAGCCACCGCAATGAAAAGTCCACGCACCGCAACGAAGAGTAGCCCCCGCTCGCTGCAACTAGAGAAAGCCTGCACACAGCAACAAAGACCCAACACAGCCCCAAAATTAATTAATTAATTAATTTTAAAAATAATGTTTGTAACTCTTTAAAAAAAAAACAGTAATACTGCCCCTGTGTGGCCTCATTTTACCAATTCTTTCTCTGAAAACCAAGATATTCATGGCCGGAACATACACTCCTATGAACATACGCAGACCCAGGTGATCATGAATAAGGTAAAACTGGGTTGGTAGCTGAAGAATACGATGTGCCTGCAGCTTGGGTTTTGATGCCACCCGGTTTTTAACTCCTTTTTTTTTTTTTTACTTAATAGTATCTTTTTTTTTGGTAAGTCTTTTTGATTTTATTCACTCTAATGAGTGACACTGTATCTTACTGTAGTTTTTTTTAATAGATCTTTTTAAAATTCATTTATTTTTTTTTTGGCTGCGTTGAGTCTTCGTTGCTGTGTGCGGGCTTTCGCTAGTTGTAGCGAGCGGGGGCTGCTCTTCATTGCAGTGTGCGGGCTTCTCACTGCAGTGGCTTCTCTTGCTGCAGAGCACGGGCTCTAGGTGCACGGGCTTCAGTAGTTGTGGCATGTGGGCTCTGTAGTTGTGGTACACGGGCTTCGTTGCTCTGTAGCATGTGGGATCTTCCTGAACCAAGGCTCGAACCTGTGTCCCCTGAACTGGCAGGCAGATTCTTAACCACTGTGCCACCAGGGAAGCCCCTAATTCCTTCTGTATGACAACACTGCCAGGCTAACTGACCTGATGGCCCACAAGTGATGAATATCCCAAGGGCTTTGTCCTGGAACCAGTGAGCACAAGGCTAACATTTGTGCACACTATGCACAAGCACCAGTGCCGTCACAGCCCACCTGTCAGGGCTTCCCCTTCCTGTCCCCAAGTAAATAATTTTGTTCCTCCTAATGGCAGAACCTAATCTTAATGGGCAGAAGAGGAGACCAGAGCCTGGCTTTGGGGGCAGCCCCTCACAGCCCTGCCTGATGCAAGCTGATTGATATACCCGTACGATCCAAAATAAGAGCCCCCAGGTTCAAGAACACACGTGCCCACACACCCCAAGGATAACATAAAAATACTTTTTAAGATCAAAGTTACCATTCTAACTGCAGCATCACATAGGTTTTATAGATTATTAACCTTAAGTGTTCTTGAATACGAGACGATTTTTGATGACGAAACAGATAAATGCAAGGTCAACAACACTAGACCTAGTTATGGATCTACCTGCTCTTAAACTCTGAAGGGAGATAAAAGTTGCACGTACAACCTGCTGTTTAGATTGCTTCTCTTCTAGAAACCACCGTCTCCCAAAGCCCTCTTGCAAAACAGAACACAAATTCTAGTAATTCTAACCCAGACCAATAGAATACGAGCACCCCAGATTTAGGTGCCCTGATACCCTTTCAGTCTTTACTTGATCTTTAGAAATACTTTCAGCGACTACAAAGGGCTGAAATTAAATAACAGCCACTTTAAGAAAGCTGGTAATTTTTGATGTGGGGAAGGAGCTAACTGAAAAGAAACTATTTCAGGCTTCCCTGGTGGCGCAGTGGTTGAGAGTCCGCCTGCCGATGCAGGGAACGCGGGTTCGTGCCCCGGTCCGGGAAGATCGCACATGCCGCGGAGCGGCTGGGCCCGTGAGCCGTGGCCGCTGAGCCTGCGCGTCCGGAGCCTGTGCTCCGCGACGGGAGAGGTCACGGCAGTGAGAGGCCCGCGTACCGCAAAAAAAAAAAAAAGAAACTATTTCTTTATAAATTCCTGAGGAAAACCAGAACAAAGGTGTAACTGCCTAAGCATGATAAAGCCATCTGAGGTTAACTGACCCATCCAGGAAGCTCCTGGGAGCACTATGAGATTCTCCCCACTTCTACAGTTCTGATGCATTCTATCCCTCATCCAATTCCTTGACTTCCATTCTGCCAGGAAGTGAGAAATGAACCCAAGTGTCACTAAACGTATGAGCTGGGAGGGATCTTACACATCATCTGGTCCAACTCTCATTTACAGATGTGGAAAGTGAATCCCAGAGATGGGAAGTGACTTACCTGACCCTGCAGTGCTGGTGACTGGCAGGTCTCCCAAAACGGTCCGCCCCACAGTGGAACAGAACTCGACTACATGGGGCTCTTCCCACCTGACTAGTTCTTTAAATGGGCTTGCAGAAAATTGGCAGATAGCTCTTCATCGATATGAAGAATGTCATTGGTAATCTCTTTAAATGGCAAACTCTACTAGCCTAATAGTTAACAAGACCAGCCTTGGAGTCAGGCAGACCTAGCTGTCCAGACCTAGCTTGGCCACTTTCTAGCTGTATGACCTTGGGCATGTTACCTAACCTCTCTGAATCTTACTATCTTCACCTGTAAAACAGAAATGCCAATAGTAGCATTGATCCCACAGGGCGCTCAATCAATATCAGTTGTGACTATTACCACAACCTGGCACAGCGGAAGGCAGAGCTGTCAGCTCCCTAAATCCTGTCTGTGTGGGGAAGGGGCTCGGGGAAGAGCAACCCAGAATCTCTACCTTGAATTACACCTGACTCTCCATAGAAAGCCCCAGACTTGGAACTGAATTTTGGACTTGGAAACTGGCAGGGAACAGGGCTAAAAGAAACAGCCTGATGCTGTCACCACTAGGAAGCCGCCCCACGGCACTAATTCTCAGGACCGTACATAACACCTCCTTCCTCTAAGGTAAGCTTCACACACACACACACACACACACACACACACACACACAAAGGAGTGACTGAGGCATAAACCTACTAAGCTTGGGAAAGCCCCTTAGAAAGAGTAGAAAAAGTACCATAATTAGACACAGAGGGCTTAGAGTCAGTGGCTGTTTAAGTAAAGGGAAAATGTGCCATCTTTAAGGCCTCTTGGGCCTGAGCTATAATTCCAGTGGTAACCAGTGCTGGCCCTCTCCAGGCAAGGTTTTAAGAAAGACTAAAATGCAACTCCCCTCCCTCAACCATAAGGAAGCTGGGAGCATAAAGCACAAAGTGGAATTCTAGTTAAAGTTTTAACATGGGCCATTAGGTTCACTCGTCGTTCAGCTGATCAACAGAACGCTGTAACAGGACCTCAAAGAGAGACAGCCCGGCACGCCAGCCCTGGCTCTGCCCCATCCCAAGTGGTGTGACCTTGGGCAAGTAGCTTCCCGCTCTGGGCTTCTTTCCCTCACTGCAAAATGAAGGGTTTGAACTACAGGATCTTCAAAGGCCCTCTGACCTCTATCATTTTCCTGTTGTAAGTTCTCCACATAAAAATGTAGTAATTAGGGGCTTCCCTGGTGGCGCAGTGGTTGAGAGTCCGCCTGCCGATGCAGGGGACACGGGTTCATGCCCCGGTCCGGGAAGATCCCACATGCCGCGGAGCGGCTGGGCCCGTGAGCCATGGCCGCTGAGCCTGTGCGTCCGGAGCTCCTGTGCTCCGCAACGGGAGAGGCCACAACAGTGAGAGGCCCGCGTACTGCAAAAAAAATAAAAATAAAAAAAATGCAGTAATTAGACCATAAATGAGCCTTGATAATAAGCTCCCTGGGGAGCAGAAACCATATCTGATATTCCTTGTGTATCTCACAGTCCCAAGTATGATGCTCGGCTCAGAGTAATTGCATAATAGATGCTGAGTGATACAGATTCACCGCACAGTGCCTGGCATATCATAAGCTTTTCACATGCCAGGCAGTTCGCAAGCCTCTCTCCCACCAGGCTTTTCAAAGATGTCAGATTTTACCATTCCTGGGCTTTTAATAAAAAGCAGCATTGCACAAGAAAACAAAGCTTCTTGTCACTTCACGTGACAATGATTGAACACGTAGGTGCCAGGCACTCTGCTCTGTACTGCAAAAGGGGCAGGCCTGGGCCTAGTGCTGGCACTCGTCCTATAAGCTTTATGAGTCAGGGTGAGTCAGTTAACCTGACCCAGTGCGGGGCCCAGTAAGCACAGTTACTATTATTGAGTAACTCCTGAATTTTACATCTTAGATCTCCCTGATAGGCTAGCAACTAACTAGCACACGGTGGGACGAGTGCTTTACTAGCGATGCACCCACAGGCTTTGGGGATACACAGGACAAAATACGTGTATTGAAATAGTGTTAAATACACACACACACACACACACACACACGCAAACACACAAGCTTCCGAGGGCCAGCCTAGGCTCAGAACAGATTTAATCCCATCTTCTACACTTGTGGCTTCTAATCCTAGTTGCATACTAAAATCACTTGAGGAGCCTGAAAAATTGCTGGTGTCCAGGCCCCCAGCCCATACAATTAGATAAGAATGGGGTGAGGGGAACAGGTATTGGTATTTTTATTTTTTTATTTTTTTTTATTTCTTTGCTGTACGCGGGCCTCTCACTGCCGTGGCCTCTCCCGTCGCGGAGCACAGGATCCAGACGCACAGGCTCCGGACGCGCAGGCCCAGCGGCCATGGCCCACGGGCCCAGCCGCCCCGCGGCACACGGGATCCTCCCAGACCGGGGCACGAACCCGCGTCCCCCGCATCGGCAGGTGGACTCTCAACCACTGTGCCACCAGGGAAGCCCGGTATTGGTATTTTTAAATGCTTGCTTAATGACTATAGGTGCAGCCAGGGTTGAGGACTCCTGGCCTCCGCCTTCTCCATCTCCACCTTTAGTCCCAAGCTTAGTGACAGGTCCAGCAGATAACTCAACTCGGAGGCCTGCAAAGCCACAGAAATCCCATTTTGGTCACTCACCAGACTATTCTCTGAGCCATTAAGATGACTCTGCCACTGCCAAAACATTTTTGGCCACCAAAACTTAAAGAGGGGCTTTCTTAACCCTCGGTCAGTCAGAGAAGGTAATTAGCTAGTCCAGCCTCTGCCCCAAGCACTCTACTGGAGGCTTAACTGGCCTGAGATCTCATCCTTTTGGGGGAAGCTTCTCTACTCCTCAAGTTGATATTTAATTTGTCCCTTCTCAACTGCGCTACTCTTTGCCTCATGCGGATGTTTCCTTACAGCTATGAGTGTGCTCAGCTCCCACTGCAGCTGGGACCCCCGCCAGTCTCTCCCACGACCCCATCCTCTCCCTTGCCCCCCTTATATACACACGCTCACTTTGGTTTGCTTTTCTAATTCCTTCTTAATCAGCCTCCGCCTGCCTCTAGGCCACCTTGCTACTCTTCTACTTGATCCCTCCCCTTTCAGCTGAACCTCCTGGCCATGGGGTTGCTGCCTCACTCTAGCGTCTCTCTGTGTCCCCTGCTCCTTTCCCGCCAGCCACACAGGCAGCAAGGCCCCTGTGGGCACAGCCTCCCAAACACATGATGCTTTCTCAGTTGCCAGATCTTCTCTCGTGAGTTGGCTTCCTTCATCCGCTGACTCTCTTCTACTAACTGCTCTCCCAGGCTGCCAACCATCTCCTTTCTTTCTTTACAAAAATATTTCTTCTTAATTACTCAAGAAATTTGTACTCACACCAAATTCAAACAATACAGAAATGTGTTAAGTATAAAGTGAGGGTGTCCCCCCCTCTCCCTAATCACTCAGGAGTAAACACTACTGGTACACATTCTTCTAGGCTTTTACAACGTGCTCAGAAACATGCACATATACAAGGGCTTGTGGTTTGTTTTCTTAGGAAATGGGTTCCTATCATACATACTGTTCTGCAGTTTGTCTTTTTTTTTTTTTTTTCTTTTTTAACCGGTACACGGGCCTCTCACTGCTATGGCCACTCCCATTGCGGAGCACAGGCTCCAGACGCACAGGCTCAGCAGCCACGGCTCACAGGCCCAGCCGCTCCGCGGCATGTGCGATCTTCCCGGACCGGGGCACGAACCCGCGTCCCCCGCATCGGCAGGCGGATTCTCAACCACTGCGCCACCAGGGAAGCCCTGTCTTTTTTTTTTTTTAATTTTAACAATATACTGTGAATATCTTTCAAAGGGAACACAGAGATCAGCCTCCCTTATAAAGGCTGTACAATACTCCACTGGCTGGATTTACCATTCTGCCACCGGCAGGCTGTTTCCCAGTCTTCTCTGATGCCATAACGTCCGTGCACACAACTCTTCACACACAAACATTTCTAAGGTAACTATTTAGAAATGGGTGGACGGCTGCCCACAGGACCAGCCTGTACTCACCAATTCCAAGTGCCTTTTCTCAAGTCCTCCTTGGTCTCAACCTCTTTGCCTCACATGACAATAGAGGACCTGCTTCATGAAACTCCTTCCTCTCTTGGGTGTCTTTCCACTTTTGCTTCACTGAGTCTTTTCTTCTGCCCACAAAAGTAGGCATTTCACAGAATCCTTTTCTTCTTTCTCTCCCCTGGCTTCCATGATGTTTGCATCTTCTGCCCCTCCATCTTCTCTAAATCACGTTGCTAGCCCAACCACATCTCAACTGCCTGCTGTTCACTCCAGCCTCAACGTCTCAAACATCTGAGACTCAACAGATCCCCGAATGAACACCTGACCTCTTCCTCTAAGCCTCCGTTTCCTCATCCGGAAAACAAAGGGAATGGACTAGACTCGATTAAATTTTCTTTAAAAATTAGGAGTCTAGTATGTACTAGATGCTGTGCAGGATAGAAAAAAAAAATCAATAAAACACAGATCTTGCATTCAGGGAACACGCAAACTAAGGAGTGGGGGAGAGACATAAACAATTATGTAATATAAGGCAGAATAAAATGCTAAAGTAGACAAGAATGGCTAAATCTGGCATGAAGGCTTGAAAAAAGCTTCACAAGAGGGAATGTTTAGGCTGAGCCTTGAATGATGACTGGCATCTCAACAGGAAGAGAAAAGAAAGTATTTCTGGCTGAGGGTACAACATGAACAAAGTATAAACTCAGAGTCAAAGAAGCATGGAAGTTCATGGTACATGTGGCTGGATCAGAGCACATATGAAAGA
Source organism: Monodon monoceros (assembly GCF_005190385.1). Taxonomy (NCBI): domain Eukaryota; kingdom Metazoa; phylum Chordata; class Mammalia; order Artiodactyla; family Monodontidae; genus Monodon; species Monodon monoceros. The sequence continues at coordinate 92,509,547 of NW_021703779.1, read as the reverse complement.
CTGTATCAATACTAGAGGACAGGGACTTCCCTGGCAGCGCAGTGGTTAAGAATCTGCCTGCCAATGCAGGGGACACGGGTTCGAGCCCTGGTCCGGGAAGATCCCACATGCCGCGGAACAACTAAGCCTGTGCACCACAACTACTGAGCCTACTCTCTGGACCCTGTGCGCCACAACTACTGAGCCTGCGCGCCACAACTACTGAAACCCACGCGCCTAGAGCCCGTGCTCCGCAACAAAGAGAAGCCACCGCAATGAGAAGCCCGCACACCACAACGGAGTAGCCCCCGCTCGTCGCAACTAGAGAAAGCCCGCGCACAGCAATGAAGACCCAATGCAGCCAAAAATAAATAAGTAAATAAATTTATAAAAAAAATACTAGAGGACAAAGCTGGGAAGAAGGTTGAAACCAAGGTCATAGAAGATCCTGAATCCTATCATAAGGAGTTCCGGCTTTCCCTAAAGGGTTTATCTATCTGCCACTCTCTGACTGAGTAATAGTTGCTGCCTAAAATACTATGCTAAAGGCAATTCTGAACTGACATGGAGACACAAGTTGGGAAAGCATGCTCACGTTTTGATTAGCACGGTTGGCCTGGGGCACCGTAAGGTGTATTTGTCTAGCTATATCTACTATCCTTGCCGAAGGCAATAGGGAGCTATTGAAGGCTTTTGAGCAAGGGAATGGCAGGACCCAACGTGAATTTTCCTTGTATCATTTCTGGCAGCAGTGTAAGGGATGGACAGAGCAGAAAGACCCCTAGAGAAGGGAAGATCAGTCAGGAAGCTGCTGTTAATAAGCCAGATGGTGGTGGTGATGGTGATGATAAACAACCAGACGAATTAGGGCAGAGAAATCAAAGAAGAAAAGGAAGAGACAGATGGGAGAAATCATGGAAGACAGAATCAAAATGACTCAGAGACTATGATGATGGAAGAGAGGAATGGAAATGTGTCAAGGTTTCAAGGGACTTAACCTGGGTCACTGATGGACCGCAGTGCCATTAACTAAGATAGGGGCCATGAGGGAAAAGTATCATAATCCTTGCTTTTCACTCCAAATCCTCCAACCACTTTACTTGGCTTTTAAGCACTCTTAAGTACACTAGGAGGGAAAAAGCAGGACATACATTGCTTGATGGCCCCAGCATTTATATAACCCCACACATAAACCTACTATTCTTCCTTTGGCCAGATCGCCAAAGAAATATCCACCAATATCTGATCCTAAAACCAATGGGCTAATAATCCTTTGAATGTTCATGCCCCCAAAAGATGATTTTTCCTATTTAGATAGTGCTTTCTAGTTACAAGACACGTTCAACATATCTTATTTTACTTGACTGTGAGGTATGAAGGGCAAAGATCATCCCTATCTTACAGATACAACAGCCATAACTCATATTTATCATATTTACTCTACGCTTGCTATACACCAGACACTGATCTAAATACTTTACGTGTAGCCATGTACTGAATTCTTACAAGAAAACCACAAAGTAGATACTATTATCCCCATTTTACAGAGAAGGAAAACAGGCCCAGAGATGTCAAGTAACTTACCCAAAATGACACAGCTAGAAAGCAGCGGAGCCAAGATTTGAACCTGGCCAGTCTGACTTCAGAGCCTGAACTCTTAACTACCACACTTTGTATCATATAAGAAGATCAGGCACAGAGAGGCTACCTGACTAGCCAAAACTACTAGGTTCTGTCAACCAGAAACCTACATCCAAGGCCCACGTCTGTCTAATACTTAATCCTGTGCTCTTTCTATTACTCTACATTGTTTACCGAGATGAACTGACCTCTTCCACTGGGTTAGCAGATTATTTTGACCTCTTCCCTCTTTGACCTTTGTCACTCACTTCTGCCAGACAAAGTTTCTGATTTTGCTCCCTTGCCGTGCAGCCTCATACAACTGTTCACTAGGATAGGATGCAGGTCTCTATTTAGAGGAAAGAAATGGTGACCTCAGTTATAGTCCCAAGTGAATGGGTCTCATTTCCAAACAACCAGTTATCTCGCAACAGATCACACTGGCTTGACATACAGGCTAACTGAGCGTACACAACTCCCTGGACTACCTGCCCAGGACAAGCAGCAAGCAATGGTGGCACTACAGCCTGGCTCCTCTGTGGAAGAGAGGGAGCAAGGGCAGAAAAACACATTGAAAAGCAGTTGCTATAGCAGTCAGGCAGAGAGGTGGCCTGCAGCCGTGAGATCCTCACTTTCAAGGCTGTAAGACAATGATGCTCAAAAAACACATGATTTCTGTTTCTCTACTAGTGGGCAAGAACAAAAGTCCATCTCCCTTTATGCTGGAATAGTTAGGGGTGGAAGGAGGCCATGTATGGTACTAGAGAGAGACAATGAACCGGGAGTCAGGAGATCTACCTCTGCTTCTACTGAGCTGTGCGACTTTGGGCAACTCACTTCACCTCTCTGGGTCTCAGTTTGCTCATCTGGAAAAATGAGGGAGGAGATGATCTCTGAGGTTTTTTTTCAGCTCCGACCTGGCATCACTCTGCCATTTCAACCCAGGAAAGTATTGCTCGAATATTTTCTCCAGTATCTATAAGGCGACCAAAGGAGAAATCAGCTAGAACCGAGAGAAAGAAGGATTAGATAAAACAAAAATGACCTTTTCGTGGAAGGCTGCAAATTAGGTAATATATAGGCAATACACTTAAGCACAGTGCCTGGAGCATAATACATGCTCAAAATGTTACAAGTATTATTATCACTACTACTCCTAACTTTCAAAGTGTACAGAGATAACCAAAAATTATAATGAGCTCTTTCTCTTAAATTTAACTCCTTTTTGTCCATCTGACCCTATTCCAGGTTTATGGTGTTTAAAAGGTCTGGGTGAGGGAGGACCCTAAATGAGCAGCGGCACCAACTGTCCTTAATGTCGATGGACAGTTATGACTGGAAAGTGAGAACCCAACCCCAAGGGAAACTAAAGAGAAAATGTAAGTGGGAGGAGCCAGGCTTAATCCTCAGTTTGCTGCAAACCGGCCGTGGAAAGGGGAATTAAAAAAAAAAACAGCAACAGGTGTGGACCACAGTGTACTTTGCAAATTGTTTTTCAGTTCAGACCCAAAGCGGGGAGTAAGAAACTTGGGAAGATGATCCCAGCCTGGTTTCCACGTGTGTCCATCTGAGCAAACACAGCCCTGACTGTGAGGTATGGCCAAACACCGTTCAGCCAGGCAGGAGACCCTGTGACCCGGCGGGCTTTGCATTCTTCCCCAGGAAGCGAAAGCAGCCTCGGCCTAAAGGTCACCCCTGACTTCCCAGGGCCAAGACAGCACCCCTCCCCGCCGACAGCCCCGCCCCGGGAAGGACAGCCACAGGGCTGGGGGAGTCAATCTGTTTCTCTTTGCTCACTGGCCAGAAACCCCACCAGCAAACAGGGAAACATGACCTTGGCTTGGTGCTAGCTTGCAGGGCTATGCTGAGGAGAGCTGAACTGTAAAGTCCGGTGCGGGGCCACGAGGGGAATGGAAATCCAAAGGTAAAACCGGGCGCCCTTTCCTCAGGGGGCCCTGAGAGTCCTCCTGCGACTGGGGGCCCGGGAAATGGGGAGAAAGGCCCACCTGAAGCAGCAGCCGGTAGCAGCGGCAGCCCAAGGGGCCAAGTGTAAAAGTGCTGAAGATAATAAGGCACTTATGCACATGACCCCGAGCAACATTCCTGCAGGGCGCAGGGAATAAAGCACAGCAACAGGCAGGCGCACACGCTCAAGTGCCTGGGACTTAAAAAAGGAAACTCTTGACAAATGCAAAGCGACAAGGAACAAGTGGTGATATGAAGGAGACCCTTTGGTACAGTCTCCCCTAATTTCTCAGGGTTGCTCTTTGTTTTAGGAATGCCCTCCAAGCCAGCTCCAACCAGGGAACCAGGATTATTACATTATTAAAACATGACCTTAACCTAAGGAACTGCCTATTTACCCACAATGCTTGGGAACATGCCTGGGGGTCTTCCAATGGCCTTGCTGGGTGGGATAGGGCGCTCCAACCCCAAGGCTGTGAAATCACATGACCCAGGCCTTGGCCCTGGAAGGCTACACTTAATTAAAGGGGACCTCCCTTTAGTGACTCGTGGCTGAGGTTCCAGTTCTGAAAGAGTAGCTGTTCTTCAAAACTGAGAGAGGTTTCCCATATCCGGGAGATACTGAATTGTCTTTTTTTTTTTTTTTTTTTTGGTCCATTTGCTGACAGGTCACGCAAAGCACTGGTCTACTTTTAGCCTGTCTTTCTCCTAGGAGCTCTGGGAGCAGCCCTTTCTCCTGCAATAATTTCTTAACCCTGAGAACAGGCGGCACTTGAGCAAGTTGCACTCCCCTCGGTCAAAATAAATTAATGAAAAAGGAAAAAGTAAATCCACGCACCTGTCTCTGCCCACACCCAAACCACTCCTTTCCTACTTCTGTCATGTACTCGTTGGTTTCCTAGGCTACCAATCTCAAGATAGCTGGCACCAGAGAGCCAGCCCATTGATGAAGAGCAGCAGTAATTAAGCCCAGAGGTCCCTGGAAAGCCAAGCTTCCTACCAATGACAGCCATCCTCCAAATGCTTCAGAAAGGGCTGCGTGATTTACAGTAACATCCAAATTCCCCACAAAACTGTCCTTAGGCCTCCAACAGTTGAGCCACCCTGCCCTGCAGAGATTATGTGGGTGCCACCTTCATGGAACCAATATTTTTGCCTACCACATGAAACAAAGATGCCAGGGAAGCTGCTCTTGGGTGAGATTTTTTTTTTGGGGGGGGGTGAGACTCTTAAAGCTGCCTTCCTGTATCTAATCTCTATCATCTTATCCCAGCATCAGGCATCCAAGCTCACAGCAGCAGCAGCAGCCATAATAAGGATAACGAAGCTCGCGATCATCATCACGCATCACATCACGGGAAAAAATTTATTGACTGTCTACTATCTTAAGTGCTTTATTAGTATTGTCTCATTTTTTCTCATTTAATTCTTACAACAGCTCTGCAGGGTAGGTATAATTATTATTCCATTTTACAAATGTGGGAACTAGGGGTTGGAGAGGTTAAGTGACTTGCCCAGGGCTACACAGTTAGTGGTAGGATTTGAACCCAGGCCTTTACCACCCTAGAGCCAGCTTCTACCCAGTATGCCTTGAAATATATTGTACTGCTACTACTACAATAGTCTCTTGCTATCCGCAGGGGATTGGTTCCAGGACCCACCACGGATACCAAAATCTGTGAATGTTCAAGTCCCTCGTATAAAATGGTGTAGTATTTGCATGTAACCTCGCACATGCTCCTACACACTTTAAATCATCTCTAGATGACTTATAATACCTAATACAATGTAAATGCTATGTAAATAGTTGCCAGTGCACAGCAAATTCAAGTTTTGTGTTTTCAAACTTTCTGGATTTTTTTTTCCTAAATATTTTCAATCTGTAGTTGGTTGAATCTGCAGAAGTAGAACCCACGGTTACAGATGGCCAAGTGTGCTATGAAAAACTGCTAACATTTATTGAGTGCTGACAATGAGCCAGAACTTCTGCTAAATGCTTGATTTAAATTATTTCATTTAATCCTTGCAACAGCTCTATTAGGTAGGTACTATTTTTACTCCCGTTTTACAGATGAGTGAAACTGAAGTTGATAGCAGGTAAGTAACATGCCTAAGGTCACAGGACGATGGAGCTCAAATACATACCCAGGAAATATGGTCCAAAAGCTCAATCCACTAAGCTGAATTTGCATTAGGAAAAGGAGGCATTACTAGTGCCCTACTTAACTTAGCCAGTCTCCTTGCTGTGTCCCAATCCAAACCTACTGGGTCCCAGTGAGAACTTCACAAGTAAATGCCAATGAGGAAATCTGTCTAGCCCTTCCATGTATTTGCCAGCAGCTCGGACCTGACGAGTCTAGGAAAAGAGGAGCAAGACCCTTTCTAGACCCTTTCTCTCCTGGCCAATTTCCCCTAACTTGATTTCTGAAGAAAGCACCTCATGTCCAGCAGCCTCTGCTAATACTCTGCCCAGAACATCTAATAAGTGTTTACCCAGGGGCTCCCAGAGCCGTAGTTAAGGGCCTAATGTGCAACCTGGCTCTGCGCCTTATTTAATCAGCACCTGAATGAAATGTCTCTTTGCTAGCAACAGCCTGAGCACACAGTCTTTCTGCAAACACAGCTGGTCGACTGGCAAAGGCGATTCTATTCACAGGCAAAATACACACTGCGATGGAGACAGGGAGACTGGAGGCACCCGGATGGAATTAGAATGGGCTCATGCCTCCTTTCTCCTCCAGATAATCCCGCTTCTCGCTCTTCTACCCACCTAAACACCTGCCCATAGGACACGGCTTGAACTGTTTCTGCCCAACAGGCCAGTCCTCTCTAACCTCCCGTCTATTCCCTTTCCACAGAGCCACAGGCCCAGGACCAGACTCATCCCACCCTTCCTCCTCTGGCATTTGCTCCAACAGCTACTGTTAAGGAAGCACAGCCAACGGAGAGATCCCCCCAACCCTCCCCTTCAGGATCTCAGGTTCGCAACAGGTCTGCGTCCCTTGACACAGCACATGCTGACGGACATGCAAGCCATGCCCTATTTAGCTGGTAGCTCTTTCCCTGGGAAAGAGCTGAGTAAACAGAGAGGACCATACCCAGAAGAGGAGGAATCCTCCCCAGGCCTTCAGATTTAACTGCTGCATCCAAGCACCCTGGAGGAAGACTTACCCTGGGGGTCCAGCAAGTAGGGTAGCAAGACACTGATAACCCCAGTTCTCGGGGGGATGGTGGGGTGTGGAGCGGAAAGGAGGCCAAAAACTGGGTAAGGAACACGGGAAAGGCCACCCGCTCAAAAACACTGGGCCTGCTCAAAAACACCCCACCATTTAGAGTAAGGGTAACAAGGCCCTTTAAAAAATGCCTGCCCTCCCCCAGCCCAGTTGAGTCTATGAGCCATTCGCACTTCAGTGTGAACCTCCTAAACGGAACTGATTTCTTCCTGATTTCCTCGGCGATATGACCTCCTCTGATGAAACGGGCATTTTGAAATGTATCAATACAAGGGGTTGATTCGGAGCTTTGAGTACTCTGGAAAAGAGGCAAACCTGGATGGAGTGGGTCGGGGGGAAAGACTTGGAAACGGGGAAGAGAACAGAAAAGAGAAAGGTAGAAGGACAGTATCACATTTCATCAGTTCTGCTGTGGAATCCGTGGGGACAGCAAGCACCCCATGAGCCGCTAAAAATCATCTTCTGGCCGCAGGTGGGATGCCTGCTATCTCACTTCCTGTATTTAATGTCGGCTCACTCTCATCAGTGCTCCGTGTGTCTGTCTTTGACCGTGTGAGCCCTCCTTGGGACAGCACAGAGAACACAATTCTCTATCTCACAAGCCCCCTATCAAGGATTCGCAGGCAACTGCAGCTGTCTTATCAACGGGCCAGAAATGACAGAGCATTCCTTGGTTTGCCAAGGGAGAAATATGAAAAAAATATCTTCCCCTGATAATAACAACGGAATGACTCCAGGTAAGAGTTGAGAAGCTTTCCTGTGACACAGGAAGCAACTCTGGGCCTTTATATGTATTGTTTCCTATGCCTGGAATCCCTTCCTTCCTGCAACACCCCTTCCTTCCTGCAACACCCCTTCCTTCCTACTCATTCATTCACACATGTTTACTGAGCACCTACTATGAGGCAGGCCCTGTCTGAGGCGCTAGAATAGAAAACAAGACAAACAAGGGCCTCTGCTCTCAAGGAGCTAACATGCCTCCTTTGTGAGTCAAATGTCACCTCTTCTAGGAAGCTATCCTTAATTGCACTAGGAAAAAAAAAAAAGACCCTCTGTCCTCTATGCTTTGTTCAAATCTGTTACCGTACATGTCATGTTGTAATTTAGTTGATCTTTTTTCTTGCCTGTCTCATCTCAACTGTGAAGAACATGAAGGTAAAGAATGCTTTTTATTTATCTTTGAATCTCCAGTGCCTGGCACAATGTTTGACACACAACAGGCACTGGATAAATGTTTGCTGAATGGATACATGAATGAATACATTCCCATGAGCATTTAAAACAAAAGTCCTGCACATAGAAAATTAGCATGCAATAACTCTGTGTCAGTATTGCCTCTCGTTAGTTCCCCAAAATCTCAGACACTGGAAGGCTGGGAAGGGAGTGTAGAAGGACTGGAAACCCTCCACTGACATAACCCCTAGGGACCCAACAAGCCACTGGAACTCTAAAGCTACCTTAAAATCCACCTCACAGTATCTCGGAGCCCTCAACCTCTAATTTCAGCCACATTATTTAACACCCACACAAATACTGAGGTACTACCAGAAAACTAAACGCCCGCCCAAAGGCCACCAGATTCACACCAGTCAGGAGGAGCATTTGAACTGACAGCCCACCTCATACTTTAGCCTCTAGATAATGTCTCTCCAAGCAGGGTCCAATGCTCACCAGCATCAGAATCACTTGAGAGCTTGTAATAAATGCAGATTCCCATCCTCACCCTATAGGCCCTAGACCTACTCAGACTCCCTGAGTAGAGAGCCAGGCATCTGCATTAGAACAAGCTCCCAAGGGAATTTTTCACAAAGAAAGTTCGAGAAGCACTGCACTCCACACACAGTCTCTTCAGGTCCACTCATCCAGTGACTGGCAGAAGATGCTCTCAATTCAACAAAAGATATGAAAGACCATGGATATCTTAAAATTTTCTTTGTCAATTATACCTCACAAAGCTGAAAAAAAAAATAAAGTAAAAAAAAAGATATGAAAGACCAGAAGTTGAGAAGCCTGGCTCTTCTTGCACAGGGTGTTTCAGTGAGGTATGACGACAGTGAGCTACCTACTGAAAAATACAAAAGGGGAGAGAAAGAGATGGAAAGTGAGTCACCAGACTAATAACGTTTTTTTAACGTGTCTGATATTAAAGAAGGAAAAGAAGAAAGTAGACACTTCCAGATGTCGAACCAAGGGATTTCAGACCAAGATCCAACAGCGTAATTTCCTCACAGCAATGAAAGGGAGCAGATACTTGGGGCAGAGAATGGGCTGCAGTTCCTAATAACCAGCTCTTTGTGATGGAACCAAAAGATGTGTGAGCTGGAGGCAAAACCACCTCTCTCCTCTGGCTATTTCAAAAAACAGACAGGAGAGTCTCTTAATGGGTACAGGAGACATAGGAACAGTGCCCAGGAGACCTCAAGGGAACACAGACAGAACCACCAGAGGGAAAATGAAAAAGCGGAAGAAAACAGTCAGCTCTGTCAGTCAGTCAGCCAGCATTATCCAGGCACACATTAAAAAATTAATGTGCATGTATTGTATTAAGCTCTGCAGGGAGTTACAGAGGGAAGAGAAAAAACAAAACACTACTTTCCTTAAAGAAAAGTGTTTACGCTAATGGTGGAAAATGAACAAACATGCAAAAACAAGCAAGCCAGTCGAACACTCACTGAATTACCTACATGTATACAAAGGCATATGTTGAAGAGCCAAATAGTCTGAGGAGTATTCAGAGGGTCAGGAAAAGAGGACAAAAGCTGTTACTGGAATGAATGGAATAACTGTAGAGCCAAGGTCAACTGGAAAGTTTCACAGAGGAGACGCTTCAGGGGGATCTGCAGAGGGGAGGAACTCACAACAGATCCCACAAAGACAGCGATGAAAGAGACACATCTATGGCAAAGGGACAAAAACCCAGGGATCCTGTGGATCACCCCAAGTAGGAGCCAGCCACATACTGTTACTTAATAGCAAGCTCCACGCTGGGTTGTATTAACAAGTGCATGGTGAGAAAAGGCTGAGAAGGAAAGCTTTCCTCTCTGCTGGGTGTAGGCTGGACCTCTGGTCACAGCACCCAGTTTTATAGGCTGTGCATGAGAAGGGTATGCAGGCACGGGGAAGGATCCAGAGAAAAGCAACAGAAGTGATTAGAGGAATGGATTCTAATAGCTATCAAGAAAGGTGAAAAGGTGTTGAGGTTTGTCAGTTTCTGAGCCGGAGGTAAAAATCTATTGGTCATCGTCCAGCTCTGATCAGCTGTACCTGGAATCTCTGTTTAAGTGACCACAGAGTTATTCAGAGGATTAAAATGCTTTGTTTCCATGTGGCCCGTTTCATGAAGACGGAGATAGGAAAAGGTTAAATAATTTGCTCAGGTTCCCTAGCAAGCCACGAGCCAAACTGGCATCATAATTTTAAATCCCAGGGCTGTCTGTGGCTTGTTTAATCCACCAATCCACACCACTTCCCTTTATAATGGACACCCCCCCACACACCAAACACTGTAATTATGAAAGATGGAAAAATTCTCTGCAAATTTCCTTGGGGGAAAACTAAAACAAACTAAAAAGGAATGTCATGCCTCACCGCTGGGGCCCATATAAACATTATCCCCTTGTGTCCCCCTGGACTGATGACACAGGACACAGTCCATCTGATAAGCCGTCAGCAGATGGCTGGATCCCTCATTGTACCCATTCCCCACCGACGTCAATTGCAAGCAGGAGCAGTTATCAGCACTCCAGACAACAGATGGGATGAGGAGGTGTGGTTGGTCTGAAGTCAAGGAGGCGGGGGACAAAAAGCCTAGTTCTCAAATCTATCAGGTTTTCTCTCAAACAAATCCATCAGAGAGCAAATGGAATACACCCGTGTATATTCCGTGAGTTCCAAAAGGTGTCACAAAAAGCTCAGGGCCATTTTGAATATGTGCCATTCTACGCTTCCAGCAAAGAGGGAAGAAGTAGAAAAATAAACAGTGAGACAAAAGCAGATTAGCCATATTTGGTGGAAGTCAGCCTTCTAATATATCGTAAGGACAGAAAAATAAAATAGCAATGGCAACTCTAAAAGAAGGATGGGGCTAACTAGGTATTATAGGCTAAAAACCAGAGGCTTGGCGTTCCAGGGTCAATAGCATCAATTATTATTTGGCAAATGTCCAGCTGAGATCCAGCCTGCCTTATGCACAGAGACACGGAGGGTTAAACATCATATGTTGTGCCCCACTCAGTTCAGCGCCCAATCAGGAGATATTGACACAGACACATACAGAACCAACCGGAAGTGGACAATTAGACAAGACATCCCAAATTTGATCTTTTCGTTAAGTTCCTAAGACAGAGACAATATAACTGGATGCAAAGGAGATAAAAGGCCACCAGTCTTTATGGACACAATCAGTCAAATTGTCTGGCATTTTAACCCTTCTGCTAAGAACTTGTAGATTTTCGGACTTAAATAGCTATGAGAATCTCTTCCTGCTAAAGCCCCAATTCCCACTTGTGGCAGCTCGGTTCTAAAGCCACCTCTGCCACTAACTTGCTGGGTGATTTTTTTGGTAAACAGCATAATCAGTCAGTAAATTCATTCCCTGTAACCCATACCTGCCAAAATAATATGCACAAGGGGACTAGCCACACTTGAAGAAATACTGGTGCAATGGGTAAACACCACTGATATTCAGCAAGGGGTTTAATAACAGTGCGCTAATCCTGGTGCTTGCTGATCCCGAGAACCCTCAAGCATCACCGGCTTGAGCTCAGATGTGGGAAGGTGCCGCTGTAATCATACAAACCTCCGCCAGACCCCAGTTCCAGGGCCCTTGAGATATCAGATGAGGCCAAAAAGAAACCAGACAGCAGGAATATTAATCCAGAACAGACCTCAGATACAAGAACTGCCCTTCCTTATGCTTCTAAAGCTGGCGGTCACCCAAAGGCAGCATGGCTATGATGAGGGTCTGTGTAACAAGGCCTTGGAAATAAATATTTTACAGACTGAAAAATGGGAGATAAGGAGACTAACCACTTTCCCTCCAACTCTTCCATTTCCTGGCCTAAAGCAATACTGTCCTTGTTACAAACTTACACTGGCTCTGAGGAACAAGGCCTTTCTATAAAGCCATAATTGAGTCGGCCTGTTGAGAGACACACATCAGAAATGCCTCTGCTAAGCTCCCGCTTTCATTTCAGCTAATGTCTCCCTTTCCTTATTGGGACCTCTGAACTCCACAGAATTCACTGCCATAATATGGCCTAACTCAGCTAATTCACTTGCCAAAGCATTGCTTTGTACTCAACATCTCCCCTGTGGAATACACACAGACACAGGAAACATTTTAACAACCCCCTCTCCAGGTTCAAGCTTATCTAGCATAACCCTAAAGAAGATAAAGCATGTGAAAGTGTCTTATAAACAGTTAAAAGCTAGATAAATGTAAAGTATTGCTAACCATACTTACTACCATTAGTCATTGCTGTAACTGAGTCAGAAAATTGTTTCCAACCATCTGTTGTTAAATTTCTTTTAAGGACTCACATGAACTTTTAAAAATCCATACGTCCCTGCTTCCCAGGAAGAGCCACAGGTAAGGTGTGGAATGTTGGATTCATCACAGGCTAAGTCCCCCACTAGGCCGGAAGTTGCTATTTAAATGACACAAAGCAGTGACTTAGGAGTAAAGGACAAAGCAGTACAATCCTGCTCTGGCCCAAGAATTCCTCAGCCTGACTCTGTTCTTTGTCCCCCACCCTCTAGCTTCAGAGTTTAAGCTAAGCACAGGACAACAGCAAAAGCACAAGTAACAGGAATCAGTCCCTAGTTCCCCAAACATCTGTCTCTCTGCAGCTGTCAGCCCCGAGTGCCAACATCATCTACGTGTGTCCCTAAGGGTGGCCTGGTCATGTGTACTTTACGGGGAAGACACAGGGAGCAAAAGATGAACGAGGATGAGAAGATGAACAAGGCCACCTGAAATCGGAAAGGAGGCCAAAAGCATTTCTAGAATAGCTCTCTGTGGCATCCCCGGACTCTGCTTAAGAAGAAAAGAATCACAGAACATAGGCTGTCAAGAGCTAGGAATGCAACTTTGCCTCGTTTTGCAGCTGGGAGAACTGAGACCCAGGAAAAGTCCTTTCCCCAAAGTCACACAACTAATTAATGCCAGAACGAAGTCTCCAGCGTCTTCTAAAAGCCTCTAAAACCCTCTGCACTAAAAACCGTGGTGCTGGACTTCCCTGGTGGCACAGTGGTTAAGAATTCGCCTGCCAATGCAGGGGACACGGGTTCGAGACCTGGTCCGGGAAGATCCCACATGCCGTGGAGCAACTAAGCCCGTGCACCACAACTACTGAGCCTGCACTCTAGAGACCACGAGCCACAACTACTGAGCCCGCGTGCCACAGCTACTGAAGCCTGCGTGCCTAGAGCCTGTGCTCCACAAGAGAAGCCACCGCAGTGAGAAGCCCGCGCACTGCAAGAAAGAGTAGCGCCCGCTCGCCGCAACTAGAGGAAAGCCCACGCGCAGCAACGAAGACCCAACACTGCCCTAAATAAATAAATAAATAACTTTATTAAAAAAAAAACATGGTGCTGCCAGGTTTGATGTAATCACACCAGGAGCAGCCCCAGTCAGGCTGAATTTAGTTCTTTGTTGACCTTGTACGTATGTGGTTGTCAGAGGCCTCAAGACCCCTTTGTAGAAAAGGCACCCTCTGACCCTCACCACCTGCCAACCAAAAAAAAGCTCTCCTGTCCCAAGAGCCTCACATAGCAGCGGCTGAGATGCGTTGTTTCCTTTCATTAACAAAAAGCCCATTCATCAAAAAAAGGAAAGAAAGAGGACAGGCTCAAATTTACACAGAAGGTCTAGCTGGGAGAGCCCTGGGTTTCCTGTGAATGGCGTCACTCCCCAAGAAGTCCTCTTTGGAAAATGCTACCCACTCCAACTCTGCTGGATGCTTATAGCCATCCCATCAATAAGAGCTGCTTTATTCCAAAGTTGTCTACACCTCCTTGCCACATCTGCAAGACTGGAAGGGGTTTGTGGCCATTCACATTTTACAGACTGGGAAACTGAGGCTAGGAACCTGCCATCAAAGGAGTTCCTAGAACACAGAGCTAGCAAGCATGCCGGCCACAAGCAGGCGGCGCCATGCCGATCAGCATCGGCCGCTCCCCAGAGACTGCCCTGCCATTCCGCAACCCCAAAGAGGGTAGATTACCTTTCCAACCCGGAAAGCTAATTCATCTTTTGGCTGCAGGCGAGCGACCTCCCATCCCTGGGCTCCACCAGGCCTTTAAAATGGAGATAAGCATCTCGACCTCCTGCCCCACACAGGGTTATCACAAGGCTCCTGAGAATAACCTTCTACAAATATAAAAGCAATAAAGATGCTAATGACAGGTTTCAAAACTGTCCCTGGATAAAACACACCAGGTTTTCCACAGCTTGAAATCTAAAAAAGATTTTTTTTTCCCTTTCTCCTCTTCCTCCTCCTCTATGATTTTATAGTTTTAGAACATCTCTCTACACAGGCTGAGTACAGAAAGACAGTCTCGCTCTTGGTCCTCACCCAGATTATTTTTATGTATCTGGCAACTTTCCTTTTCAATCTCATTTGTTTTTCTTAGCGCCACTAATGGGAGGTAAAGAAATCAGCTGTCTGGGCACCCCTGGACCGTGACCTCAGGAGAGAGAATAAGAGTGGTAAGATGGAGAGGTTTGCAGGAAATAAATACCCTCTCACCATGGACAGAGAAAAGTTCATGAGTCTGCCTGGGGTCGGCTTCAGAGTGCAGTTAGTAGGAGCTTGGTGCTGCTCCAACACCGCAGAACTCAAAGGCAGACCTCACCCCGAGAGCGTAAACTCCCAAATGAAAGAGTCATTAAGAGAAACCCGTAAAAGGATTTCCCCAAAGTACGACAGTGGAGACCAGTAACCTTATGTGACCACCTCCAGGAAAGAATGTCACCAGGCCTCTGGGAAATTAACTGTGGCAGAGGTAATGGGGGAATGGGCCACGGTCCCCCACTGGTGATTCAGAAAGGGCACCTGGCTGGGGCTGGACTTCCTGCTTGTGAAAGACCAGGGCAGGCCTGGGAGGGGAGGGGTCGTGGCCTGAGTGCTAGTCTTTCCTAGTGCCCACCTCCACCGTGGAGCTGACGCATTGTGCAAAGGTAGAAGAGAGCCAAATCTGAAATCCGCACACAAACTGCCTCGCTGGAAAATCATTTGTGAGGGTCCCACTACCCGCAGGGATGAGGTGCTCTACACTGCCACGTGTCCTGAGCACACAAATGACTCTGATGGCTGAGGCTGCCCGGGGTGGGGTGGGGGGGAAGTCAACAGACTCACATGCATCATGGTGACCAGGTGACAGGGGTTGAGCAGGTAGATGACGGTCTTGGTGGCGAACTTAAAGCCCACCTCCACCCCGAAGGTCAGGCACAGGGCTACTAAGAGCAGATTCTTGCTCAGGCTCTCTTTGCCTTCCTCTGGCCGCTGGGTCACCTGCTCTGGCTGGCAGCCACGGCCACCCCTACCGTCCTCCTTCGTCTGCCTCAGGATGTGCCGCAGGGCCACCAGGATCTCCAACAGGGCCAGGGTCAGGACCACCACACTTTCCAGCAGCCGCTGCTGCCAAGAGAGGAAGGCAGCACAGTCGGGGCCCCCATTGCCTGCAAAGCTGGGGTCCACGCCCCCATAGAGCCAGTCCAGGAGACTTTGGTAGCTATACCGGGACATGATGCAAAGTGGTTCCCCTCGACCACCGTGCAGGAAGCAAGAGCGAGATGGAACACAAGCCCAGAGGGTGGCCCGGGTGGTGGGACATGTACGGAGGGCACACCCCCGCACCCGCACCCCCCTCCGGACACCAGGGCACCTAGAGCAGGGGACGGGAAGCTACACGCGAGGCCCGGGGCAAAGTGCTGGCTCTAACTTGTCCCCACGGCTGTCTGGGGAGCCCCCCGCGCTTCTCCAGTGGCCACCAACGAGGCAGGGTGGAAACGAGCCGTTGGCCAATCTAAAAGGAAGGAGAGGAAAAAAAAAAAAGGTCTCAAAGAGGCAGTTGCATCGGGGATTTACGAGGCGGGGAGGGGTAACTAGCGAGGGAAGAAAAGGAGAACAGGGGCAGTGGCGAAGCAAGCAGGGGTCAGGGGAAGTCGGAGGCCGGGAGGGTCAGGGAGAGGGCCGAGGGGACCCGGCAGCGCGGCGGGAGCGAACCGGGGGCGACGGCGAGGGGACACGCGGAGGCCAGGAGGGGAGCTGGCGGGGCCGGGCAGGGCGACGGGGCTGGCGGGGACGCCGGACTCCTCGTCTCAAGCACTCGCCACAGGGGGATCGCTTACTCCTGCAACCGCGTGGCCGTCTCTGCCCGCAGCGAGCAACTTCGCCGCCGACTGGCCCCTCCGAGCCAATTTAGAGCCGTCCCTGTCCAGCCTCCCGCCCCCGGGTACACCCCCGAGCCCCCAGCTCCACCCCCCGGCCCAGACGCCCGCCCTCCGGGCAGCACCTCCCCCAGCCCGCGGCCCGCCCGGGACCTGCCCCCCTCGCGCGGGCAGCGGCGGGAGGAAGCCGGGAGGGAGAGAGGGAGGGAGGGAGGGAAGGCGGGCGGGAGGCCGGGCCAGCCGGGGGCTGGGCTCCGGCCGGCCCCCTCCCTCCATCCCGGCGCCGCATCTTCCCGCGCCTCCCGCCCGGCCCCAGGGACTGACAGCCGCGCCCTTCGGGGCTCCACTCACCGGCAGTCGGCCTGCAGCCCCGGCTGGGCACTCGCTTGGATCCCCGCGCTCCCCACGCCCGGGCACTCGGCTCCCCCGGCGGCTGCCGCGGCCGCCGCGCACGGCTCCTCCTCCCCGTCTTCCTCCCCCTGCAGCCGCCGCGCTTGCTTCCTCCTTCTTCCCCTCCCTCTCTCCTCCCCCTCGCCGCCGCCGCCGCCGCCGCCACCTCCCCCTCCGGTTCGGCTCGGCCCCTCGGGCCGCGGCCACCCCGCCTTGCCTCCTCCCCTCTCCCGCCTCCCTCGTTCCCCCTGCCGCTCCCACCCTTCACACCTCCCACCCTCCCTCTTTGCGCCTCTCCCTCCCCTCCCTCCCCCGGGCTCAATCCCCGCCTCCTTCCCCTCCTCCCCGGCCTGCCTCGCGTTCGGCACTCGCCGAGCCTGCACGCGTGCACTGCCACCTTCTTGCACCACCGTCTACGGAATTCGCCTCCTCCGCGAAGCCGTTTGGACCGACTCCACCTCCTGCAACCCGGTTCTCCAGGGCATTTCTTTGTACACCGGGCACCTAGTAGGCGCTTAGCCAGCCCTCGCTAAGTTCTTGGGGGAATGGACGAGCCTGTCTAGTGATGAGCAGCTGGTCAAGCTTGGCTTTGACGGGGGGGGGGGGGGGGGGCGGGGTGGATCTGCTGGGTGTGACCTTCTACTGTTCGCATCTCCTCCAGTCCGCCCTGAAATAGCAGACTCGGGCGGGGCCCGGAAGGCGTCTTCTCCCACCTTTCTAGCCACAGCCCTACTCTCCAATACTAGGACGAGGCTTCTTTTCCTACTTTGCCCGGCCCTTCCCCCTCCTGCTCCGCTCCAGCGTTTCTCCTTCTAACCTCCGGACACACAGCCCACCGGTGCCGCTGCCGTCTCTGCCTCTGCCTCCCTCTCCAGGCCCTCTGTCTCCCCTTTCTCCTGCCACGCCTTCGAGCTCAATCGTACTCTAGCTGGAGGAAAAGAAGCTTCCCCTGACCTCTTTCCCTCCTCCATCTCTGCGACGGAGCAGCTGTTTCCCAGCCTGAACTTGGCCGAGAGTCCTGCCGCTGAAAGGCCTGCCAGGACGGTGTGGGTGTGCAGGGGCCCCAGAACTGGATAAGGGCTGCTGATTGAAACAGGAGCCCCTCTTCCCTGCTGCTTCCTACCCATAGACTGTGGTTTGCTTTTCTTTGGGCAAGGAAACGGGAAAAAGACCTTTTAAGAATCTACCTCGTGTTGGTTTAATATTTATTGAAAACTCAAAAAGAGAATATCCAGAAAAACACAGTTAGGCACCTCGCCTGGGAAACACTTTCTGGTGTTGGCTGCAAGCCGGACTCAAAACATAAAATACAATCTACTGTATTATCAGGCCATTGTCCTCCCATCCTTTCCAAGTCTGGTTTTCCCCACGTAACCTCAGAGCCAGGTAACCTTGTCTAATTCCAAGCTTTGTACAGCATCAACCATACACCTGATGCTCTCCAAGTGCTAATTAATAAAGAACAACAACAAACAAGGATTGATTCAGCGGCTCTCCATAGGTGTTTTGTTAAATCCTCTGCACCATAACATTAAGGATAAAGCTGTGGAGCTCCTGGCAATGACTGCAGCCTGAGACCTCAAGTTCCTATCTTCAAGGAAGTAAGAATGAGGTTATAGCACTCAGCAAAAGGCTTCATTAATCCATGCAGAACTTCCTTGGGAATTTGGCCTAGAGGGTCCTGTGTTTGCAAGATGACTGTCTTTAGTGACTGTAGCCAGGCCAACTTCCTCACCTGAGGCACAAATTCCTCTCTTGCCAAGTGTAGAATAGCCAAGTGTTTTGAAGACTAGGATTCTAGTTCTAATTATGCCATTTACTTGCTATGTCACCTTGGGCAATTTACCTCTCTGTGCCTCAGTTTCCACCTCTCAACCGAAGGGTTATCAGTGATCTATTATCTAATTCCTAGGATTATGCACATTTAAAATGAGTTGAATTATGCAGCACATTATGTAGTATCAGGTGCATGAAAAGTGCTCGATAAATGCTACCCGTTAGTTATCTTCATCCAGTTCTGCATCTGCGCTGGCAGGCCTGCATGGGTGCAGACACACATTCAGTGCCTTCCCCTACATCTGCATAAACAATCCTACCCAGCCTTCAAAGCCCACGTGAAATTGCACTCTCCCTACCCCCCACCTCCAGCTCCCAGAGCTCTCTCCCTCCTCTGAACTTCAGCAGCAGTTATCGCCTGCACTACTCATTTTATTCTGAATCACATACTGCCTTCCATTGTTCTCTCATTGTTAGTTCTGTCTCCCACACTCAGATCTTTGACAGCAGGGATGGGTCTTCATCTTTTCTAACCCCCCCTCAGCACCTAGCAGAGTGGCAAACATAGTAGGCACTATGCACAGACACTGGGGGAGTGTTGTCCTCATAGGTAAAAGGCAAACAATGATTGAACTGAAATGGTGGGTCAGATTTTGGAAACTCATAAGCTCCAGACAAATGTCCTGATCATTTCCTTGCTGGGACAACAGGCCATTGGCTTCTTGTCTCCAAACCGTAACAAGAGCACATGAACTTGGTTTTTTAAGTAGAACCTTGAAGCGCAGTGATAAGGGAACTGGGACCTTGGGGAAAGTCATCTCTCCGTGACTCCATGTACTCAGGTAAAATGAGTGGGGTGGACTGGAATGGATTCTAAGATGCCTGTCGACTCTAAGATTCTATGATTCTAGGAACTCAGCCTTGCTGCCTTCCATCCAAGTCATCTTTGAACCTTAAGGCAGAAACCTGATCTAACTGGCTTGGTGATCCTAGCCACCTTTCTGCCTGTTGAGACAGTACCTTAAATTCTTTTGTCCAAAGTACCTTCCCAGCTATAAACTCAGCTGACCTCCTATGGAATGCAAAGAGTCAAATTATTACCTCTGTCATACCACGGACGAGCAGCTCAGAAAGGTGTAGTGACTTGCCTAAGATCACACAAGTTCGTGGCAGAGTGAGGGCTAGAATTGGGGGTTCAACAGCACGGACCAGAGCAAGCTTGCTCATTGACTTGGCCATCTGACCCTTTCTCCTCCTGCACTTCATATTCTTTGAATCCACTCCTGTCCTTCTACGCACAATCTAACCTGAAAGTCAAATGCGTGCATGATTGCCCACAAGCAAAAAACAATGCACAATCCCCATATTATACAAAATGTTATCAGTAAAAATAAACTGCGTGTATGGGGGAGAATGAAGAGAGAAGCCTTTGTCTTGATCTATCTGCTTACTGCTTCTTTTTTCCCCCTCATTCATTCAACACTAGCATTCATTCCACAAATATTTACTGAGCCTCTATTACAAAATTACATATTGCATAGGAATATCCTAGACTTGTAGGCCATCTCTGCCTTCAAGGAGCTTAAGATCTAGCTAGGGAGACATGACAAACAAACAAGGAAGGCAGGATAACAATACAGGAGGGAGGTATAAATACAAACCAAGCAGGTAAGAGCTGCTGCCACCAGAGCAAATCTTGCATATTTCAAGTGAGCTGCACAGGCAATGAGGGTAAGAATTCAGTAGTTCAACACCGGGCAAAACTCACAGCAGTAAAGGGGAACAGAATCTGTCACCCCAGAATATGCCTAGTTGGCATAAGGATTATTGTAGACTGATTATTTTTAAGAAACAGCTGACATAGGAGAACTTACCCTTTTGTAAGAGATATTTACATTTATAAGGGAAATCTCCATTTTTAAATGTGTCTCCCTCTCTGTACAAGGTAGAGAAGAAAACTCTCTAGAAGCTCTCTAGAAACTCTTATCAGCAGAGGAGGCTACAATTTAAATCTGCATAACAACTTTACCCTTGTTTACTGTCGTTTTCCTGGTCACTCACTTTGAATAGCTGGCTCCCTCCACCCTCAACATCATTTGTCTTTATAAGATGGTAGTTAAGGCGGTGGCTTGTGCCATTTCAGGGAGTTACTCAGTTTTCCTGGGTCTCTCCCATGTACTGTATACAAAACGAGTCTCCCTAAAACTGTTTCCATGCTGAGTTTATGATTATCCTTTCTATCCAAAACTTTATTCCCTTTCCTGTCCTGCCCCTGTTCCCCCTGGGTGGTGGTGGTGGGGGCTTAGTTCCTGCAGAAGAACTCAAAGAAACACAAAGATTGTTATGTATATTCCTTGAGGAGGAACCAGGACCCTGCACTATTGTTCCTTAATTGCTCCTCCTTTGTTTATACATTCCCTTACTTCTCTGATTAGCAACTGTTTGAACCTGCCCTTTGGTACTCAGGGAAGTTCTAGAGGCTGAAGCCTTTTTCCAACACATAAGAAATGAGAGACCCAGAAAGGATTTGTACCCAGGAGGGCCTCAAAGGGTCCTGCTCGGTTTCAGTGAGGGAATGCAGAAACAAAGAAAAAGCAGGTAAACAAGAAAAGTAATGACAATAGTTCAGTGATAAAACAGAGTCCTAGTTCCTCCTCAAGAGATATACATAACAATCTGACATATATCTTTGAGTTTTCTGGAGGAACTAAGACACACACACACACACAGGTGGAGGATGGTGACTACTTACTGAACACAAGCACATAGACCCCAGACTGGTTGGAACCAGAAGGTTGATGATTAAGATTCCAGAAACATCACCCTGTTATCTCATCACCAACCAATCAGAAGAAAGTCATGCACCCTGCAGCCCTCCCCTCAAATGTTGCCTTTGAGGCAACCCTTCCCTTAAAATCCCTTCCCTGAAAGCCTTTGGGAAGTTCAGGTCTTTTGAGCATGAGCCACCCATACTCCTTGCTTGTCACCTGCAATAAAAGCTGGACTTTCCTTCACCACAACCTGGTGTCAGTAAATTGACTTTGCTGTGCAGCGGGTGAGCAGACCCAAAGTTCAGTCCAGAAACATATACAGGTGGTATACATGTTATTAAATGTCTGTTTGTTTTTCTCCTGTTGATCTGTCTTATTGCAAGGGAGTCTCAGACAGGAACCTAGAAGGGGAGAGGGAACATTATTTTTCCTCTCCTACAGCAGTTCTTCTTGGGGGGCACTGACAGGGAAGGTGAAGGAAGTCTTCCAGAGTATAGGCAATGCTTATTTCTTGATCTGGGTGCTGTTACATGGGTGCACACATATGTGAACATTCATAGACCCCCAAACTTGAGAGTTTTGCACTTTACCACGTACCAGTTATACCTCAGTTTTGAAAAAAATTCAGAGAAGAGAGAAAACATCTAGAGCAGGAATTGACAGGAACTTCTTCATGGAGGTATTTAATTGGAGTTGTGAATGAATCTAGGCCAGTGGTTGTCAGCTCTGTCCATGAAACCAAGCAGGACCCTGTGGGGCTCTCCAAGGTACAGAAGCCTTTCCATGTCCCCTGTTTCTTGTTTGCAGGAAAAAGGCTTCAGCCTCCTAGACCTTCATGAATACCAAAGGGCAGATTTAAATAGTTGCTAATCAGGGAAGGGAGGGGATGCAGAAACTAAAGAGGAACAATCAAGAAACTATAGTGCAGCCTCCTGGCTCCTCCCCAAGGGATATACATGACAATATCTTTGAGCTCTTGTGCAGGAACTAAGGCCCCCACCCAGGTGGAGGATGGTAACTTCAGGCTGAGCACGAGATTCCTGGAGCACCGCCCTGTTACCTCACCACCAACCAATCAGAAGAAAGTCACATACCCTGCAGTCCTCACCTCAAATTTTGCCTATTAAAAACTTCTCCCCAAAAGCCATTGAGGAGTTTGGGTTTTTTGAGCATGAGCCACCTGTTCTCCTTGCTTGGCCCTGCAATAAATTTTCTCTGCTCAAAAGCCCAACATTTCAGTTTGTTTGGCTTCACTGTGCATTGTGCACATGAACTTGAGTCCAGTAATAGGTACACTTAAGAATCAACTGAGTAGCTTTTTAAAAATACTGACTCTGGGGCCCACCCCAGACCAATGCAATCAGAAGTTCTGGAAATAGGGCCTTAGTATGTTTTTTTTTCTTTTTTCTTTTTCTTTTTTAATTAAAGTGGAGAACTACTATGTGTCTGGTCACTACAGCAAGAATATCTAACTAAGGCTGATGAAATACCAGTAAGTGGTATACAGTATCTCATTTAAGCCTCATGATAGACAAACCTGAGAGATAGGTATCATTATTATGATCCTCATTTTACAGATGAGAAACTAGAGGCTCAAGTCATACTGCCTATAAGTGTCAAAGCTGGATTTCACCCTAGATCTGTTCACCCCAAAGCCTGAACCCATATACACTATTGCCTGGCAGCCGATCATGTCACTGGGGAAACATAGGCAAATGCTCTTGATAGACGAGCTGGCTGTCCATGAAGAGATCATTGCTTTTTAAATGTTCTCTTTTTTTATTGAGAGTTAACTTACATACACTAAGATGCATTACTAGTCTTAAGTGTACAGCTCCATGAGTTTGACAAATGTATACACCCCTATAATCACCACTCAGATCTTGATGTCCCACACCCAGTCAATCCCCACCCCCAGAGGCAACCATTGTTCTGATTTCTATCATCATAGATTAGTTTTGCTTAAACTTGAATGCCATATAAGTAGAATCATAAACATGTACTTTATTGTATCTGGCTTATTTTGCTTACCCTTCTGTCTGTGAAGTTCATCAGATCACTTCTTATGTCAGGAAATAAATACTAAGAGTACAGGAGATGCCAAACCAATTACACTTGGGACCCACCAGGGCTCAGGGCTTTCATTGCCAAGCTGGGAACTGTTGTAACTGGGAAGCCCCTTCTCTACCCCCGTCACTATAGTTCCCAGCCATCTTCCCACTGCTAATATTAACAGTGGGGCCCCCGTGTTGTATTTCTACTGAATTGTTCAAGACACATTAACCTCATACAAACTGGGAAGCAGCAGAAGCCAGCTTCCTGGAGTCAGAGAGAGGTATATACTACAAAGAAATTGGCCTCTGGACTCCAGGAGCCCCAGGAAGATTTCCAGTCCTCCCAGTTTTGGAAAGGTCTCAAAGAACATTAATTAACATTTGGTAGGAGGTGGGGAGGGCATTTCTGCTGCAACCCCACCTTAGTAAAGTTTAATAAAGTCTTTATATTCCCCTCTACTTCCCATCAGAACTGAGCCCAGAATGCCATGGCTGATCCCCAAATAACACAAATTGGACACAGCTACTCTCTCTCTCCTTCCGTCATCCTTCCACCCCAAGCTAATGCCAGCCTCTTGTGCTCAGCTACTCTATTTTTGTAGGCAATTCCAAATTTCTAGATTTTCTAAGTCCATTTCTATGTGCTAGCCCTTCTTCTCATGGTAGAAACAATACAACTCTTTTGAATGGGTTTAGTCATATGGACACAGCTTTACTCTCTCTCTGTTCAGGGTCTCCAGCATGAGGCAACAATAACTCCAACTCTCACAATGTGCAGAGTTCTTTCATCAGGGCTGTAAAAGGCGGAGAATCACAATCCTTGCACTCTATTTCCTGGCTTTATTTTAAGGGTTTCCTTTCTATAACCTTGAACTTTGACCTTTGGGCTTTATTTGTAAGTCTCCTGGAGTCTCCAGACATCAAGCTAACTTTTTGATATGGTTCCTTAGTATCTGATGGAGTTTTTTCTTTGATTGTTTGCTTTGTTGTTTGGCTCCCTAACTTCTAACCTACTTTGATCCCTCTAGCAGCAATTTTCACTTGCCCTCCACTGGGTCGCTTGATAAGAGACCTGACCCACTAGTTGAGAAAATCACTGTGTTCAGAGACAAAAACGATCCAGGTTCTAGCCTTGTGTCCTTGACTTCCTACCTAACCGACTTCACCCTTTGGTTTCCTCATATTTGGCAGAAAGGTACAAATTCCAAACTCTCCTTGTTTCACAAGTATATGTACGGGACAAATAAGAATATACACCTGAGGGGACTTCTTTGGTGGTCCCGTGGCTAAGACACTGTGCTTCCAATGCAAGGGGCAAGGGTTTGATCTTCCGTCAGGGAACTAAGATGCTGCATGCTGCACAGCATGGCCTAAATTAATTAATTAATTAAAAAAGAATATACACCTGAGGTGCTCTGCAATCTGGTTGATCTATAAATTCAAAAGATTATTACCATCATTAAATCTTAAATAATGGGAAAGTCATGCTTTTACAAGGGAAGCCAGTTAGAAGTACATATATCAGGTACACACCAAGAAAAGAAAGAAAAACTTCAGGAACAGCACACACGATAAAGGTCTTTGCTTTGGGGTAAACTAACTGAACAGAACTGACATTATTAAACCTTTTATTTATCATCTAGAAAGCCCAAGCCAAGCTGAAGAAGAAGTTCAAGATTAACAAATTACTCCTCCAGCTTCCAAATTTAAACTTTGCCTTAATTCCTTTAATTGGCTATCAGTGGAGAAATGTTTTCTTGGCTTGTAGTCTTAAGTTACCACTTACTGTGTTATCAGAAATTCAATTTGGCATTATTTGGTTATTTAAATCATGAAGCAGTCAGGTGGTTGTCTTTTTTCCAGGGGTTCCAAGAAAGGTGTGTGGTTAAATGTCACAGACTCAGGCAGAGCCAAAAACTTGCTGTGGCATACTGGGCAGAGCAGGGAACTCTTCAGGACTTGGGTTGCTTGCTCTGTCCTTCACACAGTCTGGGAAAGGCTGGCTGGCAGAAATGTCATACAGTTCAAAGCGCAGGAGAGAACTAGCAGCCAGGAAACCTGGGTTGAATTTGATTAGCTTGGGCTAGTCACTCCCTTTCTTTGGGGCTCTACTTTCTCTTTTGGAATCCGAAAGGATTTCAGTCACTCATCTCTAAATTCCCTTCTAGCTTTAATAGTCCTTAAAAAAAAATCAGGAATGTTGGTGTGAAAAAACAGGCCTTAAAAATATGGGCTGCAGTTTGGAATCCTGACTATCTAGCTCATTTGTCTCTTTCTATGCCACGATGCGGGAAAGAAGAAATTGCTCCATTGAATAGAGACATAAGCTGATTGATTCCACGCTAAGCTAGTCCCAGGTGCATGGAAGATGGCAGACCCAGCATCTTCCTGAGGGAGGCTCATATCTACTGGTTGTATTTCCTCACGTCCCTTGTTATCATTCTTTTTTTTTTAACATCATTATTGGAGTATAATTGCTTTAAATTGCTCTGTTAGTTGCTGCTGTATAACAAAGTGAATCAGCTGTACGTATACATTATCCCCCATCCTCTCCCTCTTGAGCTACCCTCCCACCCTCCCTATCCCACCCCTCTAGGTGGTCAAAAAGCACTGAGCTGATCTCCCTGTGCTATGCGGCTGCTTCTAACTAGCTATCTATTTTACATTTGGTAGTGTATATATGTCCATGCCACTCTCTCATTTCATCTCAGCTTACCCTTGCCCCTCCCTGTGTCCTCGAGTCCATTATCAAAGTCTGCATCTCTTTATTCCTGTCCTGCCCCTAGGTTCATCACAACCTTTTTTTTTTTTTTTAGATTCCATATATATGTGTTAGCATACGGTATTTGTTTTTCTCTTTCTGACTTACTTCACTCTGTATGACAGACTCTAGGTCCATCCACCTCGCTACATATAACTCAATTTCATTTCTTTTTATGGCTGAGTAATATTCCATTGTATATATGTGCCACATCTTCTTTATCCATTCATCTGTCGATGGACACGTAGGTTGCTTCCATGTCCTGGCTATTGTAAATAGAGCTGCAATGAACATTGTAGTACATGACTCTCTTTGAATTATGATTTTCTCAGGGTATATGCCCAGTAGTGGGATTGCTGGGTCATATGGTTGTTCTATTTTTAGTTTTTTAAGGAACATCCATACTGTTCTCCACAGTGGCTGTATCAATTTACATTCCCAGAAACAGTGCACGAGGGTTCCCTTTTATCCACACCCTCTCCAGAATATATTGTTTGTAGACTTTTTGATGATGGCCATTCTGACGGGTGTGAGGTGATACCTCACTGTAGTTTTGATTTGCATTTCTGTAATGATTAGTGATGTTGAACATCTTTTCATGTGTTTGTTGGCAATCTGTGTCTCTTCTTTGGAGAAATGTCTATTTAGGTCTTCTGCCCATTTTTGGATGGGGTTGTTTGTTTTTTTTATATTGAGCTGTTTGTAAATCTTGGAGATTAATGCTTTGTCAGTTGCTTCGTTTGCAAATATTTTCTCCCATTCTGAGGGTTGTCTTTTCATCTTGTTTATGGTTTCCGTTCCTGTGCAAAAGCTTTGAAGTTTCATTAGGTCCCATTTGTTTATTTTTGTTTTTATTTCCATTTCTCTAGGAGGTGGGTCAAGAAGGATCTTGCTGTGATTTATGTCATAGAGTGTTCTGCCTATGTTTTACTCTAAGAGATTGATACTGCCTGGCCTTACATTTAGGTCTTTAATCCATTTTGAGTTTATTTTTGTGTATGGTGTTAGGAAGTGTTCTAATTTCATTCCTTTACATGTAGCTGTCCAATTTTCCCAGCAACACTTATTGAAGAGACTGTCTTTTCTCCACTGTATATCCTTGCTGCCTTTGTCATAGATTAGTTGACCTTAGGTGCGTGGGTTTATCTCTGGGCTTTCTATCCTGTTCCATTGATCTATATTTCTGTTTTTGTGACAGTACCATACTGTCTTGATTACTGTAGCTTTGTAATATGGTCTGAAGTGCAGGAGCCTGATTCCTCCAGCTCCGTTTTTCTTTCGCAAGATTGCTTTGGCTAGTCAGGGTCTTTTGTGTTTCCACACAAATTGTGAAATTTTTTGTTCTAGTTCTGTGAAAAATTCCATTGGTAATTTGATAGGGATTGCATTGAATCTGTAGATTGCTTTGGGTAGTAGAGTCATTTTCACAATGTTGATTCTTCCAATCCAAGAACATGGTATATCTCTCCATCTGTCTGTATCATCTTTAATTTCTTTCATCAGTGTCTTATAATGTTCTGCATACAGCTCTTTTGTCTCCTTAGGTAGGTTTATTCCTGGGTATTTTATTCTTTTTGTTGCAGTGGTACATGGGAGTGTTCCCTTAATTTCTCTTTCAGATTTTTCATCATTCACGTATAGGAAGGCAAGAGATTTCTGTGCATTAATTTTGTATCCGAGTACTTTACCAAATTCATTGATTAGCTCTAGTAGTTTTCTGGTAGCATCTTTAGGATTCTCTATGTATAATATCATGTCATCTGCAAACAGTGACAGTTTTACTTCTTCTTTTCTGATTTGGATTCCTTTTAATTCTTTTTCGTCTCTGATAGCGGTGGCTAAAACATCCGAAACTCTTTTGAATAATAGTGAGCATGGGCAACCTTTTCTTGTTCCTGATCTTAGTGGAAATGGTTTCAGTTTTTCACCACTGAAAACGATGTTGCCTGTGGGTTTGTCATATATGGCCTTTATAATGTTGAGGTAAGTCCCCTCTATTCCTGCTTTCTGGAGAGTTTTTATCATAAATGGGTGTTGAATTTTGTTGAAAGTTTTTCTGCATCTAATGAGATGATCATATGGTTTTCTCCTTCACTTTGTTAATATGGTGTATCACATTGATTGATTTGCAAATACTGAAGAATCCTTGCATTCCTGGGATAAACCCCACTTGATCATGATGTATGATCCTTTTAATGTGCTGATGGATTCTGTTTGCTAGTATTTTGTTGAGGATTTTTGCATGTGTGTTCATCAGTGATATTGGTCTGTAATTATTTTTTTTTGTAACATCTTTGGTTTTGGTATCAGTGTGATGGTGGCCTCGTAGAATGAGTTTGGGAGTGTTCCTCCCTCTGCTATATTTTGGAAGAAGTTGAGAAGGACAGGTGTTAGCTCTTCTCTAAATATTTGATAGAATTCGCCTGTGAAGCCATCTGGTCCTGGGCGTTTGTTTGTTGGAAGATTTTTAATCACAGTTTCAATTTCAGTGCTTGTGATTGGTCTGTTTATATTTTCTCGTTCTTCCGGGTTCAATCTCTGAACGTTGTGATTTTCTAAGAATTTGTCCATTTCTCCAGTTTGTCCATTTTATTAGCATATAGCTGCTTGTAGTAATCGCTCATGATCCTTGTATTTCTGCAGTGTCAGTTGTTACTTCTCCTTTTCCATTTCTAATTCTAATGATTTCAGTCTTCTCCCTTTTTTTCCTGATGAGGCTGGCTAATGGTTTATCAATTTTGTTTATCTTCTCAAAGAACCGGCTTTTAGTTTCATTGATCTTTGCTATCGTTTCCTTCATTTCTTTTTCATTTATTTCTGATTTGATCTTTATGATTTCTTTCCTTCTGCTAACTTGGGGCTTTTGTTCTTCTTTCTCTAATTGCTTTAGGTGTAAGGTTCGGTTGTTTATTTGAGGTTTTTCTTGTTTCTTGAGGTAGGATTGTATTGCTATAAACTTCTCTCTTAGAAGTGCTTTTGCTGCATCCTATAGGTTTTGGGTCGTCGTGTTTTCATTGTCATTTGTTTCTAGGTATTTTTTGATTTCCTCTTTGATTTCTTCAATGCTCTCTTGGTTATTAAGTAATGTATTGTTTAGCCTCCATGTGTTTGTATTTTTTACAGTTTTTTTTCCTGTAATTGGTATCTAGTCTTATAGAG
This sequence comes from Monodon monoceros, assembly GCF_005190385.1. NCBI lineage: Eukaryota > Metazoa > Chordata > Mammalia > Artiodactyla > Monodontidae > Monodon > Monodon monoceros. Next base: position 92,480,445 of record NW_021703779.1, on the reverse strand, counting down.
TTGAGGTCGGAAAAGATACTTGATACGATTTCAATTTTCTTAAATTTACCACGGCTTGATTTGTGACCCAAGATGTGATTTATTCTGGAGAATGTTTCATGAGCACATTAGAAGAGAGTGTATTCTGTTGTTTTTGGATGGAATGTCCTTTAAATAAAAATTAAGTCCATCTTGTTTAATGCTTTGTTTTAAAGTTTAAAGCTTATGTTTGAAGCTTATGTTTCCTTATTTATTTTCATTTTGGTTGATCTATCCACTGGTGAAAGTGGGGTGTTAAAGTCCCCTATTATGATTGTGTTACTGTCGATTTCCCATTTTATGGCTGTTAGCATTTGCCTTATGTATTGAGGTGCTCCTATGTTGGGTGCATACATATTTACAATTGTTATATCTTCTTGGTTTGATCCCGTGATCATTATGTAGTGTGCTTCTTTGTTTCTTGTAATAGTCTTTATTATAAAGTCTATTTTGTCTGATCTGAGAATTGCTACTCCAGCTTTCTTCTGATTTCCATTTGCATGGAATATCTTTTTCCATCCCCTCACTTTCAGTCTTTATGTGTCCCTAGGTCTGAAGTGGGTCTCTTGTAGACAGCATATATATGAGTCTTGTTTTTGTATCCATTCAGCCAGTCTATGTCTTTTGGTTGGAGCATTTAATCCATTCACATTTAAAGTAATTATTGATATGTATGTTCGTATTACCATTTTCTTTTTTTTAAAAAAATATTTGTGAAGGTATTAAACACATCAATCTGAGACACTTCATTAATTAATTAATTTATTTTTGCTGTGTTGGGTCTTCGTTTCTGTGTGAGGGCTTTCTCTAGTTGTGGCAAGCGGGAGCTACTCTTCATCGCGGTGCGCGGGCCTCTCACTGTTGTGGCCTCTCCCGTTGCGGAGCACAGGTTCCAGATGCGCAGGCTCAGTACTTGTGGCTCACGGGCCTAGTTGCTCCGCGGCATGTGGGATTCTCCCAGACCAGGGCTCAAACCCATGTCCCCTGCATTAGCAGGCAGATTCTCAACCACTGCGCCACCAGGGAAGCCCACCATTTTGTTAATTGTTTTGGGTTTGTTATTGTAGGTCTTTTCCTTCTCTTGTGTTTCCTGCCTAGAGAAGTTCCTTTAGCATTTATTGTAAAGCTGGTTTGGTGGTGCTGAATTCTCTTAGCTTTTGTTTGTCCCTAAAGGTTCTAATTTTTCTGTCGAATCTGAGATCCTTGCTGGGTAGAGTAGTCTTGGTTGTAGGTTTTTCCCTTTCTTCACTTTAAATATGTCTTGCCACTCCCTTCTGGCCTGCAGATTTTCTGCTGAAAGTTCAGCTGTTAACCTTACAGGGATTCCCTTGTATGTTATTTGTTGTTTTTCCCTTGCTGCTTTTAATATTTTCTCTTTGTATTTAATATTTGATAGTTTGATTAATATGTGTCTTGGCATGTTTCTCCTTGGAGTTATCCTGTATGCAACTCTTTGCACTTCCTGGACTTGATTGACTATTTCCTTCCCCATATTAGGGAAGTTTTCAACTATAATCTCTTCAAATATTTTCTCAGTCCCTTTCTTTTTCTCTTCTTCTTCTGGGACCCTTATAATTCCAATGTTGGTGCATTTAATGTTCTCCCCGATGTCTCTGAGACTGTCCTCAATTCTTTTCATTCTTTTTTCTTTTGTCTGCTCTGTGGTAGGTATTTCTGCTCTTTTATTTTCCAAGCCACTTATCCATTCTTCTGCCTCAGTTATTCTGCTATTGATTCCTTCTAGAAAATTTTTAATTTCATTTATTTTGTTGTTCATAATTTTTTTTTTTTTTTTTTTTTTTGCGGTACGCGGGCCTCTCACTGTTGTGGCCTCTCCCATTGTGGAGCACAGGCTCCAGACGCGCAGGCTCAGCGGCCATGGCTCACGGGCCCAGCCGCTCCACGGCAGGCGGGATCCTCCCGGACCGGGGCACGAACCCGTGTTCCCTGCATTGGCAGGCGGACTCTCAACCGCTGCACCACCAGGGAAGCTCTGTTCATCATTGTTTGTTTGCCCTTTAGTTCTTCTAGGTCCTTGTTAAATGTTTCTTGTATTCTCTCCATTCTATTTCCAAGATTTTGGATATCTTTACTATCATTATTCTGAATTCTTTTTCAGGTAGACTGCCCATTTCCTCTTCATTTGTTTGGTCTGGTGGGTTTTTCCCTTGTTCCTTCATCTTCTGCTTATTTCTCTGTCTTCTCATTTTCCTTAACTTACTGTGTTTGGGGTCTCCTTTTCACAGGCTGCTCATTCGTAGTTCCCATTGTTTTTGGTGTTTGCCCCCAGTGGGTAACGTTTGTTCAGTGGGTTGTGTAGGCTTCCTGCTGGAGGGGACGGGTGCTTGTGTTCTGGTGGTTAAGGCTGGATCTTGTCTTTCTGGTGGGTAGGACTGCGTCCAGTGGTGTGTTTTGGGGTGTCTGTGAACTTTGTATGATTTTAGGCAGCCTCTCTGCTAATGGGTGGGGTTGTGTTCCTGTCTTGCTAGTTTTTTGGCATAGGGTTTCCAGCACTGTAGCTTGCTGGTCATTGAGTGGAACCAGGTCTAAGTGTTGAGACAGAGATCTCTGAGAGAGCTCTTGCCAATTGATATTACATAGATCCGGGAGGTCTCTGGTGGTCCAATGTCCTGATCTCGGCTCTCTCACTCAGAGGCTCAGGCCTGACACCTGGCTGGAGCACCAAGACCCTGTCAGCCACACGGCTTCAAATCTTCTTCAGTGTGTTCTTTGAGTTAGTTTTCCAGTCTGTTGGATCAAGGAGTTTTCCTTCTTCATATTTTACAAAGAATTCTCCCTTTTCTTTCCCTTTGTGTTTTCCAGTTTCACTCGCTCATTTGGTGCCGGGGGCAGAGGCCTCACACCTGGCTCTTCAGACCAGAATCCATAGTGCAAAATGGCTGCTGATCCCTCAGCCAGACGGGCTCTGTTATCATTCTTTTTAGTAAACATGTATTGAAGGCCACTCTGTGTGAGGTAATATGTAGAAACACGTATTTTACAGCTAAAATTTCACAATGTATATTTCGGACATTAGAATGCATAAACGCACTTCCCTTTTTTCTTTTTTGCAGAAGTCGAATAGTGCGAGAAATATTTTAAGTCCCTGATGCTGAAATTAATATAAAAATAAGTATTGACTTTATTTCATGAATCAATATTTGAATAATCAAGTAAACAAACAAATCAGGCTTGAAATCAGAGAGACATGGGTTCAATTCCTTGCCATCGTTCCTTGATGAGCTTTTGCAACTCCAGGCAAGTGACTTAACCTCTCAGAGCCTTTTTCCTCATATGTGTTATGCTATTCAAAGTATCCAGCTTGCAGGGTGGTTGTGAGGATCGATGAGGTAATACATATGGAAAGTAGCTAACATGCTGTCTGGTAAGTAAGCCATTCAATAACTGTTTGCTTTAGGGATTTTCCCCTTTTTCAATTCCAGATATTCATGTTTTAATCCTAAAGCAGAAATCAAATCTATCCCAAGTGGGCCGATTTTCTGTGGACTAGAATACCCTTTTACTTCTGTAGCCTCAGGTGAAACTGACATCCTGTCCCAACACAACATTGCAGGAGTGTTATTAGAAACCACACACTTTGCTGCAGGGGAGGAAGAAAAAAGGAAAGAAAGAAAATCAAGCATCTGGTACATGTGCGATTGATTTGGAGATGTGGGCAAGCTGGCAGTCTGTAGTTGCTCTTTTCCTGAAGTGCAGAGCTGTCAGAAATCAATATGCTAAAAGCAGTTTTGGAAAGCAATCTCAGGAACCCCCCAGGGGATTCTGAGAGCTGTTGCTGCATTCATCCTAGCTCTACGCAATCCCCTACCCTAACCTGGTACTCTGTAAGATAAGCAGTCAGTGCACTATCTCCTCCCTCCCTGTTACAGAGAAGATAAAGCTATTCTGTCCATCCCTCATGGGTAGGCCCAAGAGCTTTGAATCACTGTTCCAGCAGTGGAGTCAGATTGAGGATAGGAGATTGATTTCATTTGACTTGAAATTACTAAGGGGTACTGATAATAGCACCCTCTCTTGGAGCATGTTAAACAGTGACCAGGGCCAGGTGAATTTGCATCTCTTCTGAGAATTCTTGAGGGGAAGTGTGGCAGTAGCAATCAACTTCCAAATTTACACTTAGGTCTCAATCTACACTGAGAATTGTAACGCTATTGGTGATAATAAAAATAGTAACAGCCATCATTTATTGAGTAGTTATGTGCTAAATTATCACAACTCTGTGGGGAAACCAAGGCTTAGAGAGAGAGAGAGGATAAGTAATTGGCTTAAGTTTCCACTGGTAATAAGGAGGAAATAACAAGGGCAAGTTTGCAAGCCAGATCTGTCTAAATGCAGAGCCTGACCAGCTACACTCCACACCACCCTGCCTCTTGCCCAGAGTTTTATAGGACCTGTGGCTTGTTCTTGCAAAATGACTGTCTAGGTCTGGAGGACTCATTTGTGGACAGGGGCGCAGTCACTACTGTTTGGAGCTGGGGAGTCAAGAAGCAAATGAGCCACACAGGGTTTCAGCCCAGGACCTCAGCCTCATGATCACAATATTTTAATCTTCTGAGCACTTGGTAATACCTTCTACCATTAAAGATGGGTAGGCTTTTTACTTGCTGCTTCAAATCAGGAAGTGATTGAGCTCTTTCAAGGACTCATTTGGCATAACTGGCATCTGCTTTCAAAACACTTGGGGATTGAATATCTTCAGAGCAGTTCCCTCTTGGATGGGGTTCTCCCGATATTGATGGATTTGTTTCTAAGGAAACAGAGACAGAAAGAACAAAGGAATAAGAGACAGGAGTCCCCATTTTGCTCTTGGATTGGCCCCTGGCATGCTAATCGCTTATCTACACCAGGGGTTCCAAAAATGAACGTTTTATACTCAGATTCTTAGTTTATCCCCATGCAGCTCAGCCTCTTTCCAGAGCCTCCCCCATTTGGAGCTACCCTTTGTGGCGGAGCCTTAACTTCAGGGCCACCTCCTGCTCCTTTCCTCCATCCGTTCTCTTCATCAACTCTCCACCTATTCTTTCATCCAGATTTCACCTCCAGATGCCCTCCTTCCCCTGTAAGGGATACTCAGCATGACGTGCACGTGACCCGTACAACTCATGATACACTATTAGTCCACAGCACAAGTATGGATTCTCTTCCTTTCCATATTTGATATTTCCTTTACTCTGGCTTAGAAATTTACAGGAAGCTATATGTAGAGAAAAGTACAATTTGTCATTAAGGCAGGTGAATAATAAGATGCAGTGACCGCATGAGACTCAGATGGAAGCTTTCTGTTTTCCCCTTTGGAATGGGCCATCTCTGACTTGGCATTTCCTGGTTCTTCAGAGGTGTGCACAGCACAATGTTATATGAACATGTTATATGAATGATTCAATGTTATATGAATCAGGCAGATGAAGAGTGAAGGGGTCCACTAAAGAAAAATCTAATCGGACTTAAAAAAATGAATATAGTACACAGCATAGTGCCTACAGTTAATACATAGTGCCTGTATTGTATATGTGAACATTTGCCAAAAGGGTAGGTCTTGGGACTTCCCTGGTGGCACAGTGGTTAAGAATCTGCCTGCCAATGCAAGGGACATGGGTTCGAGCCCTGGTCCGGGAAGATCTCACATGCCGGGGAGCAACTAAGCCCGTGTGCCACAACTACCGAGCCTGCGCTCTAGAGCCCGTGAGCCACAACTACTGAGCCCATGCACCACAACTACTGAAGCCCGTGCACCCTAGAGTCCATGCTCTGCAACAAGAGAAGCCACCGCAATGAGAAGCCCATGCACTGCAACGAAGAGTGGCCCCCTCTCACCACAACTAGAGAAAGCCCGTGCACAGCAACAAAGACCCAATGCAGCCAAAAATAAATAAATAATAAATTTATTTTAAAAAGAAAGGGTAGGTCTTATGTTGTGTTCTTATCTCCCCAAAAATAAATAAATCAAGAGGGTAGGAGGAAGCTTTTGGAGGTGATGGTTATATTTATAGCATTGATCGTGGTGATGATTTCACAAGTGTATACTTATCTCCAAACTCATCAAGTTGCATACACTAAATATGTACAGTTTTTTTGTATGTCAATCATACCTCAATAAAGTTTTTTTTAAAAAAGCAAACATAACTGGATAGAGAGTACCCAGGGTCTCTCTGTATCATTTCTTACAACTGCATGTGAATCTGCAATTATCCCAAAATAAAGTGTAACTTTTAAAAAGAAAAGAAAAGAAGATCTTTATATATAGGATTTAGTCTGGAGTTCCTAAGAGAAAGAGATCAGTGGAAAATCAGGTCCAAACACTTCTGTTTCCCTCAAAGATCAAAGAAACTCTGATTCTGAGTGCAGAAACCATGACCTTGTTAATATTCAATTGATTAAAGGTAAAAGAAGAAAAATGAAAACAAAAAATAGAGAGAGAAGAATGAGCTACTTCTCATGGTGTTGCTTATTCTCTTTTTTGACCCTCAACATGATGTTTTCCCCTCAGTTGCGTCCGCTGCAATAACTGAAGCAGCCACATCATCTGATTGGGATGGTCGGGTCAACCCTAAACAGAAGGGATATCCCCCAAATGGTGATTCTTTAAAAAAATAAATAAATAAAAAGGATCTATCAGCCTTCTAGGGCCATTTGCGTCCTTTGGGCCTCTCCCAGCCCTATCGGCCTCTCCCCCTCTCTCTCTCTCCCTCTCTCTCTCTTTCCACCCCCATCACATCATCCAAAGATTGGATTTCATCCTGTTTTCTATAGAAGACAGACCAGGCTTGCCTGGAAAGAAAACATCCCTGGAGAGATTAGAATCTGACAAGTTCTCATTTCCAGCATCTAAAGGCAGAGGATTAGATTAAAAAATAAATAACGTAATACTGTGCTGCAACTGCACTACACGAGGTCCCTAATATATGGCGCTTTTAATGGCGACCGGCCAAGGTGGTTCTTAGAAGCAGATGGTTGGTACTAAATTGGATCAAAGGCCCTGCACACCTAGGAAGAGGACAAGAGGAATAACTTAGATTTAGAGCAGAAAAATGACTTCTGGTTTTTCTTCCTGTTCTGATATAAACATTCAGTCATAAGCTTCACATTGAAGTGTGTGTTTGTGCAAGCTGGGGAGAGGAGGGAGGGCAGAAATGCTAGTTTGTTATAGCCAGCACCTGTGGCTAAAGGGGCCCAATAACTACCATTAAGCAGGACACGCCTGGGTTTTCGCTTCCTATTCCTCCTGACGCCCCTCCAAAGGTCTTTCACTGCTCCTCCCTTCTTACTTTTATCTTCTTTCTCTTCCTTACCCTGTCTCCTTCCGTCTCTCCTTTTCCCCTGGCCCAGAAAATCATACTAACCTTAAAACTCATCCTAAAAATGTTCAACTAGTGTCACCTTACTTGGAAACTCAGCAGATATCGTCGTCAATCTCTCATCTTTGTCCCCTCCCACTCTGGATTGGCTTCCATCTCTGGGGTGACACATCCCAGCCACCCTAAATAGCCCACAGAGTAACACATCTGAGTCTGGCTGCCTTGTGGTTAGTGGATGGGGAGCTTGCCTGTGTTAAGGGGACTTCCTTGGCTGTTCTCCAACCCTACAGAGAAGCACAGTTGCTCTGTCATTTCCCTGCTTCCCACCCTCCTCATGTTCACCTGACAGGATTCTTGCCTATTCCTCTGGGCAGGTGAAAAAACACCTGCAAAAATGACTATTGCTTCTTAGATTGCTATAACCACCAGTGAGAGCAACGTTAGAGGTCTGTAGAGGATGAGAGGGGGACAATGGAAGGGAGAGAAATGATCTCCTCTGCCCATTAGGCCAGTATTACACATAAGACCGAGCTGTCAACTGGCTTCTTTTATGGAGTCCCTTTCCTTCCTGTAGTGACAAACGAAAGCAGAAGGGGGAAGGGAGGGCTTTTAGGGAATCAGAAAAGAAGCTGAAGCTATCATGCTTCATAGATTTAATTGTTTCCCTTATCAAAGGCTTGAATCCCAAATAAGGCAGTTGCCTGAGTATGTGATGAAAAGAACAGAGCCAAGTGCCTGGCGCTACCTAATGGGTGTTGTCTGAGTAGCACTGTAGAATGATGGTTGAGTGTAAGAGCCTCTGAAGTAAGGGACAGCTGGTTAATCCTGGCTCCTTCCCTTACTAGCGCCGCTCGTGCCCTTAAACTCATCTCCCACCTGCTTAAGAAGACCACTCCAGGAATTCTCACCCCTCGCATCAATAATATCTTCCTCTCTATATGCTACTGTATCTACCAAGTAAAGTCCTCCATTCACCCCACATCCCTCTCCAGCTTCCGTCCCACCTCTCTTCTTCCCATTACAACAAAATTCCTTGAAAGAGCTGTCTATATTCACTGTCTCTAATTCCTATCTTCTTCTCTCTCGAATCGTCTTCAATTAGATGTTTATCTCTATCACTCCATGAAAATAGTTCCTCTCAAGGTCACAAATGAACTTCTGTGTTGTCAAATCAAATGGTCAGTTCTCAGTCCTCATCTTGCTTGACGTTTCATCAGCATTCTAAAGAGATGAACCCTCCCTCCTCCTTGAAAAACTTTATCTCCATGGCTTCCAGGGACCATTCTCTCAACAGCTACCTCACTGGCTACTCCTACTCAGCGCCTTTTGTTGATTTCTCTTCTCAATCCTGACCTGGCACCATTGGAGTGCCCCAGAATTCAGACCTCGGGCGATTTCCCTTCTGTATACTCTGCCCCTAGGCAACCACATCCCGTCCCATGGCTTTAACTACCATCGATACATTGAAGATTTCCAAATTTGTATCTGAGTTCAGACTTCTCTCAACTCCAGATGCATCTATCCAACTGTCTACTCAACATTCCCTCTTGGAGATCGAATAGGCATCTTAAATGTAACATGTTCCAAGAGAATTCCTGATTCCTCCTCCACAAACCTGGTTTTCCTCCATTCTTGTCCGTCTCTGTTGATGGCAGCTCGAATCTTCCAATTGCTGAAGTCAAAATCCTGGGGTCATCCTTGACTCCTTCTTTTTCTCCCACATTCCATACCCAAGACATCTGCAAAACACATCAGTCTTTCATTCAAAATCTGACCAGGTCTCGCCACCTCAATCACCACCACCTGATCCTGGCCACCATCATCTCTCACGTGAACTACTGTAAATTGCCTCCCACTTGTCTCCTTGCTTCTGCCCTTAATCTCCTAAAGTCTGTTCTCACTCAACACAGCAGCTGGAGTGATTCATTTAAAATTTAAGTTACATCATGTCATTCCTCATGGAATATTCCCCCATGGCTCCCAATTTCACTCAGCGTAAAAGCTAAAGGTCATATAATGCCCGATAAAGCCCTACATGATTCAGCGCCCCTCCCTCCCACACCATCATTCTTACTATTTTCAACCTCTGCACCAATCACACTGGTCTCCTGGCTGATCCTTAAACATGCCACACACGTTCCCACTTTTGGGCCATTGCACTGGCTGTCCCTCTGCCCAGAAAACTCTCTCCCTGGACAACCACATGGATTGCCCCCTTGCTTCCTGAAGGTCTCTGCACAAATGCTATCTCCTCAGAGAATGCTTACTCACTGTTTCTCTCAACAAATATGACCATCTGCTACATTACAATTTTATTTGATTCATGTCTGTCTCTTCCCAATGTAAACCTCTTGGGAGCAGGGACTTTGCTTTATCCACTGCTCTACTCGTTAGCACTAGGAATGAAGCCTGCCACATAATATTCAATGAATATTTTCTTTTTTTCTTTTCTTTTTTAAACATCTTTATTGGAGTATAATTGCTTTACAATGGTGTGTTAGTTTCCGCTTTATAACAAAGTGAATCAGCTGTACATATACATATATCCCCATATCTCCTCCCTCTTGTGTCTCCCTCCCACCCTCCCTATCCCAAGGCTCTAGGTGGTCACAAAGCACGAGCTGATCTCCCTGTGCTATGTGGCTGCTTCCCACTAGCTATCTATTTTACGTTTGGTAGTGTATATATGTATATGCCACTCTCTCAATTCATCCCAGCTTTCGCTTCCCCCTCCCTGTGTCCTCAAGTCCATCCTCTACATCTGCGTCTTTATTCCTGTCCTGACCCTAGGTGCTTCAGAACCTTTTTTTTTTTTAGATGTGTTAGCATACAATATTTGTTTTTTCTCTTTCTGACTTACTTCACTCTCTATGACAATCTCTAGGTTCATCCACCTCACTACAAATAACTCAATTTTGTTTCTTTTTATGGCGAGTAATATTCCATTGTGTATCTGTGCCACATCTTCTTTATCCATTCATCAGTCAATGGACACTTAGGTTGCTTCCATGTCCTGGCTATTTTCAGTAGAGCTGCAAGGAATATTGTGGTATATGACTCTTTTTGAATTATGGTTTTCTCAGGGTATATGCCCAGTAATGGGATTGCTGGGTCGTATGGTAGTTCTATTTTTAGTTTTCTTAGGAACCTCCATACTGTTCTCCATAGTGGCTGTATCAATTTACATTCCCAGAAACAGTGCAAGAGGGTTCCCTTTTCTCCACACCCTCTCCAGCATTTATTGTTTGTAGATTTTTTTGATGATGGCCATTCTGACTGGTGTGAGGTGATACCTCACTGTAGTTTTGATTTGCATTTCTCTAATGATTAGTGATGTTGAGCATCCTTTCATGTGTTTGTTGGCCATCTGTATCTCTTCTTTGGAGAAATGTCTATTTAGGTCTTCTGCCCATTTTTGGATTGGGTTGTTTGTTTTTTTTGATATTGAGCTGCATGAGCTGCTTGTAAATTTTGGAGATTAATCCTTTGTCAGTTGCTTCATTAGCAAATATTTCTCCTATTCTGGGGGTTGTTTTTTTGTCTTGTTTGTGGTTTCCTTTGCTGTGCAAAAGCTTTGAATTTTCATTGGTCCCATTTGTTTATTTTTGTTTTTATTTCCATTTCTCTAGGAGGTGGGTCAAGAAGGATCTTGCTGTGATTTATGTCATAGAGTGTTCTGCCTATGTTTTACTCTAAGAGATTGATACTGCCTGGCCTTACATTTAGGTCTTTAATCCATTTTGAGTTTATTTTTGTGTATGGTGTTAGGGAGTATTCTAATTTCATTCTTTTACATGTAGCTGTCCAGTTTTCCCAGCACCACTTATTGAAGAGGCTATCTTTTCTCCATTGTATATTCTTGCCTCTTTTATCAAAAATAAGGTGACCATATGTGTGTGGGTTTATCTCTGGGCTTTCTATCCTGTTCCATTGATCTATATTTCTGTTTTTTTGCCAATACCATAGTCTTGATTACTGTAGCTTTGTACTATAGTCTGAAGTCCAGGAACCTAATTCCTCCAGCTCAATTTTTCTTTCTCAAGATTGCTTTGGGGGCTTCCCTGGTGGCGCAGTGGTTGAGAATCTGCCTGCTAATGCAGAGGACATGGGTTCGAGCCCTGGTCTGGGAGGATCCCACATGCCGCAGAGCAGCTGGGCCCGTGAGCCACAACTACTGAGCCTGTGCGTCTGGAGCCTGTGCTCCACAACAAGAGAGGCCATGATAGTGAGAGGCCCGTGCACTGCGATGAAGAGTGGCCCCCGCTTGCCACAACTACAGAAAGCCCTTGCACAGAAACAAAAACCCAACACAGCATAAATAAATTAATAAAACTCCTATCCCAATATCTTAAAAAAAAAAGATTGCTTTGGCTATTAGGGGTCTTTTGTGTTTCCATACAAATTGTGAAAATTTTTTGATCTAGTTCTGTGAAAAATGCCATCGGTAGTTTGATAGGGATTGCATTGAATCTGTAGATAGCTTTGGGTAGTATAGTCATTTTCACAATGTTGATCCTTCCAATCCAAGAACATGGCATATCTCTCCATCTGTTTGCATCATCTTTAATTACTTTCATCAGTATCTTTCAGTTTTCTTCATACAAGTCTTTTCTCTCCTTAGGTAGGTTATTCCTGGGTATTTTATTCTTTTTGTTGCAATGGTAAATGGGAGTGTTTCCTTAATTTCTCTTTCAGATTTTCATCATTCGTGTATAGGAATGCAAGAGATTCTATGCGTTAACTTTGTATATGCTACTTTACTAAATTCATTGATTAGCTCTAGTAGTTTTCTGGTAGCACCTTTAGGGTTCTCTATGTATAGTATCATGTCATCTGCAAATGGTGACAGCATTACTTCTTCTTTTCCGATTTGGATTCCGTTTGTTTCTTTTTCTCCTCTGATTGCTGAGGCTAAAACTTCCAAAACTATGTTGAATAATAGTGGTGAGAGTGGACCACCTTGTCTTGTTCCAGATCTTAGAGGAAATGGTTTCAGTTTTTCACCATTGAGGATGATGTTGGCTGTGGGTTTGTCATACATGGTCTTTATTATGTTGAGATAAGTTCCCTCTATGCCTACTTTCTGGAGGGTTTTTATCATAAATGGGTGCTGAATTTTGTCTAAAGCTTTTTCTGCATGTATTGAGATGACCATATGGTTTTCCTCCTTAAGTTTGTTAATATGGTGTATCACATTGATTGATTTTCATATATTGAAGAATCCTTGCATTCCTGGGGTAAACCCCACTTGATCATGGCGTATGATCCTTTTAATGTGCTGTTGGATTCTGTTTGTTAGTATTTTGTTGAGGATTTTTGCATCTGTGTTCATCAGTGATATTGGCCTGTAGTTTTCTTTCTTTGTGGCATCTTTATCTGGTTTTGGTATCAGGTGATGGTGGCCTTGTAGAATGAGTTTGGGAGTGTTCCTCCCTCTGCTATATTTTGGAAGTGTTTGAGAAGGATAGGTGTTAGCTCTTCTCTAAATGTTTGATAGAATTCGCCTGTGAAGCCATCTGGTCCTGGGCTTTTGTTTGTTGGAAGATTTTTAATCACAGTCTCAATTCCAGTGCTTGTGATTTGTCCGTTTATATTTTCTATCTCTTCGTGGTTCAGTCTTGGAAGGTTGTGTTTTTCTAAGAATTTGTCCATTTCTTCCAGGTTGTCCATTTTATTGGCATATAGTTGCTTGTAGTAATCTCTCATGATCCTTTGTATTTCTGCAGTGTCAGTTGTTACTTCTCCTTTTTCATTTCTAATTCTATTGATTTGAGTCTTATCCCTTTTTTTCTTGATGAGTCTGGCTAATAGTTTATCAATTTTGTTTATCTTCTCAAAGAACCAGCTTTTAGTTTTATTGATCTTTACTATCATTTCCTTCATTTATTTTTCATTTATTTCTGATCTGATCTTTATGATTTCTTTCCTTCTGCCCACTTGAGGATTTTCTGTTCTTCTTTCTCTAATTGCTTTAGGTGTAAGGTTAGGTTGTTTATTTGAGATGTTTCTTTTTTCTTGAGGTAGGGTTGTATTGCTATAAACTTTTCTCTTAGAAATGCTTTTGCTGCATCCCATAGGTTTTGGGTCATCGTGTTTTCATTGTCATTTGCCTCTAGGTATTTTTTTGATTTCCTCTTTGATTTCTTCAGTGATCTCTTGATTATTAAGTAGTGCATTGTTTAGCCTCCATGTGTTTGTATTTTTTACAGATTTTTTCCTGTAATTGCTATCTAGTCTTATAGCGTTGTGGTCGGAAAAGATGCTTGATACAATTTCAATTTTCTTAAATTTACCAAAGCTTGATTTGTGACCCAGGATATGATCTATCCTGGAGAATGTCCCATGAGCACTTGAGAAGAAAGTGTATTCTGTTCTTCTTCAGTGGAATGTCCTTTAAATATCAATTAAGTGCATCTTGTTTAATGTATCACTTAAAGCTTGTGTTTCCTTATTTATTTTCATTTTGGATGATCTTTCCATTGGTGAAAGTGGGGTGTTAAAGTCCCCTACTATGATTGTGTTACTGTCGATTCCCCCTATTATGGCTGTTAGCATTTGCCTTATGTATCGAGGTACTCCCATGCTGGGTGCATAAATATTTACAATCGTTATATCTTCTTCCTGGATGCATTCCTTGATTATCATGTAGTGTCCTTCTTTGTCTCTTGTAATAGTCTTTATGTTAAAGTCTATTTTGTCTGATATGAGCATTGCTACTCCAGCTTTCTTCTGATTTCCATTTGCATGGAATATCTTTTTCCATCCCCTCACTTTCAGTCTGTATGTGTCCCTAGGTCTGAAGTGGGTCTCTTGTAGACAGCATATATATGGGTCTTGTTTCTGTATCCATTCAGCGAGCCTGTGTCTTTTGGTTGGAGCATTTAATCCATTCACGTTTAAGGT
>NW_021703779.1:92363384-92461208 GCF_005190385.1 Monodon monoceros | reverse complement strand
ACAAACATACACACTCACAAAAAGAGAAAAAGGAAAAATATATATATCTGTATATATATAAAAAGGAAGAGAGTAACCAAATCAATAAATAAATCCACCAATGATAATAAATACTAAACTAAGATAAACATAAAACCAGAAACCAGTCAGTTGCGTACAGCAAACCCCAAGTCTACAGTGGCTCCCAAAGTCCACCTCCTCAATTTGGGATGATTCGTTGTCTATTCAGGTATTCCACAGATGCAGGGTACATCAAGTTGATTGTGGAGCTTTAATCCGCTGCTCCTGAGGCTGCTGGGAGAGGTTTCCCTTTCTCTTCTTTGTTCGCACAACTCCCGGGGCTCAGCTTTGGATTTGGCCCCGCCTCTGCGTGTAGGTCGCCGGAGGGTGTCTGTTCTTTGCTCAGACAGGACGGGGTTAAAGGAGCCGCTGATTCGGGGGCTCTGGCTCACTCAGGCCGGGGGGGGAGGGAGGGGTACGGATACGGGGCGAGCCTGCGGTGGCTGAGGCCAGCGTGACGTTGCACCAGCCTGAGGCGCGCCGTGTGTTCTCCCGGGGAAGTTTTCCCTGGATCCCGGGACCCAGGCAGTGGTGGGCTTCATAGGCTCCCAGGCGGGGAGGTGTGGAGAGTGACCTGTGCTCGCACACAGGCTTCTTGGTGGCGGCAGCAGCAGCCTTAGTGTCTCACGCCCGTCTCTGGGGTCCACGCTGACAGCCGCGGCTCGCGCCCGTCTCTGGAGCTCCTTTAGGCGGTGCTCTTAATACCCTCTCCTTGTGCACCCCGAAGCAATGCTCTCTTGTCTCTTCGGCAGTTCCAGACTTTTTCCCGGACTCCCTCCCAGCTAGTTGTGGCGCGCTAGCCCCTTTCAGGCTGTTTTCACGCCGCCAACCCCAGTCCTCTCACTGGGATACGACCTCCGAAGCTGGAGCCTCAGCTCCCAGCCCCGCCCGCCCCGGCGGGTGAGCAGACAAACCTCTCGGGCTGGTGAGTGCTGGTCAGCGCTGATCCTCTGTGCGGGAATCTCCCCGCTTTGCCCTCCGCACGCCTGTGGCTGCGCTCTCCTCCGCGGCTCCGAAGCTTCCCCCCACCCTGCCACCTGCAGTCTCCGCCCGCGAAGGGGCTTCTAGTGTGTGGGAACCTTTCCTCCTTCACAGCTCCCTCCCACTGGTGCAGGTCCCGTCCCTATCCTTTTGTCTCTGTTTATTCTTTTTTCTTTTGCCCTACCCAGGTACGTGGGGACTTTCTTGCCTTTTGGGAGGTCTGAGGTCTTCTGTCAGCGTTCAGTAGGTGTTCTGTAGGAGTTGTTCCACATGTAGATGTATTTCTGATGTATTTGTGGGGAGGGAGGTGATCTCCACGTCTTACTTCTCCACCATCTTGAAGGTCTCGGCTGATTTGTTTTGTGCTTCTGTGATTCTGGCTATGAGCCAATGGATGGAAAAGCAGCCCACAGCGATTGTTGCTCTCTGCTGTCCTGATGCAGCTGCCAATCGAGAGCTATTCACCTTTTTCTTTCCTTTCTGTTTAGTCTAGTTTCACTGGCTCACAGGATGCTGCATGCAGAGGCCTCACACCTGGCCCTTCAGACCAGAGTTCCTCATGCAAAAGCTCAATGAATATCTTCTAAATGAATGAGTGACTGGATGAATAAATCTCTCTACCAAGACTCTTCCATATAGAACAAGTTCTCAATAATGCTTAGGCAAAGGAGCTGAAAAGAAATGCTCACCCCAAAACAAAACAGATCCACATCTCAGGGAAGAATAGCCTTTTGTATCAGAAGAAATATTGACAATTCTTCACTTGCTTTTTATGCCTGATCCTCATACCTGGAAGTAGGGATATGAATCAATTTTCAGATGAGTAAAATGATGAGGCTCAGAGAATTTAAACAATGTTTTCAAGGCCACCTAGTTGGTAAAAAGTCATCCTCTAATCCATTCATTTGTTCATTCCTTCAACATTTATTGAGCACTTACCCTCTGCCAAGCACAGTTCTAGATACTGGAAATACAGCAGTGAACAAGAGACATGGATTTTCTGCCCTTCCTGGAGTTTAAACTCCAGTGGAGTAAATGATCCTATGAGTAAAAGACACTTAAATGTTGTTTCATTGACTTGATTTATTGCTAGTGGATCAGCTGATAGCCCTAGGACAAATCTTTTTTAAAAATGCAGATTTCCACCTAGTAGGCCTGGGGTACCGAGACCCTGCTGGTATTGCTGGTCTAGGGACCACACGTTGAACAAAGTCTTAGTGTAAACACAGTCTCTCAAGGAAATAGGAACATCTACTTGGCCCCTGTCCTTTCATATAACAGTCTAGACAGAAGGGCTAATTACAGCATGTGGAGAAAATTTCAAGTTACCAAGACTTGGGATTTCCTGACAGGTGTGTTCAACAGGGCGCTGGGAACTCTAGAAGGAGCTGATATTCAGAGATGCAGCTGGGCAGGCAACATCAGGGAAGTAAGTCACAAGGTTTCAAGGCCACAGCCATTGGAGCATTCCAATTTCTGTGAAGGGGGAGGAAAAGGACTTTAAAGAACAGAACAGATTCCCAGTTACAGAGGATTATCAAGGCCCAAACAGAAGCTCAAGACCAATAGGTCAGAATCAGAACAGAGAAAGACAATGGAGACTTGAACTCAGGACGAAGGTAGAAGTCATCACCACAGTGTTATGGCAGGACTTGTCTTGAACTTGAGCTTTGAATTAGAGGCCCTTAAATCACTGGAGGGCAAGATTGGCCCCATAGATGGGGCAGAGCTCACTGGGCCTATAGATTGTGGTTCAAGTGGCTCCAGGGGGAACTATGGAAAGAGGAGGGCTTTGGGGACGGGAAACCAAGCAGATTCCACACTGTTCCTATCAGTAATTCTTAGAACTCACCAAGAGATGGAAAGTGTGTTGGACTTTGTTTTGAATGGCATGACCCAAAGGGGGAAATTTAATATTGATTATTGGCCAGAGATAATGAAAAAAAAAACCCAACACTGATTTCTCTCTTATCTGTCAGGGTAGAAAGCCCTTGGATGTGAAGAATATTAAACTAATATTGGGAAGGAAGAGATAGCAGAGAGCTCTGTTGAGAGAGAACTGATGGGAGAGACTGACAAAAGAGGACAAAGGGAATCTGGTGTTTATAAAACTATGCCCTTGATAAGATAAGAGGAAATGTAGGAGGGACCCGAGGAAACCAGAACCTAACACTGCGAATGTCACACCAGTCTGTGTGCTCCAAGTGAACTCGGCAAAGAAGGGTGACTAAGCCCCAATTTCCTGGAAACTCACTGAGTGAGTGGCCAGGGAAGTCTGTCATCTCTCCTTCAAAAGGAGCCGGAAAGGCCGTGTAGCCACACTGACTCAGAGATGGATACTGGGAGCAGTACTGATTATGAATGTGGCTCCTAGAGCCAAACAAGCTTGGGTCCAAATTCCCGCTCTGCCACTTTACTTCTTTAGGTCTCAGTTTCCTCATTTGTAAATAGGGATTATAATAAAATCACATACATCACAGAACTATGGTGAGGATTCAATTACTTGATGCACAGAAAGGTTTTTCTTTAATATTTATTTATTTATTTATTTATCTATGGCTGTGTTGGGTCTTAGTTGTGGCACAAGGGATCTTCCGCTGGGCGCAGAGGCTTCTCTCTAGTTGTGACGTGTGGGCTCAGTAGTTGTGGTGCACGGGCTTAGTTGCTCCATGGAATGTGGAATCTTAGTTCCCTGACCAGGGATCGAACCCGCATCCACTGTATTGGAAGGCGGATTCTTAACCACTGGACCACCAGGGAAGTCCCCACAGAAAGTATTTAGAACAGTGCCTGGCACACTGTAAGTGTTTGCTGGGGGTTAGTTGTTACTGTTGTCACAACAAGGAAGAGCTGGAAGGAACGTGAGAGTCCAATGCCCTCATTGGCTAGGAAAGGAGCATGAGGTGCAGAGAGAAGCAGGCAGGTGCTCCAGGTCACCAGCAAGCTCAGAGCAGGGCTCAGAACAGAAACTGGGTCTCCTGAGTGCTCTACTCTTCCCACCACACAACATTAACTTTTCAGAGGAATGGCTTCCCAACTTCTTAGATCACACACAATTTTTTTTTTTCTCGGTACGCAGGCCTCTCACTGTTGTGGCCTCTCCCTTTGCGGAGCACAGGCTCCAGACGCGCAGGCTCAGCGGCCATGGCTCACGGGCCCAGCCGCTCCGCGGCATGTGGGATCTTCCCGGACCGGGGCACGAACCCGTGTCCCCTGCATCAGCAGGCGGACCCTCAACCACTGCGCCACCAGGGAAGCTCGATCACACATACTTTTTACACTGTAATCCATCCATACACGCACACTGACAAAAGATTTATGTGAAATAATACATTCATTCTACATTCTACATTCATTCACTGTAATATTTCCTATTCTATGAACGACAACAATAACAATAATAATAATTAGGAAAAAAACCCATTAGGGTCAGGAGGCAAAAGTAGGAACTGAGCGAAGCCAGCTGGAGAATATTACACTTGTGAGGGGTGACACGTGTAAGAGCCCATGAGGCACTTGAATGGCTATCAGACAGAGGACAGAAGAGGCCAAATCTGCCCCACTAACACTATATCACCATTTCCCTTTCCTCTAATCACCACATCACACTGCCCCTATTCTGGAGAAATCAGAAGCATTAGGGGAGAAGGACTGAAGGACAGACAGAGTTCAAGACCTGCTGGCCACCGGACATGCCTGAGCTGAGGGGCACAGGAAAATGTGCTCTGAATCCGAAATGGGATTGAAGATTGCAAGCAGGACAAGACTGGATTGAACATGATGTGATATAAAATTGGCTAGAAAACCAGTGATGATGCCCATGTGAGATCATGTAAGGGAAGGGAAGGAGATTGGAGCTAATCAAAAACATTAAATGTAGAAGGAAACATTTCATGTTGGTCCCCTTGTGTTCAGATTGCTCAATAACCTCTTCACATTTGTAGAGGTACACAAAAATATACACTCACACACAGAGAGAAACCATGTTTTTATTAATAGAGAACTGATTATATAAATTACCACAGAGCTGTATGATGGATTGCCATGTCACAGTTGAAAAGTATGAAGTATATCGGTAATGCTGATGGGAAATCTCAAACATGCATATTTTTCTTGACAAAAAAAAATACAGAGGTGTGTCTATGGATTTGGCTATTCTGATATTTCATATGAATGGAACCATGCAATATGTGATATATTATGTCTGGCTTCTTTCACTTAACATAATGTTCTTCAAGGTTCATCCATGTTGTAGTGTGAATCAGTATTTCATTCCATTTTATGGCCAAATATAATATTCCATTGTATGGCTATATCACATTTTGTTTGCCCATTCATAAGTTGATGGAAATCTGGTTTATTTCTAATTTTTGGCAATTTTGAATACTACTGCTATGAACATTCATGTACAAGTTTTTGTGTACACATATATTTTCAGTTCTCTTGGTACATACCTAGGAGTGGACTCATTGGGTCATATGGTAACTCTATATTTAGCTTTTTGAGGAACTGCCGAGCTGTCATACAAAGTGGCTGCACATTCCCACCAGCAATGTATGAAGATTCCAATTTCTTTACATCCTTATAAAAACTTGTTATTATCTGTCTTTTTAATTATAGCCATCTTAGTAAATGTGAAGGGGTATCTCATTATGGTTTTGATTTGTATTTCCCTAATGATTAGTGATATTGAGCACCTTTTTTTGGTACTTATTTACCACTGGTATATCGTCTTTGGAGAAATGTTTATTCAAACTCTTTGCTCAAAGGAAACCATAAACAAGACGAAAGATCAACCCTCAGAATGGGAGAAAATATTTGCAAACGAAGCAACTGACAAAGCATTAATCTCCAAAATTTACAAACAGCTCAATATCAAAAAAACAAACAGCCCCATCCAAAAATGGGCAGAAGACCTAAATAGACATTTCTCCAAAGAAGAGATACAGATGGCCAACAGACACATGAAAGGATGCTCAACATCACTAATCATTAGAGAAATGCAAATCAAAACTACAATGAGATATCACCTCACACCAGTCAGAATGGCCATCATCAAAAAATCTACAAACAATAAATGCTGGAGAGGGTGTGGAGAAAAGGGAACCCTCTTGCACTGTTTCTGGGAATGTAAATTGATACAGCCACTATGGAAAACAGTATGGAGGTTCCTTAAAAATCTACAAATAGAACTACCATATGACCCAGCAATCCCATTACTGGGCATATACCCTGAGAAAACCATAATTCAAAAAGAGTCATGGACCACAGTGTTCATTGCAGCTCTATTTACAATAGCCAGGACATGGAAGCAACCTAAGTGTCCATTGATAGATGAATGGATAAAGATGTGGCACATATATACAACGGAATATTACTCAGCCATAAAAAGAAACGAAATTGAGTTATCTGTAGTGAGGTGGATGGACCTAGAGTCTGTCATACAGAGTGAAGTAAGTCAGAGAGAGAAAAACAAATACTGTATGCTAACACATATATATATGGAATCTTAAAAAAAAAAGTTTCTGAAGAACCTAGGGGCAGGACAGGAATAAAGACACAGACGTGGAGCACGGACTTGAGGACACGGGGAGGGGGAAGGGTAAGCTGGGACGAAGTGAGAGAGTGACATGGAAATATATACACTACCAAATGTAAAATAGATAGCTAGTGGGAAGCAGCCACATAGCACAGGGAGATCAGCTAGGTGCTTTGTGACCGCCTAAAGGGGTGGGATAGGGAGGGTGGGAGGGAGACGCAAGAGGGAGGAGATATGAGGATATATGTATACATATAGCTGATTCACTTTGTTATACAGCAGAAACTAACACATCACTGTAAAGCAATTATACTCCAATAAAGATGTTAAAAAATTCTTTGCTCATTTTCAACATTGAATTATACACATTTGAGGTGGCAAAATATAAAAGCATTTATAAAGTCTCACCTTGTGAGCAAAATTTTATGTAATATAATCTCCAAATAAAAATTGTTAAGGATGACATAATTATAAAGATGGTGGGTAGAGGGAATTTCAAAGTGTGCTTAACCATTGCCACATGATTTGTGACTCTAACTGGTAAACTGAGATTGCTGCTAGACTTTCTCAGAATATTCTTGATTGATTAGAGTTTTGAATGTTGCAAAATCTTCAGGAAGACTCTGGAATAAAATACATCCACCTTCTATAAACAGGACATGCTTCTGAAAAGAAACATGGTGGTTGGCTTTTTAAAAAATGTCCTAATCATGAGTGAACAGCTTGATGAACTTTTAAGCATGTATGTACTTGTGTAATCACTGCCTGGATTGAGACATGGAACACTTCCATAATTCCTCAGGCCACTTCCCAGCCTACACACCGACTCCAGAAGTAACATTATTCTGACTTGTATCATCATTATGTCCTATTCTTGAGCTCCATTTAAATAGAATCAAGTCATTTATATTCTTTGGTATCTGATTTCTTTTGTTCAACATAATGGTCGTGAGATTTATCCACATTGTTATGTGTGGGATGAGAAGGGAATCTGTGCAGAAAGAAATGGTGATAGCAGAGAGTGTGTTTGGCTATGTACAGGAAGATTAAGGATGAAGGGAGTGAGGTTTCTCACAGTCAGAGAAGGGAGTTAAAAACAAGGAAAAGGGTAAGACTAGAATGAATCTTGTGGCACTGGATTTGACTTGGACATATTGATATGAACTCGTAGTGTATTAATTTCCTGCTGTAACAAATTACCACAAACTTAATGGCTTTAAAACAACATACATTTATTCTCTTATAGCTCTGGAGGTCAAAAGTCTAATATCAAGGTGTCAGCAGGGCTGCATTCCTTTGGGAGACTTCAGGGGAAAAATCTGTTTCCTTGCTTTTTTCAGCTTCTAGAGGCTGCCTACATTCCTTGATCCTTGGTCTCATTCTTCCATCTTCAAAGTGCATCACCCTGACCTCTGGTTCCATCATCACTTCTCCTTTTTCTGTAGTCAAATCTCCCTCTGTCACCCTCTTGTAAAAACATTTGTGTTTATATTGGGTCTACCCAAATAATCCAAGAAATATCCTTATCTCAAGATCCTTAACAATGACATCAGCAAATTTCCTTTTACAATGTGAGGGAACATATTCAGAATATCTGGGGTCAATATTCAGCCTACCACACAGAGTGTAAGTATATACATGGCTAGATATAGAAATAAATATAGAAATGTGTGTGTGTGTGTGTGTGTGTGTGTGTGTGTGTGTGTGTACCCATGCACATACAGATCTTGGCTTCTAAATACCATTGTCCAGTAAAAGAGCTGGGGCTCCTTCAAGAAATGGTTGATTCCAAAGCTGTGGCAAGAAAAGAACAAGATAAGCTTGAAAAATCTTATTGTGCTTTTGAAAAGCAATGAAGTAGGGACTTCCCTGGTGGCACAGTGGTTAAGAATCTGCCTGCCAATGCAGGGGACACGGGTTTGAGCCCTGGTCCGGGAAGATCCCACACGCTGCAGAGCAACTAAGCCTGTGCACCACAACTACTGAACCTGTGCTCTAGATCCTGTGAGCCACGACTACTGAAGCCCGTGCACCTAGAGCCCATGCTCTGCAACAAGGGAAGCCACCGCAATGAGAAGCCTGTGCACTGCAACAAGGAGTAGCCCCTGCTTGCCGCAACTAGAGAAAGCCCATGCACAGCAATGAAGACCCAACGCATCCAAAAAATAAGAAAGAAATTTATAAAAAAAAAAAGGACAATGAAGTACTAAAAAAAAAAAAACAATAATAGAGGCATGTCAAAAGAAATATAAGCCAGCTGGAAGGGGCTCCCATTGGCCAAAGTGGGACATTTTGTGCATTAGAATAAACAATGAAAGTAACTGATTGTAACACATTGATTTATAAGGGAAATAATGAGTCTGTACTCATATAAGGAAATATATGAGAAACGAGAAAAATACACTGAATGGAATTAATAGCAGAACAGACACTGCAGAAGAAAAAAATTTGCAAACTTGAGGACATAATAATTGTATGTCTGGCAAGAAGGGCCAGAAAGAGAGAGTGAGAGCAAGACAGAAGTCAGTCTTTTATAATCTAACCTTAGGAAAGACATCCCACCACTTTTGCCTTATTCTATTCGTTAAATGCAAACCATTAGTTCTAGCCCACACTCAAGGGGAAGTGATTACACCAAAACATAAAAGCAGGAAGTGGGAATCATTGGGAGCCATTTTAGAAGCTGACTATCACAGCAATAGAAACTATTCAGAATGAAACACAAAGAGAGTAAGGAATTTAAAAAAATGACAGACAGTGCATCAGTAAGCTGTGGGACTACTTCAGGTGGCCTAATACACATGTAATTGGATAGGTGAAGGAGAATAGAGGTGGGAAGAGAAAAAACATTTGAAGAAATAATGGCCCCAAATTTGATTAAAACTATAAGCTTACAGATACAAAAACTCTACTAACCTCAATCACAAGAAAGACAAAGATAACGACACCAAGGCACATCATAATCAAATTGCTCAAAACCAGTGATAAAGAGAAAATCTTAAACACAACCAGAGGGAAAAAAAGACATATTGTCTATGGAAAAACAAAAACTAAGGAAGACAACAGGTTTTTCATGAGAATCATTGCAAGTGAGAAGACAGTAGAGGAACATCTTTAATGTACTGAAAAAAATTGTCAACTTAGATTCCATACCAAGTGAAAATGTCTTTCAAAACAAAACATTGCTTCTCATCACAAGAAAAAAGAATTTTGTAACTATGTATGGCAACAGTTGGTAACTAGACTTATTGTGGTAATCATTTCACAGTGTATACAAATATTGAGTCATTATGTTTACAAATATACAATTTACAATATACATTACATAAATATTGTCATTATGTATACAAATGTGTATATATGTACACATTATGTATATAAATATACAAAATACAATATACAAATACTGAATTCATTACATCTGAAACTAATATAATGTCATATGTCAATTATACCTCAATTAAAAAAAAACAGAAACCAAACAAAAATTAAAACATTGCTGAAAGAAATTGAAGAAAACATAAATAGAAACGTATCCTGTGTTCATGGATTGGAAGACAATATATTATTTTTCTTCAGATATTTATTTGAAAAAATGGGCTTCCTAAATTTGGGAATAGTTAACTACCATGTTAACTCTTCACTGAACATTTTTGGATGTCTTCTTTTTTCTGTATCTGAAATGCCTTTTTTTTTTTCATTTTCTTCTCTCATTTGCAGATTTCCCCTAAGAAATATTGAAAACTTTATGCCTGTTCCCTGCAAGGCAGCAATTCTCTTTTCATGAAGTTCTCTCTTTCATGAAGTTCTCTCTTTCATGAAGTCATGGAAGTCAAAGCACATTATGTAAGAAGGATCTCAGCATTGTGTAAATAAGTCCAATTTCCATCACTTGAAATGTGGAATCATGGAATTCTCAAAGTGAGAGATACCTTACAGATCATTTGAATAGCTGGCAACTTTTCAGAAATTCCTTCTGGTCACATTTGAAAGAAACCCCATCCAGTCACCAGATACATGTTGGAGTCCTCAAGCTACCACTGGGGATCCCTTCCTTCATTCCAGGAATATTTACTAAGGTTCTATCAAGTTTTGGCACTGAGATTTAACAGATCCAATCTCCAGGTGTCAACTCTTTTCTTCCCCCTTTCCAGCTTTATTGAGGTATAATTGACAAATAAATTTGTGTATATTTAAAGTGTACAACGTGATGATTTGATACAAGTACACATTGTGAAATGATTACCAAACTCAAGTTAATTAACAAATCCATCACCTCACATAGTTACTTTTTTTCCCATTTGGTGAGAATGATTTAGGAGCCACTCTCTTAGCAAATATCAAGTATACCATACATTATTATTAACTATAGTCACCATGCTGAATATTAGATCCTCAAAACTTACTCATCTTATAACTGAAAGTTTGTATCCTTTGACCAACACCTCCCCATTTCCCCCATCTCCCACCTCTGGCAAACACCATTCTACTCTCTGTTTTTGAGTTTGACTTACTTTTCTTTTTTTAGATTTCACATATAAGTGAGATCATACAGTACGTCTTTCTTCCTTTGTGTGATGCATTTAGCGTAGCATACCTAATGCTCTCTGGGTTCATCCATGTTGCTCCAAATGGCAGAATTTCCTTTTTCCTTCTTTTATGGCTGAATAATATTCATATATCTATGATATATATAACACCTTTATCCATTCATCTGATGATGGACACTTAGGTTGTTTACATATCTTGGTTATTGTGAATAATGCTGCATTGAACATGGGGTTCAGATATCTCTTCAAGACATTAATTTTATTTCCTATGGATATATACCTGGAAATGGGATTGCTAGATCATCTGGTAGTTCTATTTTTAAATTTTTGAGGAACTTTCATACTATTTTCCATAATGGCTGCACCAATTTATATTCCCACCAGCAGGGTAAAAGTGTTCCCTTTTCTCCACATCCTTACCAATATTTGTTATCTCTTATCTTTTTTATGATAACCATTCTAACAGCTGTGGGGTGATATCTTATTGTGGTTTTGATTTGCATTTCTCTGATGATTAGTAATGTTGAGCACATTTTTGTGTACCTGTTGCCCATTTGTATATCTTCTTTGGAAAAATAGCCTGTTCAGATCCTTTGCCTACTTTTTTTTTTTTTTTTTTTGCTGCGTTGGGTCTTCGTTGCTGTGCGTAGGCTTTCTCTAGTTACGGTGAGCAGGGGCTACTCTTTGTTGTGGAGCACGGGCTGTAGGAGGTTGGGCTTCAGTAGTCGTGGCTCACAGGCTCTAGAGCGCAGGCTCAGTCGTTGTGGTGCACGGGCTTAGTTGCTCCGCGGCACGTGGGATCTTCCCGGACCAGGGCTCGAACCCGTGTCCCCTGCATTGGCAAGCGGATTCTTAACCACTGTGCCACAAGGGAAGCACCCCTTTGCCTATTTTTAATCAGATTATTATTATTTTTTTGCTATTGAGTTGTATGAGTTCTTTATATATTTTAGATATTAACCCCTTACCAGATATATGGTTTGCAAATATTTTCTCCCATTTGGTAAGGTACCTTTTCATTTTGTTGATGGTTTCTTTTGCTGCCCAGAAGATTTTTATTTTGATGTAGTACCGCTTGTTTACTTTTGCTATTTTTGCCTATGTTTTTGGTGTCATCCAAAAAAATCATTGCCAAACCAATGTCAAGGAGCTTTTCCTCTATGGCTTTTTGTTGTTGTTTTGGCCACACTGCATGGCTGCACTGCATATGGGATCTCATTTTCCCAACCAGCGATTGAACCAGTGCCCCCTGCATTGGAAGCGTGGAGTCTTAACCACTGGACGACCGGGGAAGTCTCCTCTATGTTTTTTTTTCTAGCCATTTTATAGTTTCAGGTCTTACATTTATGTCTTTAATCCATCTTGAGTTACTTTTTGTGAATGGTGTAAAATGGGGGTCCAGTTTCATTGCTTTGCATGGTGTTATCCAATTTTCCCAACATGATTGGAAGACTTAATATTCTTAAGATGTTAATACTACCCAGAGAGGATCTAGAGATTTTTTTTAAAGTCCTAAAATTCATATGGAATCTCAAGGGACCCAAATAGCTAAAATAATGTTGAAAAAGTGGAACAAAGCTAGAGGCCTCACAGTTCCTGATTTCAAAATTTACTACAAAGCTATAGTAATCAAAACAGTGTGGTACTAAAAATATAAATTGTTAGGATATTAAAAGACTTTTCAGCAATTATTCCAAAATATTTACCCAAGTTCATAACAATTTCTAGTCGATAATCATAAGGCAAAAAAACAAAAGCAGTGTGGTACTGCCATAAGACAGACATAGAGATCAATTGAATAGAATAGAGAGATCCCAAAAATAAATCCTTGCATACATGGTCAAAAGATTATTGCCAAGATCAATCAATGGGGAAAGGACAGTCTTTTCAATAAATGCTGCTAGGAAAACTGGATATCCACAGGCAAAAGTTGGATCTAACACCAAGTTACCAATTCATTACCAATTGAGACAAATTACCAATTAATGAAAGAGTTGACATCAATATAGATATTAAAAGGAAAGTAAAGGAATGTTATGAACAACTTTATTCCTAAAAAGTCAACACCTTAGATGAAAGACACATTCTGTGAAAACTCACTCAAGAAGAAATAGATAACATGAATAACACTATATCTATTAACGAAATTGAATTTGTGGTTAAAACCCTTCCCACAAGGAAATTCTAAGCCCAGATTGCTTTGCTGGTGAATTCTACCAAACATTTAAAGAAGAAATAACATATATTCTACCCAAACCCTTCCAGAGTATTGAAGAGGAGGGAAACCTTCTAAACTTATTTTATGAGAACAGCATCACTAAAGTTGGTACAAGGAAAGAAAGCTACAGAACAATATCCCTCATGAACCTAGATGCAAAGATTCCAAACCAAATTTTAACAATTTGAGTCCAATAATATGAAAAAAGGATAATACATTATGACCAGCTAGACTTTATCTCAGAAGTGTAAGACTTGTCTAATATTTGAAAATCAGTAAATGTAATTCAACATCCACGAAATTAATCTCACAACTCAATAATGTGTTATCAACTGCAGTTTGAAAAACATTGTGTGGGAGAAGCTATAGACCATTGCTTTGCTTGTTAGCTTAGTTGTTGGCTGACCACCATTCATTCTCTTCCTATTTGAAGGGAGATCTCCTAAGATGGAGATACTGGTACAAAGTATCCTGCCTCAACTAGAGAAGTTGAAGAATAGAGATCTCCTCCCCCTCTCCCCCCATTCCTAGGACGAAGAATCTGGAGCAACTGACCAAGAGACAGGGATGATTAGTATCTCGTCACTGTAGTCTTGACAATGCTTAGCCTCACCCACAGTGTCCCAGCCATACTGTTCCTGCTGGAAGAATGTTATGTGTTTCTTGGGGGCCCCTGGCACCCTTATCATATTGGAAGATTGAAGAAGATTCATATCATCTTCCAAGCCTGGCCCTCTAACCTCCTCTTGACTTGGGGAGCTCCCCCTGCCACACCAACATCCTTTCAATAAATTTTCTTTTGTTTTTATTGTTTGATTAGGTTAGCTGTAGTTTATTGATTTCTTCTACTTACAATCAAGAACCCTGATAAAACAGAGAAGAAAGGGGAGAGTTATGGAGAAAAAAAATTCTGGAAAGCCCACCAAACTTCAGCCAAGCAGGAACTAAATACCTATTTTGTTTAATAAAATTCAAAACCACTGACATGAAACCCTAGGGTAGCTTTACTTAGGGTTAAGGAAAAGAAAAGTATGTTCAGCAATTTTTATACAATAAATAGAGCCTGCTAGTTTGCTCCAGATGTCTGGACTGCAATGTCATCTTCAAAGACACTTCCCACAGGGCTAGCTTGGGTGGGTGGGCATTGAGTTTTGTTTTTCCTTTTTCTTGTCAATAGAGACAAGGTTGGGTTTATAGAGAGCGGACAGAGTGGTAGTGGCTGTTTGCCATTGTTAGGTAGTGGGAAAGATGGCTCAGGGACCCTGGATTTGGACCTTCCCCAAAGCAGTCAAGACCAAATTCTCTGTCTGAGCATAACAAGGCCTTCACGACCTGTCCCAGCCCGCTGTTCTTCCACTGCTACCTGTCCCTTCCCCTCTATATAACCACATCTTCTTCACTCTCATCCACTGGTTTTCAAATTGTGACCTGATTAAAAGGCTCTAAGGTTTGATGGAAATTAAACTCAAGCCAGGAAAGTTTAAAAAACACTGCTCTGGGCCACAGTGACATCTTTCTCTCCTGATCTTGTCTTTTTTTTTTTAATTTATTTTTTTCTTTACTTTTTGGCTGTGTTGGGTCTTAGTTTTGGCATGCGGGATCTTTGTTGCAGGTGGGCTTCTCTTTAGTTGTGCCATGAAGGTTTTCTCTCTCTAGTTGTGACACGTGGGCTCCAGGGCACGTGGGCTCTGTAGTCTGCGGCACACGGGCTCTCTCGCTGAGGCGCACAAGCGCAGTAGTTGTGGTGCATGGGCTTAGTTGTCCCGCGGCATATGGGATCTTAGTTCCCAGACCAGGGATTGCACCCGTGTCCCCTGCATTGGACCACCAAGGAAGTCCCCTCTGATCTTGTCTTGTTTTGTTTGTCATGGATCACATTCAGCTTTTTATTTAACATTTCATAGGTTATATCATTTTTTTTCTTTGCGGTACACAGGCCTCTCACTGCTGCGGCCTCTCCCATTGCAGAGCACAGGCTCTGGATGCACAGGCTCAGCGGCCATGGCTCACGGGCCCAGCCGCTCCGCGGCATGTGGGATCTTCCTGGACCGGGGCACGAACCTGTGTCCCCTGCATTGGCAGGCAGACTCTCAACCACTGCGCCACCAGGGAAGCCCCATAGGTTATATCTTTTTCTTAAATTGAGGTAATGTTGGTTTATAACATTGTATACGTTTCATCTGTACAACATTATATTTCTACTTCTGTATACACTATATCATGCTTTCCACCAAAAGTTTAGTTTCCATCCATCACCATACAGTTGACCTTCTTTACCCATTTTGCCCTCCCCCGCCCCCCTTCCCCACTGGTTACCATTACACTGGTCTCTGTATCTATGTGCTTGCTTTTGTTTAGTTTGGCTTGCTCATTTATTATTATTATATTTTAATATATCCCACATATGAGTAAAATCATATGGTATTTGTCTTTCTCCATCTGACTTATTTCACTTAGCGTAATACCCTCAAGGTCCATCCATGTTGTCCCAAATGGCAAAATTTCATGTTTTTATGGCTGAGTAGTATTCCATTATATATATACATATACACACACCACCTCTCTTTATCCATCTGTTGATGGGCATTTAGGTTGCTTCCTTATTTGGCTACTGTAAATAATGCCGCAATGAACATAGGAATGCATATATCTTTTTGAATTAGTGTTTTTGTTTTCTTCAGGTAAATAACCAGAAGGGAATTGCTGGATTTTATGGTAGTTATATTTTTAATTTTTTGAGGAATCTCCATACTGTTTTCCAACTTAAATTCCCACCAACAGTATATGAGGGTTCTCACAGGTTATATACTGTCTTGGTTTCCCAGTGAAATTGGACGATTTTGGAAAGCACAGTGCCAAGCTTATTTCTAGCACTTGATAAACATCCATTGAATGAATGAATGAATGAAAATAGTTAACATGTATTGATTACTATGTGCCAGATACCATGTTAAACAATTTGCGTGCCTTGTCTCATTCAATCCTCACAACAAACCTATGAAGTGGGTTTTGTTAATATACTCATTTCATAAATGAGGAAAGTGAAGTTTAGAAGATGGAAGTGACTTATTCAAGGTCACACAGCCAGTAAGTGGCTGGCTGGCATTTAAACTACTACTAGTCTCAAAGGTAGCATGATTCAGAGAGGGAGAATGTTAAGGACTTTCAAGATCTACAGTTCTGAGATACCAGATGTTCTCAGATAGAGTTGGCAGGTAAAGTATGAAAAAAGTTGAGGAAACTCATTAAATTGAGTTTTAATGAAGAAAGAAGGAAATGGAAACCATCACCAAATTAGGGCCATTGATTCACTTTCTGCTGGCACTCTGCCCCCCTCTAAGCCCTTTGCCAGACACTCAGCAAGTTTCTATTAAGTGGGAAAAGTAGCCCACATTCATTCACAAAGCCAGAATTAAGCATCTCTTTGTAAAGAAGTTTTCCGTGGTTCTCAGATACTAAAACATGTACACGTGAACAGCTGTTTATGTAGAAGCTAGCACAGTGCCTGGCACATACACAATAGGCACTTAATAAATGAATCATTCATGTTATTGTTGGAGTTAATAAATAGAATGTGTATTGAGTGCCTAATATGCAGAATATTCTGGGTAATTTAATAGTTCCTGACTCACATAATCCTCACAACCATCCCTTGAATTAGATGATTTTACCGCAGTTTAACAAATGAAGAAACTAAAGCACAAAGTGGTTACAATTTCCTCAAAGCAACACTGATCTGATACCAAAACCCATGCTCTTTATAATACTCAGTACCAATAAATAACGTGTATGCTGACACAAATAAATGGACCAAAAAGGAACATGGCAACCAGTTATTACCAACACCCTAGAAAAAATGCCTATGGTTTGAATTCAACTGAAGGATGAAATTCATTCAAAGTGGTTGGTGGCCCCCTCCAGCATCTCGATCAGATTTTACAGATGATAGCAGCTTGGAGAACAGATATTCTGTCCCTCCAGGAGTCAAAGTCCACTTGAGGCTGGCCTAAGGCCCATTTCATAGCAGACCACAGGACTTTGTCCTACCCCTTTCATCAAGAACCTTCTTGCTTAATCAAAACTACAATGAGGTATCACCTCACACCTGTCAGAATGGCTGTCATGAAAAAGTCTACAAATAACAAATGCTGGAGAGGGCGTGGAGAAAAGGGAACCCTCTTGCACTGTTGGTGGGAATGTAAATTGTTACAGCCACTATGGAGAACAGTATGGAGTTTCCTTAAAAAACTAAAAATAGAGTTACCATGGGACTTCCCTGGCAGTCCAGTGGTTAAGACTCCACATTTCCACTGCAAGGGGCACTGATTCTATCCCTGGTCATGGAACTAAGATGCCACAAGCCAAGCTGTGTGGTGTGTGAAAAAAAAATAATAGAGTTACCATATGATCCTGCAATCCCACTCCTGGGGATATATCCGGAGAAAAC
Organism: Monodon monoceros; assembly: GCF_005190385.1. NCBI lineage: Eukaryota > Metazoa > Chordata > Mammalia > Artiodactyla > Monodontidae > Monodon > Monodon monoceros. The sequence goes on along the minus strand of NW_021703779.1, from coordinate 92,443,413 downwards.
TCTAATTCAAAAAGATACATGCACTCCTATGTTCATTGCAGCACTATTTACAATAGCCAAGACATGGAAGCAACCTAAATGTCCATCAACAGAGGAATGGATAAAGAAGATGTGTGTGTATATATATATATATATATACGGAATATCACTCTGCCATAAAAATGAATAAAATAATGCCATTTGCAGCAACATGGATGGACCTAGAGATTATCATACTAAGTGAAGTAAGTCAGAAAGAGAAAGACAAATATCATATGATATTGCTTATATGTGGAATCTTTAAAAAATGATACAAATAAACTTATTTACAAAACAGAAACAGACCCACAGACATGGAAAAGAAACTTATGGTTACCAAAGAGGAAAGGAAGGGAGGGATAAATTAGAAGGTTGGGATTAGCATATACACACTACTATATATAATATAGATAACCAACAAGGACCTACAGGGATCCATACTCAATATTTTGTAATAGTCTATAAGGGAAAATAACCTGAAAAAGAAAATATGTGTGGTGTGTGTGTGTGTGTGTGTGTGTGTGTGTGTGTGTGTGTGTAAATGAATCACTGTGCTATACACCTGAAACTAACACAACATTGTCAATCAACCATATTTCAGTTAAAATAAAATAAAATAAAAATAAAACAGAAAGAACCTTCTTGCTTGGTTACAGCCATGGGGAACAAGCCAGTGAACCAAGGAGTCTTTGGGGAAAAAGAGATTAGCAAGGTTATTCATTCATAATATAGTGCTCTGCCACAGACTGCTTGTTGACTCCTCACAATATTTATCTTCATGTTTTTCAATAGAAATAGGAACTTTGTAAATTTATTTATTTATGGCTGCGTTGGGTCTTCATTGCTGGGCGCGGGCTTTCTCTAGTTGCGGCGAGCAGGGGCTACTCTTCATTGCGGTGCGTGGGCTTCTCATTGCGGTGGTTTCTCTTGTTGCAGAGCACGGACTCTAGGCGTGCAGGCTTCAGTAGTTGTGGCTCGCAGGCTCTAGAGCACAGGCTCAGTAGTCGTGGCACAGGGGCTTAGTTGCTCCACGGCATGTGGGATCTTCCCAGACCAGGGCTTGAACCTGTGTCCCCTGCATTGGCAGGCGGATTCTTAACCACTGCGCCACCAGGGAAGTCTGTAATAGGAGACTTAACTGCATATGCTAGGCCAGGTAAAGATTTCATTTTCCAGCATCCCAGGCAGGTAGATGTGGCCGAGTTACTGGGTTCTTAGCCAATCAGACTCAAGTAGAATGGATATTTGCAATTTTTGAGTTGTGTCCTTAAAAGAGAGACGCATATATTCCATTTCTCTCCATAGGTGAGGGAGATTAAGAGGTACAAACTTCCAGCTGCAAAATAAAATGAGTCACAGGTATGAAATGTACAGTGTGGGGAATACAGTCAACAACTATGTAATATCTTTGTATGGCGGGATATTGTAACTTGACTTATCTTGGTGATTATTTTCAAATGTATAGAAATACCAAATCACTATGTTGTGTAACATAGTGTTGTAGGTCAATTACAGTTCAAAAAACAAACAAACAGGGACTTCCCTGGTGGCGCAGTGGATAAGACTCCGCTCTCCCAATGCAGGGGGCCCGAGTTCAATCCCTGGGATCATGTGAACTAGATGCCACATGCATGCTGCAACTGAGAGCTCGCATGCCACAACTAAGGAGCCCACCTGCCACAACTAAGACCCGGCGCAACCAAGTAAATAAATAAATATTAAAAACAAAAAACCCCCAAGCAAACAAACAAACAGGAAAAGGGATGAGATCTGTGGTTACAAGAGGCGGGGTTGGGGGGTGGGAAGTCAGGGGGGAGGGGGAATTGGATGAAGGCACTCAAAAGGTACAAACTTCCTGCTATAAGATAAATAAGTACTAGGGATGGAATGATAAAGATAAAGATAACAGTGCTGTATGTTATATATGAAAGATAACAGTGCTGTATGTTATATATGAAAACAGTTAAGAGGGTAAATCCTAAGAGTTCTCATCACAAGGAAATATATTTTTTCTATTTCTTTAAGTTTGTATCTATATGAGATGATAGATGCTTACTAAACTTATTGTGATGATCATTTCATGATGTATGTAAGTCAAATCATTATGCTGTACACCTTACACTTACACATTGCTGTATGTCAATTATATCTCAATAAAACTGGAAGAAAGAAAGAATGAAGTGTGCCTTTCACTGTCCATGTGCTCTGTCTCTATGAGCTGGAATGTTAACAAGGTGGGGAGAAACAAGATAGAAGGAGCCTGTGCCCTTAACATCTCCAAACCTCCATGTCAGCCCTGGACCACCTCCTTGGATTCTTAAGTGAGTGAAAAAAAAAACCTTCTGTCTTGTTTCAACTACAATATTTTGGGGTCTCTTATTGGAGAAGTTGAGCATGTAGGTAACTAATAGGAGTACTAATGTGAAGATTGTTCTGGAAGATTGGCGACTTTGGGGGTTTTGCTCTAAATGATTAGAGATAGAAGGACTTTTGTCTGTCATCTAATCCAAGGCCTTGCTATTTCAGATGGGACCCAGAGAGGAGGAAAGAACTTGTTAAAGAGTCCCCATTTAATTGGGGTTACCATCTGTTGCCTTCCAGGGAGGCTCTCCTCTTTAGTTATGTACTTGGCATTATTAGAGGCCAACAACAAATGCACTTCCTAAAAATAACAAACTCAACTTGCCCTCATTTCCAGATAGGCCAGTTTCTAAAATCAGGTCTGTTTCAGCCCCTTGAAGGCCAGCCTGCTGGTGGACTGAGGTGGACTGAGGTTCATAAAAGCAACGTATTATGAAGTGATGGGGTGAACTGTAAATTAGTGCCACTCATTTTTTAAAATAATAATGATTTTTTTCATCGCCTTTTTTCCTGGGAATCAACATAAATGCAAAACCAGATATCCAGCACTGACTTTGTAAAAGTGGGAGTTAGAAAACTTGGCAGAAGTAAACATTGAGTTGGCCAGGTTGGCAGTTGAATGACAAGCGTTTAGGGTGTACCTCAAGCAACTGTTACATGGAAAGCAGGCTCTAGATTCACTCACTTTTGTAACAGAGCATCAACCCAAACAAATATCAAGTGTCCAGAATGCTGAAAAGTCAACTAAGTAAAGGAGTCCGATTTACCTTCAGCAAGTAGGAGTGAGCACCAAAGATGGTACATGAGGACAGAGAAAGAAGATTTGAAAAAAAGATCTGGTGGCAAAATGATGTTACAAAGAGGCAACATTAGAATGATTGTTTGAGGCAGAGTAGAGTAAAGGCTCAGATCATGGCCTTTGGAGATGGGTAGACTTCAGTTCGAATCCCAGCTCTGCCACTTACTAGCTGTCTTTCCTTCACTTCTTCAAGCCTTGATCTTTTTTTTTAAACATTTTTGAAATGCCATAATGTTATTTTATTTTTTTAATTTATTTTATTGAAGTATAATTGATATACAATGTTGTGTTAGTTTCTGGTGCACAATGAAGTTATTCAGTTATACATATATATAATAGTTTGCATCTGCTAATCTCAAACTCCCAATCCATCCCTCCCACACCCCCCTTTCCCTTTGGCAACCACAAATTTGCTTTCTACATCTGTGAGTCTGTTTTGGTTTCATAGATAAGTTCATTTGTGTCCTATTTTAGATTCCACATATAAGTGATATCATATGGTATTTGTCTTTCTCTGTCTGGCTTACTTCACTTAGTATGATAATCTCTAGATCCATCCATGTTGCTGCAAATGGCATCATTTCATGCTTTTTTAGGGCTGAGTAGTATGCCATTGTATGTATATGTGTGTGTATATATGTATATATACATATATATATATACCACATCTTCTTTATCCATTCCTCTGTCGATGGACAGTTAGGTTGCTTCCATGTATTAAACCTCAATCTTCTTATCTGTGAGATACAGATAATATCCCTTGCCTCACTTGGCAATTGCAAGGATTATATATACAATAATAATGTCCAAAGCACTTAGCACAGAGGCTGGCATAGAGTAAGTGCTCAGTTAACATGCTCTGCCATTATCATGGTGTTTATACGTGATTATGACCCTGAAACCTGTTTGGCCAGAAGGAGTAGGAACCCCTAAACAAAGTCTCCTCATAGTAAGGACAGCAGTTCTTGTCTTTTACAGTATCACAGATTTAAGCAATGAAGAAAATGCAGATACCTGGGTCCTACTACCAGAGATTCTGATTCAGCGGTCTGAGGTGAAGTTGTTTTTTTTTAAAACTAGATTACCTGTTTATTAGAAAAGAATATAACTTAGGAACAGTAAGATGGAAGAGATGCAAAGGGCAAGGTATGGGGAAAGGGCGTGGAGCTTCCATGCCCTCTCAGAGAGCTCCACTCTCCCCAAATCTCCACATGTTCACCAGCCCAGAAGCCCCCAAGGCGAAGCGTTTTCTCACAAGCTTTCCACATGATTCTCGTAGATGTGTTCCAAGAACTCTACTTCGAGAAAGAGAGGCCTACGGTCTTAGAATGCCTATATAGGACCTGGGGAAAGGCTGTCAGGTGATTTCAACAGTCAAGCAGGTCTCGGCTAAGCACCGTGAGACTGACAAAATCCTACTTCACCCTCTTGCTTGGGAATGGGGGCGGGGTGAAGGTCTCCAAGCTCTGGGCTCTCTTGGTTCCATTAGGTCATCGATGTTTCAGAGTTGAAAAACTTACAGTTTAATTTCCTTCAGCTGCTTTTACCTGTTACTTTCCGAAGGCCCTCTCTCCCACTCCCGTCTCTCGGGAGACACAAGGGATTGCTGACCAGACAAAGGGGAGGCTGTTATAGCTAATGGTTCATTAAGCTGTTAAGTGAGGAGCTCCACTTAACAATTGTCTTGTTCTCATCAAAATTAAAACTGGAGAGTGGCTGATAATGGGATAAAGAAGGCATCTTCTCAGACTGGCACACACAGCCCCTGCAGTTCAAAATCCCAGGCTCCCCTGATGCCTGTCTGAACTCTTCAGCTAGGATATTTGCTCCTTTTATGTTGAAATCAGACATAAGGACAACAGACAAACTGTCCTGCTACTTTATGTAAGACCTCCCCCGCAAAAAACGATTAGCTTGCTTTTAAACACACTTGCGCGTGCACGCACACACACACACATCTTCTTTATTTGGCTAAGATAGTGAGAAAAGAATCTATAAGGCTTTAAGATTAACAAGGTTTCCTTTTTTTTTTTTTTTTTTGGCCACTTGGCTTGTGGGATCTTGGTTACCTGACCAGGGATTGAACCCAAGCCCTCGGCAGTGAAAGCATGGAGTCCTAACCACTGGACCACCAGACCACTTGTTGGGAATTCCCAACAAGATTTGCTTTGACACCATCCCACCTTACCTTTGTGATGGATACGAGGTGACAGAGACAGCAAGCATCTCATAGAGGCCATAAATGAAAAAAATGAATCTCTAATGTTAGGCAAGAGAGTTCCGGGTAGGAGGACTTTGAGAGGGCACTTGTTCCTTCTAGAAGATCTTTGTTTTCTCAACGAGGCTTTCTATACATTGTAAAATGGACCTACAGAATAAGAATGGCACCTCCATTGAGATTTACCAACCCCAAATCATCTCCCTCAGGACTTTGGTCTTCAGTAACAAGTCACTAGCTACCCCTTCCCTTCCCCAGCAAGCCCATTAAAGAAGCTGCACAGAAACCCAAAGCTTTTACTCTTTCCAGAATTCAGACTCAATTAGATGCATAGAGAACCATTGGCCTCTCTCCATCCTGTGGAAAGAGGTCAGTGGCTCACAATAGCTTATAGAACAGTTTGCTTAATTCTGATATTGTCTGAAAGTCTGCCATCCCAAGACCGCATAGATCTGGTGCTTCACACCAGCTACGATGCATTGTCTTTCCCGTGTGTGTGCCCTATCTGCTGCAGCTAGAGACCATCGTACACCTTGCTGGGCGCTCCACATTTGCTTGTTGATGATAATCACAGGTAGCAGAACACCGGCCTATGAGTGAGGAGACCTGCGTTCCTGTTTCAGCTCTGCTACCAGCATGCTGTGTAACCGTGAGCATGTCCCTTCCCTATCTGAGAATCGATTTCCTCATCTGTAAAATGAGGAAGAAGGTCTCTAAGAGTCCCTCCAGCTCTGCCATTCTCTGAATCTTAACATAAAGGCTTAATCAAATGTAAATTAGTCCTATCACATCAGCAACCCCTAGGCCGGTGGTTCCTAAATTCCAGTGTGCATCAGAATCAGCCAGGGAAGCAACTCTAGTTTTGGAAATGTATCTCACATCTGAAAATGGTGCATGTACAAGGTAATTCATTACATCCATTGATCATATTAGTTAGCAGAGGATTGGAAACAACCCAAGTGTCCATCAAAAAGTGACTGGTGAGGGAATTCCCGGGCGGTCCAGTGGTTAGGGCTCTGTGCTTTCACTGCCGAGGGCTCGGGTTGGGGAACTAAGATCCGGCAAGCAGCATGGCACTGCCAAAAAAAAAAAAGTGACTGGTGAAATAAAGTCTCCTCTTTCCATATAATGGAATAGTATACAGTTGTGAAAACTAGTAAGGAAGTACTCTGACAGTTATGGAAAGATCTTTAAGTTATATATGTACTTATTTTATTTTATTTTTTTATTGCAGTATAGTTGATTTAAATGTGTTAGTTTCTGGTGTACAGCAAAGTGATTCAGTTATATATATGAACATATATACATATTCTTTTCCAGGTTCTTTGTCGTTATAGGTTATTGTAAGATATTGAATATAGTTCCCCGTGCTATACAGTAAGACCTTGTTGTTGTTTTTTTTTGCGGTACGCGGGCCTCTCACTGTTGTGGCCTCTCCCGTTGCGGAGCACAGGCTCTGGATGCACAGGCTCAGCGGCCATGGCCCACAGGCCCAGCCGCTCCGTGGCATGTGGGATCTTCCCGGACCGGGGCACGAACCCGTGTCACCTGCACCGACAGGCGGACTCTCAATCACTGCACCACCAGGGAAGCCCAAGACCTTGTTTTTTATCTATCTATCTATCTATCTATCTATATCTATATCTATCTATATATATTTAAAGATAAAGAACAGTATGCAAAGCACTCTAACGTTTTTGGGGGGGGCAAGTGAAAAATGTATTTCCTCTTTTGCTTGATATCTGATAAAGAACCTGGGAAAGGATTCCTAAGACTTGAATAGCAGTGGTTACCTAGGTTTGTATGGCAGGTGAGGCTGGGGAAAGGTCGGAACTGGTCAGCTGAGGACAGGGATGGGAGTGACACTTTCACTCTATACATTTTTTTATATTTTTAAAGTTTTATGCCGTATGAATGTGTTGTCTGTTCAAAAATTACATAATAGAATAACAATCCACTTGAAAACTAGTTAAAAATGCTGAGCTTCATGAGTCAGAACTCCAGGGGTTCAGAACCTGCATTTTTAGCTAGTTCCCCCCTGTAGATTCTGATGTAAGTGGTGAGTGAAATATACTTTAAAAAACACTGGGCTAAACACTTTGCAGAACAGGAAGGACAGCAAAGATGCCTGCAGTGTAAGTAAGGGCCTCCTCGTTAACGATTTCTCTACCAAGCAGGCCCACATCACGATGAAATTCTAAGACTTCCAGGTCCATACCTTACCTTTCTACTTTCCTACATCTTCCAGTGACGTGACCAAGCCTTCTTTGGGAAATCCAGATATTTCTTGACAACGGAGAATATCAGGTCTCTGGCACTTTTGTTTGTGTGGCTTTTCTCTTTCAGGCTGGCAGGACTTGCTCATCTGGAGGAATAAGGGTTGTTGGTAAAGAGAAAATCCCCTCCAAAAGATGAGATCAAAGCGTGATTTCACTTGCCCTGTCCTTCTGTTGCCAGCAGCAGTAGGGCAACCCCTGCTTCCTAGTGAGGAGACCTGCTTGTGGATTTTGAGTCAGGGTGTGGGCAATACGTAGATTTTGCCTGGAATTGATTTACACTGATACTTTGTCTGAGCCAAATCGATGTGCTTTTAAAAATAATGTTCAGCAACATTTATTGCTCGTGTGTGTTAAGCACTTGCCATGTTATCTTATTGATTTTTTCAACCTTGCTCTATTTCACAGATATGGAAGCCAAGGCTGGAGTAAGTGAAGTGAGTAGCCACAGGCTACACAGCTAATAGGCAGCATGGTTGAGATGTACATTCAGGCAGTCTGCTGCTAGAGTGTGCTCCTAACCACTTGACTATACGGCCTCTCTTTGCTGGTGGGAGGAGGGTCATCCCTACTCAAAGACAAGGCTCAGTCACCCAATAAGAAGTTTCTGCAACTCTGTCCCAAGAGCTCAGGGAATGTCCATAGGCCGCCTTTGACTCCCAGTCCAGATCCCTCTTGCGCTGGTCTGCCGTGCCTGGTTTTCTCACTAACGTTGAAGAGCCCAGATTCTCTCCCTTTGGTCTGCCCGTGGGATTGGCACTTCAGTTGGACTGTCTGATGGGATTTAATGTTCAGCTTTTCCCTTGATCACTGGCTTTCAGATCACCTCTGGCTCCAAGCTCTGATGCCCCCAGGCGGGTCTAACCTGAAGCTCAACACTGGTTCCCAGCCCAGGCCCCCAGCATGGATGTAGAATCCTGGCATCCTGCTTGTCCTACCAGGAAGAGAAGAACAGACTTTCTTGGTCTCTCTCAGACTGTTCTATCTTAACTAGATGCTTCTGCTGACCCCTCACCCTCAGTCACATGCAGCAAGGTCTCCCAAGCCTTGTCAACAAGTTGACTTCCTCCAGCACACCACAAAGAAGTCAAGCCACCGGCAATGACTTATTGGTGGCCCAGCATTGTACCTTAGAGCTATAATTTCATCTGAGGGCATTTGCTGCCCCTCCTACTAACAACTGGCATACAGCCCAGGCAGTGTGGAGACAGGAAGAGGAAATATCATCTCATACAACAACCATATAGTTCATGCACTTCTTGTTTTCTCAGGATTGGGGACAAATTTGCACCCAACCAATCATTTGTTATCGCCTTGTTCTAGGGTGGGGTGCATTCGAAGATAGTTGGCTGCAGTGGGGGAGAGGTGGAGTGTTTGGACACGTGATAGAGTAAAACAAACTGGTTCAGCCTCAGGGTGCTCTGAAAGCTTTAATCAATGGTGTTAACTAGTCCCCGGTAGGGTGACAATAACTACACCAGCTCACTTTTGGAGAACGCGAGCTTGGTTCTGTTAGCCATGGTGAGAGCCAAATGATGCTGTGCTAATTTGTCCTTTTTAGCATGTCCTTGTCATCAACCAAGTCCTAGGGGCTACGTGGAGTAAGACCACTTTATCTCCTTTTGCTGCTTTGACCGCATCCTTCCCCTTCTCAAAACCATTCAGCAGTTCTCTCATCGGAACACCAGAAAAACTAGGTCCCACCCATGGTCCATTAACACGGCGTAGATAGCCTGGGTTTGGGAGCCTGAAAGCCTGAGTTTTGAATCCTAGCCCGGCTACCTACAACCTGTTTAATTTGGGGCAAGGTACTGAACCTCTCTGGTTCCCAGTGTTTTCCTTTGTAAAATGAGAATAAGAATGCCTCCTATCTTACCGGGTTGTTATGAGGAATAAATGAGTTAATATTCGTAAAGTGCTTGGAACGGCGTCTGACTATAGTAAATGCCATGTAAACGTTTGTTAAATAAATAAATAATAAGTATATCCATCCATTAAACAGATATCTGTCGAGTATCCACGAGCTAGCCAGGGATTGGCAAATTTTGCTGTGGAGGGCCACATACTAAATATGTTTTTAGGCTTTGCAGGCCACGAGATCCCTTGCAACTGCTTGACTCTGCCATTTTAATGTGAAAGAAGTCGTAGATAGTATGTAAATGAGATGGTGTGGCTGTGTGCCAATTTCAATTTATTAAAAAAACAACAACAGACTTTGGACTAGATTTGGCCCACAGGCCATAGGTTGGTGACCCTATGCTAGGGAATGGGGATCCAATGGTATGCAAAACAGACCCACTCGATCATTCAGTCTAGCGTGGGAGACAGATATGAATGAAATAATTATGCACTGTGTCAATTATGATAAGTATGGGAAAGGAGTAGGGATGGGAGTAGGGGTAACGCACTCTGGAGGATCAGCCAAAGTTTCTGAGGAAGTAGCTTCCAACAGAGATCAAGGTCAGACTTAAAACAGGTGAATGGGGGTGTGTGGAGGGGCATGTGTGAGATGCCCTCCATCGACATCACCCTCAAAGACTAAGGATGTCCTAAACACCTTAAATATCTCCATCGTTACCCTTCATTGAGTCTATGGAGAAATAATTGAGATTTGTATTCAGTCCTTTCCTAAAGTTGTTTTTAACTTCGGCATGTCTTATGTATTGTGAGAACAGCAGAACTGTTAAAAGCACAGACTATTGCCAGGCTCCTTGGTCCTACACAGTACTTGTGTAATCTTGGGCACGTTTCTTAACTTCTTTTTTTCTTTTTTTTTTGTGGTACGCGGGCCTCTCACTGTTGTGGCCTCTCCCGTTGCGGAGCACAGGCTCCGGACGCGCAGGCTCAGCGGCCACGGCTCACGGGCCCGTGTCCCCTGCATCGGCAGGTGGACTCCCAACCACTGCACCACCAGGGAAGCCCTCTTAACTTCTTTGTGCTGGAGTTTCCTCCATCTTTCAGATGAGGATGACAATGTTGGTAGTATCCACCTCATGGGGTAGTTATGAGGATTAAATGAGCCAATGTACGTAACCTACTTGGAATAGTGTCTGGCTCATAGTAAGTGTGAATATGTGTTAGCTCTTGCTGTTGTGGTCGATTATGTGTTTGATACTCTGTAGGGTTCACTAGGGCTTCCTTTTCTTCCTGCTAACATTGCCCCCTTGCTACTCTGAGGAGTACCACTCCACTAAATTCTCTTATTTCAGGATTTAGTTAATTAGCCAATAAGACAATGACTAACATGTGTTGGGCACTTATGTTCCAGAGTTGGCGCTAAACCGTTTATGTACAAATCTCACTTAATTCTCAAATTCAAAGTTTTAATAGCCCATTTAAATTGAGGAAACTGAGGCTCAGAGAAGTTAAGTGATGAGACAGAATATGCAAATGGACAATGACCATAGCGTATATAAAAATAAAAGTCAGAGGGCTTCCCTGGTGGCGCAGTGGTTGAGAGTCTGCCTGCCGATTCAGGGGACACGGGTTCGTGCCCCGGTCCGGGAAGATCCCACATGCCGCGGAGCCGCTGGGCCCGTGAGCCGTGGCCGCTGAGCCTGCGCGTCCGGAGCCTGTGCTCCGCAACGGGAGAGGCCACAACGGTGAGAGGCCCGCATATCGCAAAAAAAAAAAAAAGTCTGACCCACAACCTGCAGCAAATGCCTAGGAAACCACCTCCTTTTCTACAATAACCAGCCCACGAAGGCAGCCTGCTATGTCAGACTCGCACGAAGTCGGATTGCTACCTCTGGTAACAGTCCAGGAAGCCAAACACCGACCCCTGTAACAATCAGCCCCAAACGGCCAGGACCTGATTAGTGATTGACAGCTCCCCTTAGTTTTGTCCCAGCTTCCAACTTGGGACCAACCAAAGAAAGCCAAATATGCCCCTCTAGTCAATCGCATAGGATGCCCTTCTTCTAGTTAGCCTGCCTACAGTGTTCCTATGCCAACAGCCTCCAATCAGGGCATACCCAAAGCCTTTCCTTTTTCCACTATGAAACTTTCCCACTCCTCTGCCTGCCTTTGAGTGTCTACCTAATCCTAGGTGACAGTGACTGATTCTTTTGTTGTAACAAGCTCAGAATAAGTAGCCTTTGCTTGCTCTTACTTGGTTGGTCTTCATTTTGTCACACTGACACCCTAAGGGTCACAAAGCTAATAAGTGGCAGAGCTAGGATTCACACCCTGGTCTATCAGTCTGCAGAGTCCCAAGTCCTTAACTTCTATATTATACTGTCTTCCCACACTTGCTTTTGGGATGTTCTTGAATTAAACTTTTTGATGGCATCCTCTTCACCTTTTCCCACTGAAAAGAGGTAATCTGTTTAGGATTCCCTTATGCAACAGCCCCTGCCTCCAAGAAAATTGGAGGTTCCCTCTCTGTACCTTCTCTAGCTCACTGCGCAGTCGGAGGTGCAACCTACATATAATAATTACAGGGCTGACAGCACCCAGTGTAATACGTGGTGTTTTCTCAGGGCTGGCGCTGTGAGTAGGTAGTGTAATCAAGACAAAGATATAATAGTTGTTGAGTTCTTATGATGTACCAAGCACTGTGCTAAATACTTTATATACATTAATTATCTCATTTAATCCTCAGAACAACTCTAGCAAGCAAATAATGCTATAATGCCCATGGTGGGGACGATGAATCAGAAGCAGAGAGAGCTCCAGCAGTATTGCTGTGGCTTCAGGGGATGGAGAAAACTTCTTCGCTCCCCATAACACTTCTGGGTAGCTCCTACCTGAATTCCCATTATTAACAACGATTGGTTTTATCAAAATGCAAATCTCCCTGGAAGAGGTAATACAGTCAGCCTTCCCAACCCTTTACACTTCACTTGGAATGAACATATCACAGTCCCATTTCTGATTTCTGACAGCTGGCTTTGACAGGCAGTAAAATGGAGAGAGCAAGGACGTACTCAGTGAGGTGACAGACTTTGGGACATTTACTATCATATAATGCAATCAAGGGCCAGAGAGCTGGTCTTAGCTTCTGTTTCATTTCTTCTACCCTTCCTGACTAAGAACACCATCAGAACTTCCCATTCCTGTTCTCCAAGCTTTCTTTAAGCTCTGGACCAGGCCATTCCTTCCCTTTGATATCTTTTTCTGCTTCATGAAAATCAGGTTATAAAACCTTTCCCTTAAAGCTCCTTTATATCATCACTTCCTCCAAGCAGCCTTCTTTGATTAAGATTAGATCTGTTTTCCTGAGGAACCAGAGCAAACTATTGACAAAGTTTCCAGTTCAGCCTGACCATTCTGTGTTTATCATCCAAGGACCACTGCCTGTTCCAATCTGTGTATTAATGAACTTTCACAAAGCCCACAAGCTGATTGGATAGACCTGATTTTTTAAAAATAAATTTATTTATTTTATTTATTTACTTTCAGCTGCATTGGGTCTTCATTGCTGTGCACAGGCCCTCTCCAGCTGTAGAGAGCAGGAGCCACTCCCCGTTGCAGGTCACGGGCCTCTCACTGCCCTGGCCTCTCTTGCTGCGGAGCACGGGCTCTAGGCACGCGGGCTTCAGCAGTTGCAGCACGCGGGCTCAGTCGTTGTGGCTTGTGGGCTCTAGAGTGCAGGCTCAGCAGTTGTGGCGAACGGGCTTAGTTGCTCCACGGCACGTGGGATCCTCCCAGACCAGGGCTTGAACCCGTGTCCCCTGCATTGGCAGGCGGATTCTCAACCACTGCGCCACCAGGGAAGCCCCCTGATTTTTTTTTTTTGAACTTGATTTACAATGTTGTATTAGTTTCTGGTGTACAGCAAAGTGATTCAGTTATACATACATACATATTCTTTTTCATATACTTTTCCATTATGGCTTATTACAAGATATTGTATATAGTTCCCTGTGCTATACAGTAGGTCCTTGCTGTTTATCCATTTTATATATAGTAGTTTGTATTTGCTAATCCCAAACTCCTAGTTTATCCCTCCCCAACCTTCCCCTTTGGTAACCATAAGTTTGTTTTCTATGTCTGTGAGTCTGTTTCTGTTTTGTAAATAAGTTCATCTGTGTCATATTTTAGATTCCGCATATAAGTGATATCATATGGTATTTGTGGATAGAACTGGTTTTAATATAATCTGGTTGTCCCATGTAGTCAGAGTGTAAATCACCGCCCTCACACTGAGGGCTGACTGTCTTCAGCCCTCAGTCCATTCCGTCTCCATTCCTCTTTTTAGGAAGTTTCCAAATTGGTGATTCAGAGAAATCGGCTATCACCCACTCAAAGCAATGGAAAGGAGAGAGAAAAACTGACAAATCAATATTCTGTGTCCACTATTAGCTAAGCTTTTGATCTATGGTCCAGAAATCATGCCTGAATTGGTGTTTTCTTAACAGCTGCCTTCCCCGTGTTGCTGCCTAAACTAGCTGAGGGAGACAGAGAGAGAGAGACAGAGACAGAGACAGAGAGACAGAGAGAGATGGAGAGAGAGAGAGAGAGAGAGAGAGGAGGCCGGAAAGAGAGGAAAGCGAAGAGAAGAGATGTCTAAAGAAAGTCTGCCTGTATGTCCCATTCTGCACCACCCTCAGCCCAAACCCCATCCCCTAAGTGAGAATGGGACTAGATAGTTGAAGGAGGCTCTGCGTTGGAAGGGAGCAGGTGGTTGGTTCTCCCAGTTCAGCCTGAGATTTAGGGACATTCTTGTAGACCACATACCCTCTGTTACATGTGCATAAGAACACCATTTCCAACAATGCTTTCTCACCTTGACTTTAACCTCCACCCACACAAATACACATGCAGACTTCCACAGTTCTCGGGCTCTGTGTACCAAGTAGAGGTGGCTGAGCCTAGGAAGAGCATTTAAGTCTGCTTGTCCACATTCCTGCCCAGCCAGTACTGGCTTCCCTTCAGCAGTGTGTGTGTGCGTGTGCGTGTTGGTATGTGTGTACCGGGGTGGTCGGTGGAGGGAAGGCAGGAGAAGAGAAGAGGAGGAGGAAGGAAGAAGCATCCCCCACTGGTTTAGGACCAGCTCCAAGAGTGGTCTAAGCCAGGGGTCTGCAAACGTTTTCTATACGTGACCAGATAGTAAATATTTTTGGTTTTGTGAGCCATAGAGCTTCTGTCAGCTCTCCAACTCTGCCATTGTAACGTGAGCGCAGCCATAGACAATATGTAAATGAATGAGCAAGGATATGTTCCAATAAAACTTTACTTAGAAAAACAGGTGGTGAGCTGGATTTGGCCTTTGGGCTGTAGTTTGCAGACTCCTGATCTAAACTAATGCGAACGCTGGAGATCATGAATGGACAACCATTGCCTAAGCCTCTGTTGAGTTGAGTGTCTTGCAGTTTCACAGGTCAACACCTCTGGTTACTATCCAGACACGGAAGTGGAAATCACGCTGGAGATGGATGCAGGGGATTAGGTCTAGTGTGGCCTGACCTCGAGACATATTCTGGTAGTGCTGTTTTATTTATTTATTTACTTTTAATTTTTTTTGCGGGGGGGGCTGTGCCTCCTGGCTTGCAGGATCTTAGTTCCCCCACCAGGGATTGAATCCAGGCCCTCGACGGTGAAAGCACAGAGTCCTAACCCCTGGACCGCCAGGGAATTCCCTGGTAGTGCTGTTTTATTTTTATTTTTTAAATTTTTATTTAATTTAATTTTTATTTATTTGTTTATTTTTGGCTGTGTTGGGTCTTCGTTGCTGCGCACCGGCTTTCTCTAGTTGCAGCGAGCAGGGGCTACTCTTCGTTGTGTTGCGCAGACTTCTCATTGTGGTGGCTTCTCTTGTTGTGGAGCATGGGCTCTAGGTGCGCAGGCTTCAGTAGCTGTGGCACACGGGCTCAGTAGATGTGGCACACGGGCTTAGTTGCTCTGCGGCACGTGAGATCTTCCCGGACCAGAGCTCGAACCCGTAACCCCTGCATTGACAGGCAGACTTTTAACCACTGCGTCACCAGGGAAGTCCCGGTAGTGCGGTCTTAAAACAGGAATCCTGATAGGAGCTTACTTTCTTTCTATTTCTTCTACTTCCTGAAAGTGTAATGTGCTTTTTGTTTGGGGAGGGGAGTAGAAGAAAGGAGGATGATGGGGAGGTTTTCAGTGACTTGAGGGTCTGATGAACTGGATTCCACTTAACTGAGGTCTGTCTGCCTCCCAATTAGCAGCAGCTCAAGCTTGCTCTCCAGTCAGGGCTTAACACTACCAGGGCCGGTGGACTTGCCCATCCGTGTTCGAGTTTCACAAGTGGCTTGATCATAACTCTTGCAGGCCTAGAATATCCCTGGATCTCCATGCCCCTGGGTGGACTCTGTGACATGATGGCAGTGCACTGTGCCCCAGAAGGTTTGAATGTGCTCAAGACCTGGTATGGCAAATAAGCCATGCCAGCTGATTGGTAGGTAGCTGCTGTCTTTTGAGGGGGATTTTGAGGCTACATCTGCAGAAAATGGGAAGGTGAGTCTGCTTGATTAATGAGGGCTGCTGTGGGCATGGGAGGAGCAAGGGGAAACATAAGGGCACCAGCTCTGCTGCAGGTCTGGAGAACTGAAAACGGTATCTAGAAATGCAGACTATTTGCTGAGTCCTATCTGTTAGTGCCTGGATGGCTGGTGAGAAACATTCCTTCAAACATCTGAGTGAATCAAGTGACTCATTGGGAAGATGGCCCGGTTAAGGCCTATATTTGTGGCCATTATCACCCACCATGCTGTCGTCTCCTGTAGTATAGTCTAGAGCACATGCCTGCTCAGGGTGTCCTGTAAGGAGGGTTGGGTTCCCTTTACTGTGGATCATCTGTATTCATTGTGCCGGCACTGAAGGGTGCAGACAGAGATGGGGAAGAGAGAGTCTTAATCACTAAGGTTAAGACTGACATGCAAATTAGCATCTAAACCATAAAGCAGATTGAAATACATCTTAGAAGAACAGATTAAGGAAAATGCTGTTGGAGCACAGAGGAATGAAATGAGCTTTAACCCATAGGAGATGGGATTGGGGCCTCAGAGACAGAGGGCATGGAAGTCCCTTTGGAGGAGTTAGCCTATGAACCAGGCCTTGAAGCTGAAGTCAATTTTAAGGTGTGGAGAAGATGTTGAGGAACTGCTTTCTTAAAGGTCTCCTGTCTGTGGTCCAGTGGTTCTCAATCTTATTTACACCCCAGCCTCCCTGAGGAATATGATGTGTCCCATCCATTCACCTGTCGAAATTTTCGAGCACCTCCAGCATGCCAGGTTGTGAGCCAGAGGCTGTGGTGGTGTGGCTTAGCCTCCCTCCTAAGGGACCATGCTTCTCAGTGGGAGAATCTCCACTCCAGTCTCCTATTCTGCCAACCCACCCTTCCCACTGCAACCACAGTCTGCCTGCTTGCTTTAGTTTCAATTTTTTTAGCATTTTATTTATTTTTAATAAGAAATACATGAAATGATCAAAAAAATGCAAGAGAGTATAAATAAAAAGGAAGTTTTTTCCCCCCAAACCCTGTCTTGTCTAACCACTGTTAACTGTTCCTTATGTACTCTGCAGGAGAGAGTCCAGATAAACACAAGCAAATAGGCAAAGACTTTTACAAATGGTGGCATATCATACACATTGTTCAGCATCTTGCTTTTTTCACAGAACTATGCATCTTGAAGATGCTTTCCATAAGCACATAAACGACTAGCCATTTTATAGCTGCATACTATTCCTTTGTATCGATCGCTGTGAATTATTTAACCCACCTCCTATTGACAGATATCTAGGTTTTCTGCAACCTTTTTTTTTTTCGCAATCTTTTGCTAATGAATGCTCTTTACACATGTGGGAGTATGTCTGTAAGATAAATTCTTAAAAGTGGAATGGCTCCATCAAATGCTGTGGGCATCTGTAACTTTTATACATATCACCAAATTGCCCTCCATAGAGATATTGCAATCTACACACTCACCAGCACAGTGTATTGTCACACTTTTTCATATCCCTCAATCTGGTAGATGAAAAATGAGATCTCATTGCAATATTAAATTGCATTTCTCTTATTATAGCGACATTGGGAAACTTTTCATATGTTTAAGAGCCATTTGTGTTTCCTTTTCTGTAAACTGTTCACATCCATTGCCCATTTTTCTATTTGCTTAGTGGTCTTTTCTTTTCTTTTTAAATTATATTTTATTGAAATATAGTTGATGTACAATATTACATAAGTTACAGTTACAATATTATATATGTACAATATTTTTAAAATTTATTTCAATTTCCTATAATATTATATTTATTCTTTTTATACAGCATGTTCTTATTAGTTACCTACTTTATACATATTAGTGTATATATGTCAATCCCAGTCTCCCAATTCATCCCACCATCAACCCCCCCACCCCACTTTCCCCACCTGGCATCCACACGTCTCTTCACCACATCTGTGTCTCCAGCTCTGCCCTGCAAACTGGTTCACCTGCACCATTTTTCTAAATTCCACATATATGTGTTAATACGATATTTGTTTTTCCCTTTCTGACTTACTTCACTCTGTATGACAGTCTCTAAGACCATCCACGTCTCTACAAATGACCCAATTTCTTTCCTTTTTATGGCTGAGTAGTATTCCATTGTATATATGCACCACATCTTCTTTATCCATTCGTCTGTCGATGGGCATTTAGGTTGCTCCCATGTCCTGGCTATTGTAAATAGTGCTGCAATGTACACTGGGGTGCATGTGTCGCTTTGAACTGTGGTTTTCTCTGGGTATATGCCCAGTAGTGGGACTGCTGGGTCATATGGTAGTTTTAGTTTTTTAAGGAGCCTCCATATTGTTCTCCACAGTGGCTGTACCAATTTATATTCTCACCAACAGTGCAAGAGGGTTCCCTTTTCTCCACACCCTCTCCAGCATTTATTGTTTCTAGATATTTTGATGATGGCGATTCTAACCTGTGAGAGGTGATACCTCATAGTAGTTTTGATTTGCATTTCTCTAATGATTAGTGATGTTGAACATCCTTTCATGTGTTTGTTGGCAATCTGTGTATCTTCTTTGGAGAAATATCTATTAATGTCTTCTGCCCATTTTTGGATTGGGTTGTTTGTTTTTTTGCTATTAAGCTGCATGAGCTGCTTGTAAATTTTGGAGATTAATCCTTTGTCAGTTGCTTCATTAGCAAATATTTTCTCCCATTCTGGGGGTTGTCCTTTCGTCTTGTTTATGGTTTCCTTTGCTGTGCAAAAGCTTTGAAGTTTCATTAGGTCCCATTTGTTTATTTTTGTTTTTATTTCCATTTCTCTAGGAGGTGGGTCAAAAAGGATCTTGCTGTGATTTATGTCATAGAGTGTTCTGCCAGTGTTTTCCTCTAAGAGTTTGATAGTGTCTGGCCTTACATTTAGGTCTTTAATCCATTTTGAGTTTATTTTTGTGTATGGTGTTAGGGAGTGTTCTAGTTTCATTCTTTTACATGTAGCTGTCCACTTTTCCCAGCACCCCTTATTGAAGAGGCTATCTTTTCTCCATTGTATATTCTTGTCTCCTTTATCAAAAATCAGGTGACCATATGTGCATGGGTTTATCTCTGGGCTTTCTATCCTGTTCCATTGAACTATATTTCTGTTTCTGTGCCGGTACCATACTGTCTTGCTTACTGTAGCTTTGTAGTATAGTCTGAAGTCCAGGAGCCTAATTCCTCCAGCTCCGTTTTTGTTTTTCAAGATTGCTTTGACTATTTGGGGTCTTTTGTGTCTCTGTGCAAATTTTAAGATTTTTTGTTCTAGCTCTGTAAAAAATGCCATTGGTAATTTGATAGGGGTTGCACTGAATATGTAGATTGCTTTGGGTAATATAGTCATTTTCATAATATTGATTCTTCCAATCCAAGAATATGGTATATCTCTCCATCTGTTTGTGTTATCTTTGATTTCTTTCATCAGTGTCTTAGAGTTTTCTGATTATAGGTCTTTAACCTGCTTAGGTCAGTTTATTCCTAGGTATTTTATTCTTTTTGTTGCAATGGTGAATGGGATTGTTTGCTTAATTTCTCTTTCTGATCTTTCATTGTTAGTGTATAGGAATGCAAGAGACTTCTGTGCATTAATATTGTATCCTCCTACTTTACCAAATTCATTGATTAGCTCTAGTCATTTTCTGGTGACATCTTTACAGTTATCTATGTATAGTATCACGTCATCTTCAAACAGTGACAGTTTTACTTCTTTTCCAATTTGTATTCCTTTTATTTCTTTTTCTTCTCGGATTGCCATGGCTAGGACTTCCAAATCTATGTTAAATAATAGTGGCGAGGATGGACATCCTTGTCTTGTTCCTGATCTTAGAGGAAATGCTTTCAGTTTTTCGCCATTGAGAATCATGTTTGCTGTGGGTTTGTTGTATATGGCCTTTATTATGTTGAGGTAGGTTCTCTCTATACACACTTTCTGCAGAGTTATTATCATAAATGGGTGTTGAATTCTGTCCAAAGCTTTTTCTACATCTATTGAGATGATCATATGGTTTTTATTCTTCAATTTGTTGATATGGTGTATCACATTGATTGATTTGTGTATATTGAAGAATCCTTGCATCCCTGGAATAAATCCCACTTGATCATGGTGTATGATCCTTTTAATGTGTTGTTGGATTCTGTTTCCTAGTATTTTGTTGAGAACTTTTGCATCTATATTCATCAGTGATATCGGTCTGCAATGTTCTTTTTTTGTAGTATCTTTGTCTGGTTTTGGTATCAGGGTGCTGGTGGCCTCATAGAATGAGTTGGGAGTGTTCCTTCCTCTGCCATATCTTGGAAGAGTTTGAGAAGGATGGGTGTTAGCTCTTCTCTTAATGTTTGATAGAATTCACCTGTGAAGCCATCTGGTCCTGGGCTTTTGTTTGTTGGAAGATTTTTAATCACAGTTTCAATTTCATTACTTATGATTGGTCTGTTCATATTTTCTATTTCTTCCTGGTTCATTCTTGGAAGGTTATACCTTTCTAAGAATTTGTCCTTTTCTACCAGGTTGTCCATTTTATTGGCATAGAGTTGCTTGTAGTACTCTCTTATAATGCTTTGCATTTCTGCCGTGTCCATTGTAACTTCTCCTTTTTCATTTCAATTTTAATGATTTGAGTCCTCTCCCTCTTTTTTTTGATGAGTCTTGCTTAGGGTTTATCAATGTTGTTTATCTTCTCAAAGAACCAGCTTTTGGTGTTTTTGATCTTTGCTATTGTTTTCTTTGTTTCTATTTCATTTATTTCTGCTCTGATCTTTATGATTTCTCTCCTTCTACTAACTCTGGGCTTTGTTTGCTCTTCTTTCTCTAGTTCCTTTAGGTGTAAGGTTAGATAATTTATTTGAGATTTTTCTTGTTTCTTGAGGTAGGATTGTATTGCTATAAACTTCCCTCTTAGAACTGCTTTTGCTGCATCCCATAAGTTTTGGATCGCTGTGTTTTCATTGTCATTTGTCCCCAGGTATTTCCTGATTTCCTCTTCGATTTCTTCAGTGATCTCTTGGTTATTTAATAGCGTATTGTTTAGCCTCCACGTGTTTGTGTTTGTTTGTTTGTTTGTTTTTTGCGGCACACGGGCCTCTCACTGTTGTGGCCTCTCCCGTTGCGGAGCACAGGGTCCGGACGCACAGGCTCAGCGGCCATGGCTCACAGGCCTAGCCGCTCTGTGGCATGTGGGATCTTCCCAGACCGGGACACGAACCCGCATCCCCTGCATCAGCAGGCGGACTCTCAACCACTACACCACCAGGGAAGCCTGTGTTTGTGGGGGTTTTTTTCCTGTAATTTATTTCTAATCTCATAGCATTGTGTTCAGAAAAGATGCTTGATATCATTTCAATTTTCTTAAATTTAATGAGGCTTGATCTGTGACCCAAGATGTGATCTATCTTGGAGAATGTTCCATGTGCACTTGAGAAGAAAGTGTAATCTGCTGTTGTCAGATGGAATGTCCTATAAATATCAATTAAATGTATCTGGTCTATTGTGTCATTTAAAGCTTGTGTTTCCTTATTAATTTTCTGTTGGGATGATCTGTCCATTGGTGTAAGTGAGGTGTTAAAATCTCCCACTATTATTGTGTTATTGTCGATTTCTTCTTTTATAGCTGTTAGCATTTGCCTTATGCATTGAGGTGCTCCTATGTTGGGTGCATATATATATTTATAACTGTTATATCTTCTTTTTGGATCGATGCCTTGATCATTATGTAGTGTCCTTTCTTGTCTCTTGTAACATTCTTTGTTTTAAAGTCTATTTTATCTGACATGAGTATTGCTACTCCAGCTTTCTTTTGATTTCCATTTGCATGGAATATCTTTTTCCATCCCCCACTTTCAGTCTGTATGTGTCTCTAGGTCTGAAGTGGGTCTCTTGTAGACAGCATATATATGGGTCTTGTTTTTGTATCCATTCAGCAAGCCTGTTTCTTTTGCTTGGAGCATTTAATCCATTCACATTTAAGGTAATTATCGGTATGTATGTTCCTATTACCATTTTCTTAATTGTTTTGGGTTTGTTTTTGTAGGTCCTTTCCTTCTCTTGTGTTTCCCACTTAGAGACGTTCCTTTGCATTTGTTGTAGAGCTGGTTTGGTGGTGCTGAGCTCTCTTAGCTTTTGCTTGTCTGTAAAGCTTTTGATTTTTCCATTGAATGAGATCCTTGTCAGGTAGAGTAATCTTGGTTGTAGGTTATTCCCTTTCATCACTTTAAATATATCATGCCACTCCATTCTGGCTTGTAGAGTTTCTGCTGAGAAATCAGCTGTTAACCTTCTGGGAGTTCTCATGTATGTTATTTGTCATTTTTCCCTTGTTGCTTTTAATAATTTGTCTTTAATTTTTGTCAATTTGATTATTATGTGTATCGGTGTGTTTCTCCTCTGGTTTATCCTGCCTGGGACTCTCTGTGCTTCCTGGACTTGGGTGACTATTTCTTTTCCCATGTTAGGGAATTTTTCGAGTATTATCTCTTCCAACTTTTTCTCGGGTACTTTCTCTCTCTCTTCTCCTTCTGAGACCCCTATAATGCAAATGCTGGTGCATTTAATGTTGTCCCAGAGGTCTCTTAGGCTGTCTTCATTTCTTTTCATTTTTCTTCTTTATTCTGTTCCATGGTAGTGAATTCCACCCTTCTGTCTTCCAGGTCACTTATCCAGGTTCTTATTCCAGGTTCTTCTGCCTCAGTTATTCTGCTACTGATTCCTTGTAGTGTATTTTTCATTTCAGTTATTGTATTGGTCATCTCTGTTTCTTTGTTCTTTAATTCTTCTAGGTGTTTGTTCTTTAATTCTTCTAGGTCTTTGTTAAACATTTAATGCATCTTCTTGATCTTTGTCTCCATTCGTTTTCTGAGATCCTGGATCATCTTCACTATCATTATTCTGAATTCTTTTTCTGGAAGGTTGCCTATCTATACTTCATTTAGTTGTTTTTCTGGGGTTTTATCTTGTTCCTTCATCTGGTACATAGTCCTCTGCCTTCTCATTTTGTGTATCTTTCTGTGAATGTGTTTTTCAGTCCACAGGCTGCAGGATTGTAGTTCTTCTTGCTTCTGCTGTCTGCCCTCTGTTGGATGAAGCTATCTAAGAGGCTTGTGCAAGTTTTCTGATGGGAGGGACTGGTGATGGGCAGAGCTCAGTAAAACTTTAGTCTGCTTGTCTGCTGATGGGTGGGACTAATTTCCCTCCCTGTTGTTTGTTTGGCCTGAGGTGACCCAGCCCTGGAAGATACAGGCTCTCTTGTGGGGCTAATGGTGGACTCTGTGAGGGCTCATGCCAAGGAGTACTTCCCAGACCTTCTGCTGCCAGTGTCCTTGTCCCTGCAGTGAGCCACAGCCACCCCCTCGCTTCTGCAGGAGACCCTCCAACACAAGCAGGTAGGTCTGGTTCAGTCTCCTATGGGGTCACTGCTCCTTCCCCTGGGTCCCAATGCACACACTACTTTGTGTGTGCCCTGCAAGTGTGGAATCTCTGTTTCCCCCAGTCCTGTCAAAGTCCTGCAATCAAATCCTGCTAGCCTTCAAAGTCTGATTCTCTGGGAATTCCCCCTCCCGTTGCCGGACTCCCAGGTTGGGAAGCCTGACGTGGGGCTCAGAACCTTCACCCCAGTGGGTGGACTTCTGTGGTATAATTGTTCTCCAGTTTGTGAGTCAGCCACCCAGCAGTTATGGGATTTGATTTTATTGTGATTGCGCCCCTCCTACCATCTCGTTGCAGCTTCTCCTTTGTCTTTGGATGTAGGGTATCTTTTTTGGTAAGTTCCAGTGTCTTCCTGTTGATGATTGTTCAGCAGTTAGTTGTGATTCTGGTGTTCTCTCAAGAGGGAGTGAGTGCACGTCCTTCTACTCCACCATCTTGAGCCAATATGTGTACAATATTATACACTGTCTTTTCTTTATTAATTTGCAACAGTTCTTTATATAGTAAGGAAATGAACTCTTTGGATGTAAATTGCAAATATTTTTTTCACAGGTTAAAGATCCTTCATTTTAGTTGTGATATGTATGATTTCTCCCATTTCTCAGTCAGAGCAGGTATAGCAAGGTGACTTTTTTTGAGGATCTTTTCCTGCTTCAATACTGTATACATTCTAGGGACATTTCTTCCCTCCTTGCCCTACCGCTTATATTCTGGATCCTATTGTTGCTATTCCTTGCTAAAATATTTCCTGGTTAGTGATTATCTGCCTTTTCAATTCAAGGAGACTTTCAGAATCTGATTAAAGCTCTGTACCCAATGCCCAGAAATATACTCACATATAACACACCCACGAGTTTGCATTTACTTTCAGGGAGTTCACGGTCCTTCTGAAACGTAGTGTTTCTTGAAGTGTTGCCTAAGGACAACCTGTATAGCAATCTCTTGAGAGCCTTGTTTAAAATGCAGTCTTCTGCGTACCTCTCTAGGGTGAAGGAATCAGATTCTTTGCAAGTGGATGGGGACATGGAATTTGCATGTAAACACATTCTGGTAATTTCGATGCACACTAAAGCATCCCACAGCCTAGGGACATCCATGGATCCTGGTTAAGAACCCCTGGTTGAAGTCTCAGTCCCCAACTAGAGTACAGTTGTCCCTCTGTATCCACAGTTTCTGCATCCACCTATTCAACCAAATGCAGATCGAAAATATTCGGGAAAAAAATTCCAGAAATTTCCAAAAAGAAAAATCTGAATTTGCCATGCACTGGCAACTATTTACACAGCATTTACATTGTATTGGGTATTATAAATAATCTAGAGAAGATTTGACGTATACAGGAGGATATGCGGAGGTTATATGCAATGCTCTGCAATTTTATACAAGGGACTTGAGCATCTGCAGATTTTGCTATCCAAAGGAGTGCTGGAGCCAATCCCCCTCAGATACTGAGGGACGACTACATCTGAATTCTGATAGGAAAATTTGAAAGAGGAAAAATCCTCAAGATTCAAGACTCAAATGAAGCTCTAAAGGAGGAGTGACTGATGGGGAAAATGATACTTTTGTGCAGGGGTCTCTCATATTGTACCATGTGGTCAGTCAATTATAATAGCATCCCACTGTGTGTGTGTGTGTGTGTGTGTGTGTGTGTGTGTGTGTGTGTGTGTGGAGAGAGAGAGGAAGAATCACACCTGGAATTCTTTATCTTTTTTGATATGTAGATGAAGAATGACCTTTTCAATATTTCTCCCTCTTTTTCCCTCTCTCCTCCCCCTTCTCTCTCTTTCTCTTTTCTTTTATTAAAGTACCACCAGGGACTTCCCTGGTGGTCCAGTGGCTAAGACGCTGCACTCCCAATGCAGGGGGCCCAGGTTCCATCCCTGGTCAGGGAACTAGATCCCACATACCGCACCTAAGAGCCCGCATGATCCCACCTGCTGCAGTGAAGATCCCATGTGCCACACTAATACTCAGCACAGCCAAATAAATAAGTAAATAATTTTAAAAAAAGAATTAAAGTACAAACAAAGCACATCCTTACCCCAAGAGGAGAAGGTGCTGGTGAAGGGGGAAGTAAGTGCTTCCTGTACAAAGCAGGCTTTAGTAGAGGCCTGAGTCTTGCTGGAACAGGCCACGGGTAAGGGTGATTTGACTAGCATTTGACTTTTTCACAGAAGAGTGTGCTAAGAGGAAACAGTTACTTGGTTGTCACTGGGGGCCCCAGGGCCATTCTCCTGGTACTTTCCCCTCCTGTAGGCGGCCTCCCCCAGGGACCCAATGGCCTCCTTTGTTGATCAATGTCTGCTTCTTCCCAAGAAATATATATTATGTTCTGACTACTCTCTTAGAACAGTGTCTTTTCATTGTATGTGCCTCTATCTGGATGAAAGCACCAAATACACAATTTGCACAGAGTTCCGGGGGTCAATGAAGTTCCTGAAGCCCATCCAAGAGCTCCCAAAGCACTACTTCCCAAACTCTAGCCCAGGACAGCTGAGAATCTGTGTTACTCGGGAGCTTGTTAGAAATCCCTGGGCCCACACCTCACTCCACACCTAGTGAACCAGAAAATCTGGGGCCTCTGCCTGGTCCAGCTCTCCAGGTGGTTCTGATACATACTAAAGTGTGGGACCCACTGAGTCAGAGGTAAGAAATCTGCCCGAGGATCCCTTCCTGTGTTGACTGGTGGGGGGTGCAGTCTTTCAGTTCCCATGGGAGTCTTCTCCGAGGGAAATCAGTGAGCCCAGGGGAATGCAAGGCACTGGGGGCCATCACATGGACCTCACATGCGAATCTCCAAGAAATGAGGCGAACTCACCGATTTTGTTTTATTCCCAGATCAGGCTGTATCGGGGAGCATGCTGAGAGGCCAGGTCTCCTTGGGAGATGAGAAAATAGAATAGTCCAGCCTAAGAGCTCTTCAATGATTCTCTTTATAGATACAGTCTATCTCAGCCCTCTCTACTGTAAACATGGGCTTGGAAATTGAGGTGGACAACCGCCTGCTGCTAAGTGAGGAGAAGAGGCTCAGGTGAACCAAAGCCCGGGTAATAACAGAGTGTCTGACCATGGCAGTCTGCCTAGCTTCCGGCAGCCTGAGAGTGGGAGAGGGCGGGGGCAGGGAGGCACGCTCTCCCCAGCTCCACTGCCCAGGTGTAGCACCCCCAGCTCCCTCAATGCAGCTCAGAGAGAGGCTGCTCTCTGGGGAGCTGTCTGACTTTCCAGGGCAGCCTCCCTGCCCCAGCCCTCCCTGCTACCTTCCAGCTAATAAGAAGTCTTTGAGGAGCTGGGAGAGGCAGCCCTCCTGGAGGGCGGCACGTGCTCCTCCTGTCAGATGTCTGGAAGAACCACAGCACGGGGAGGGAGGGATGTGCAGGCTGCTTAGAACGCACACAGAAGATGGAAGATTCCACCGAACAGCCATTCCCGGGTCTTGCTGCAAGAGAAGTGTTACTGAGTCCAAGCTCGCTCTGCTCGCCACACGACAGGCCAATTGGAGATGAGGTGTTGAGGCAAGGAATATGACTTTATTTGGAAAGCCGGCAGATGGAGAAGATGGCGGACTAGTGCCTTAAAAGAACCATCTTATCGGGGTCTAGATGCCAGTTTCTTTGATAGAATCAGAGAGGGAAGTAAAGTAAAAAGGCAAAATAGAGAGGGAGAGGCAGCGAGGAAGTAAAGTAAAAAGGGCAATCAGTCTTGCAAAACATCTCCTGGAATGGCCAGCCTTGGTGAGGGCATGTGTTCATTTCAGCCATTTACAGGTGGGCAGGGTCAGATTGTCTCCCTGTGAGCTGAACGAAGGCACTTTACTTCAACATTCAGGCAGAGGGGCAGGGTTGCCTGTGTCAGGCCATTACGTACGATTATAATAACAAAAGCAACGAAAAGCAAGGGTTAAGGTCAAAGAAACAGATCCAACATGGATTCCGATTTAGCTCTTCCCTGTTACGTAAGCACATCGATGTTTGTTTCATGGAACAATGATGTACTTCCAGGTGGTCCCCTTTGGTGTGGGGTTTTGCTCTGCCATCCGGAGCGCAACTCAGCTCTCAGTCCCAAGAAGAACCATTGGGTTCCAACGGAACCAACCAAGGATAAATAAGCGCAAAAGACTGATTCCCAAACTCGACCTCTGACTTATGAAGTATCAGTGACGGTTCTATCTGCAGCGGACATAAGTTCCCTGCTTAATGTGGTTTGGGTTGGGGGGCTAACTCCTCCCAGCTCCCAACTCTCAAAAGTCTCACAATGGGCTCTGCCGTTGTGTCTAAAATCTTCACCGTCTAAGGTGCTTCTTTGCATTAGGGGGATGCATTCTCAACAGGAGTGATATCACCCCCTAGGGGGAAAAAATTGGTTCTTGGGTGGGGGGAACACTGGTCCAGGGGAAAGGTAAAGAACTTCCAAGCCCAGGGCCAGATCTGGTTCTTGGCCTGCTGTTTCTCTGGTCATTGCTATAGGAAGCCAGAAAATAACGTTTTCCTAGGAGACTGCCCTAGCTGAGTCATTTGGAAGGAAGCAGTAGGTTGAAGGGTGAAGAGCAGTTGAAGATTTGTGACTAATAACTTAATTGGAATTTCAAAGGCTGAAGCCTAAATCCTAAATTATTTTCAAAAAGCAGCTTATCTTGCTCACACTCACCTCAGAATTCTCAGAATTTATAGTGTCTCCTTCTGACTCGAATTAGATGAGGGTGCTCTAAATCAGAAAAGGGCCCTGAATAATCTTTGTTGTGGGTCGGTGACGTCAGATGACAAAAGGGCTCCCCACCACTTGGTTGAGTCATGGATCTCCTCACCGAATGTTCTTTACTCCTGATGCCTTAACTGATGCGTGGCTTCCTGAGCGGGCCTCTCTTGTGAAAGTGGGGTAGGTGTCCTCCTTGTTCCGAAGTGCTGCTTCCAGACCACTCCTCCTTCAACCTCAGGTCAAAACCTCTACTGCTTTGAAGCTCCTTCAAGCCAGCAATACCACATTTCCCCCTTGTGAACCATGGTCATCTGCTAAAGTCCCCATCATTCAGTGAATACATAGGCACCTATCTCTCCGTCTTCCTCTCCATCCCAAGTCCTGCCATCTCTCTGGACCTCCATTCAGCCCTTCAGAAATTCAGTCTATGTTCTCCTTACAGCAAAGAAATCTTTTTAAGACCTAAATTGGGGCTTCTGTGGTGGCGCAGTGTTTAAGAATCTGCCTGCCAATGCAGGGGACATGGGTTTGTTCCCTGGTCCGGGAAGATCCCACATGCCGTGGAGCAGCTAAGCCCATGCACCACGACTACTGAGCCTGCGCTCTAGAGCCCGTGAGCCACAACTACTGAAGCCCACGAGCCTAGAGCACGAACTCTGCAACAAGAGAAGCCACCGCAATGAGAAGCCCTAGCACTGCAACGAAGAGTAGCCCCCGCTCGCCGCAACTAGAGAAAGCCTGCGCGCAGCAACGAAGGTCCAACTCAGGCAAAAATAAATAAATAATAAATAAAATAAAAACTAAATTTGATCCTGTCCCCCATTTGCCTAAACCCTCCAGCGGCTTCCCATTGCTCTTAGGATAAAGTCCATATTTCTCACTGTGCATGGATTACAAGGCCCTGCGTGATTGGCTCCCACCTACTTCTGCTCTCTCTTCTTGGGTTTTCTCACTCTGCTGTAGTCACATGAACTCACCAAGCTCATTCCCTAACGTTCCTTACATTTACTTTTCCCTCTGCCTGGCAAGTTTTTCTCCCAAATTTTTGCATGGATAACTACTTCTCATCCATCCAGTTCACAGCTGAAATGTCACTTCAGAGAGGTATTCCATGGCCACCCGATCTAAAAATAACCCCCTACCTCCACCCCACCTACTTGCTCTCTTCTACATTATCCTATTTTATTATTTTCATAGCACATACCATGTTCTTAAATGATCGTCTGTTTGTTTTTGTCTGTCTCCCGCCAACTTGAAGGTGTTAAGAAAAAAGGCTTTTGTCTGCCTCAATTCACTGCTGAATCTCGAGCACTTAGGATAGTGCCCTGTACAGAGTAGGTGTTGTAGGCAGCCTCTCAAATGGCTCCCATGACCCTCACCTCCTCTTATTCACACCCTTGTGTAATCCTCTCCCCTTCCAGAAGCAGAGGTGACAGATGTCA
Source organism: Monodon monoceros (assembly GCF_005190385.1). Taxonomy (NCBI): domain Eukaryota; kingdom Metazoa; phylum Chordata; class Mammalia; order Artiodactyla; family Monodontidae; genus Monodon; species Monodon monoceros. The sequence continues at coordinate 92,413,740 of NW_021703779.1, read as the reverse complement.
CTTCAGAGATGAGATTACAAAAGATTATGGCTTCTTTCTTGAATGCCCTCTCACTCTTTTGCTTACTGACCCTGAGGGAAGCCAGCTGCCATGTTGGGGGCTGCTCTATGGAAAGGCCCACATAGTAAGGAACTGATACCTCTGGTCAACAGCCAGAGAGGGCCCAAGGCCTGTAGCAGACATCTGAGTGAGCTTGGAGGGGAATTGGAAGTGGATTTTCCCCCAGTCAAGCCTTGAGATGTAGCCCTGGTCAACACCTTGATTGCAACCTGGTGAGAGATGCTGAGACAGAGACATCTAACTAAGCCACACTCAGATTCCTGATTCACAGACAATGTGAGATAACAAATGTTTGTGGTTTTAAGCCTCTAGATTTGGGAGTAATTTATTGCACAGAAATAACTAGCTAATACAGTAGATCTTTAATAAAGTAAATACCTATTGACTTAGTGAAGTCTTGGTGACTTCCACATGCATGTGATTTTCTCATCCTCAATGATCCTGCCTTTCATCCCACTTCAGCCACTTACTCTCTTGGCCACACCCGTGTCCTTGATCATCATCCAGAATTGTTCCACCTCTGAAATCATAAGACATTCCACCTTACGACCACACACTTCCATCCTTTCACATTTGCTCCCAGTACAGTGATTCCATACACAGACACCATGTCACAGATTGGGTTCCCCAGGAAGCAAACTCTCAGAGGGAGTTTAGTGTGCAAGATGTTTTTTAAGAAGTGCCCTTGGAACGCAGACGTAGAGAATGGACTTGAGGACACAGGGAGGGGGAAGTGTAAGCTGGGACAAAGTGAGAGAGTGGCATGGACATATATACACTACCAAACGTAAAATAGCTAGCTAGTGGGAAGCAGCCGCATAGCACAGGGAGATCAGCTCGGTGCTTTGTGACCACCTAGAGTGGGGGGATAGGGAGGGTGGGAGGGAGACGCAAGAGGAAGGGGATATGGTGATATAGGTATACATATAGCTGATTCACTTTGTTATACAGCAGAAACTAACACACCATTGTACAGCAATTATACTCCAATAAAGATGTTAAAAAAAAAAAGAAGTTCCCTTGGGATTAATACCTGTAGAAAGGAGGAGAAAGAAGCAGAATTGGGCAGAATTTGGGATGTAATACAGGCCTAGTGACTGTATTGGTCAATCCCATAGGGAAGTTCTGAAACTACCATGGTCCTTAAGTGTTGTTCTGAGTTGGGCCAAGATGACCAGGCCTTTAATTCATGTCTTGGTCAGTCATTGAAAGTGGGCCACTGGGGAAGGGGTGTGGCTTCTTTGTGTAAGGCAACTATCCCTCTGCAGCTATGAAGTAATCCTTGAAGGCCCTGGTAGCACAGCTGAAGGCATTCCCAACAACTGAGGCAACAAGACTTTCGTTGAAAGGTGGTCTGGGTGTTACATCACAGTGTGTATCACACTTCAATCTACCAGCCTCCTTCCTGTCCTCATTTCTTTCCTTACTCAGCTTATATGCCATTGTTCATCACTCCAATTATACTCAAGTAAGTACTCTCAAATGCTCGTTCCATTGTCTTTCTGTGTTACCTGCTCAGGCAAAACCTCCAGTCTTAAGTGAATTCAAGTAATCTTCCCCATTCCTGCACCTGAGCTGCTGAACATAGATAGAAAAAATCAAATAATTGTGAGATATCACCACACACCTGTTTGAATGGCTATTATCAAGAAGACAAGTGTTGGCTAAGATGTGGAGAAAAGGAAACCCTAGCGCACTATTGGTGGGAAACTAAATTGGTTCAGCCACTATGGAAAACAGTATGGAGGTTCCTCAAAAAATTAAAAATAGAACTACCATATGATCCAGCAATCTCACTTCTGGGTATATATCCAAAGAAAATGAAATCACTATTTCAGAGAGATATCTACACCCCCCATGTTCATTGCAGCATTATGCACAATAGTCAAGATATGGAAATAACCTAAGTGTTCATCGATGGATAAATGGATAAAGAAATTGTGGTGCATTTATATACAATGGAATATTATTGGGCCATAAAAAGAAGGAAATCCTATCTTTTTGACAACATGGATGGGCCTTGAGGGCATTATGCTAAGTGAAATAAGTCAGAGATAGACAAATACTGTAGGATCTCATCTATATGTGGAATCTAAAAAATAACAAAGCTCAAATTCGTAGAAATGGAAAGTAGAATGGTGGATGCCAGGGGTGAAGAGGTAGGAGGGGAAAAGGGGATATACTGGTCAAAGGGTACAAATGCCCAGTTAGAAAATAAATAAGTTCTGGAGATCTAATACACAGCATGGTGACTATAGTTAACAATAATGTATTATATACTTGAAAGTTGCCAAGAGAGTATAGGTGTGTTAGCTAACTTTATTGTGGTAATCATTTTGCAACATATATGTGTATCAAATCATCATGTTGTACACCTTAAACTTACACAATGTTTTTGGTTTTGCTTTTTTACATTCCACATAAAAGAGGTCATATGGTATGTCTCTTTCTTTGTCTGGCTTGTTTCACTTAACATAATGCCCTCAAGGTCCATCCATCTTGTCACAAATGTAAAGATTTCATTCTTTTTTTCTGGCCAAATTCTGTTATGTATGTGTATGTGTGTATATATATAATGAAAACATTATATATATATATATATATATATATATATATATATATATCAAGTATCATCTATCAGTGGACATTTGGGTTGTTTTCATACATTGCCTATTATAAATAATGTTGCAATGAATACGAGGGTGCATGTAACTTTTCAAGTTAGTAGTTTCATTCTCTTGGAATAATACCCAGAAGTGGAATTACTGGATCATATGGTAGTTCTTTTTTTTTTTTTTGGCCGCTCCATGTGCCCCCTGCAATGGAAGGGTGGAGTCTTAACCACTGGAGAGCCAGGGAAGTCCCACATATGGTAGTTCTATTTTATTTATTTATTTATTTATTTATTTATTTATTTATTTATTTATTCTTGGCTGCGTTGGGTCTTCGTTGCTGCGTGCAGGCTTTCTCTAGTTGCGGCGATCATGGGCTACTCTTCGTTGCGGTGCGCGGGCTTCTCATTGCGGTGGTTTCTCTTGTTGCGGAGCACGGGCTCTAGGCGTGCGGGCTTCAGCAGTGGTGGCACGTGAGCTCAGTAGTTGTGGCTCGCGGGGTCTAGAGCGCAGGCTCAGAAGCTGTGGCGCACGGGCTTAGTTGCTCTGTGGCATGTGGGATCTTCCCGGAAAAGGGCTTGAACCCAAGTCCCCTGCATTGGCAGGCGGATTCTTAACCACTGTGGCACCAGGGAAGTCCCTGGTAGTTCTATTTTTAATGTTTTGGGAAACGTCCATACTTTTTTCCATATAGGCTGCACCAATTTACATACCAACCAACTGTGCACAAGGGTACCCTGTTCTCCACATCCTCACCAACACTTGTTATTTCTTGTCTTTTTGCTAATAGCCATCCTAACAGGTGTGAGGGGATAGCTCCTTGTGGTTTTGATTTTCATTTCCCTGATGATTAATGATGTTGAGCACCTTTTCATGTACCTGTTGGCCATCTGTATGTCTTCTCTGGAAACATATCTGCTGAATTCCTCTGTCCATTTTTTAATCAGATTTTTTTTTTGCTATTGAGTTCTATGAGTTCTTTATATATTTTAGATATTAACCCCTTATCAGACATATGATTTTCAAATATTTTCTCCCATTCCATAGGTTGTCTTTTCATTTTGTGAAGTACACAAAGTTATATATCAATTATATCTCAATAAAGATGGGGAAAAAAGAAGTTTGGGAAATGTTAAAAGAAAAAAAAGAGACATCAACCAATTGCAATGTATAGATCTTACTTTTCCTGATTCAAAATACTTAAAAAGGGAATTCCCTGGCTGTCCAGTGGTTAGGGCGCCGCGATTCCACTGCAGGGAGCGTGGGTTCGATCCCTTGTCAGGGAGCTAAGATCCCACATGCTGTTCAGTATGGCCCAAAATAAATAAATAAATAAAGTTTGCTTTCAAAACCTATTTAATAAACACACAAATTAATAATATGTACCCTGGATATTTAATGATATTAAGGAATTTCTGTTAATGTTTTTAGTGAGATGATGGTATAGTTATTTTTTAAGGAGTTCTTATCTTACAGAGATACACAGTGAAATAATTATAGTTGATATAATTATATATATATATATATATATATATAAAATGATATAATGACTGGGATTTGCTTCAAAATGATACCAAGGGAGTGGAACATTAAGGGAAACAAGATTGGCCTTGAGTTGATAATGTCTTAATCTGGATGATGAATAAATTGGGTTCGTTGTACTATTCTTTCAACTTCTGTAACTGTTTGAAATATTCCATAGATAAAGTGACAAAAGTTGGAGGAGGAGGCATTCCATGGCTCAGAATGTGAGCTCTAGAGTCACATGGCCTGACTTCATGTACTTTCTCTGCCTTTAACACTTATGTGTCTTGAGGCAAGTGAATGGTCAAGATAGAAGGGACCTTGAATGATGGAGGCTCCGCCATCTTGTAATACCACCATATCAACATATGGCCTCTGAAGATGCTGCAGAAGGGGAGGAAAAGACATGAGGGATTTATGAGATGTTTTTAAGAACCAGGCCTAGAAATGGCTTACATCATTTCTGTGCATATTATGTTGGTCAGAAGCCAGTCACATGGTCTTAGCCTAATTAGAAGGGAAGATGGGAAATGTATGTCCAGGAAGAGGAAGATGAAACTGATTAGATGAAACATGCTTTGTGTCACGAAAAGTCACTTAACTTCCTGTGCTTTAGTTTGCTCCTCTGTAGAATGGGGATGATAATGACAACATGTATCTCACAGGATTACTCTAAGTATTCAATGAGTTAATATATGTAAATCTCTCAGACCAAGGCCTAACCCAGAGTAAGTTCTTAATTTTATGTATATATGTATTTATCTAAAAATGGGCCTTGACACATCAGGAAGATTATTATCAGCCAAAGACAGGGATTGGTGAAGCAGTCTATTTCACAAACACAGGGGACAGCATCAGCCACAAAGCAAAAGGAAAGCACGGGGTGTGTTCAGGAAATAATGAGTATGTGGTGTGCAGAGGAGGATGGGGGACATATCTGGAATGGCTGGTTGGGGATTGATCATGGAGGGCCTCAAATACCTAAATTTACCAAGCAATAGACCACCAATGAAAAAATGGTGGCAGTCAGATGACAAAATATCACAGAATCATCTAAAATTATAACACTGGAAGGATTACTAGGTAACATATAGTCCAATCTTCTCATTTTACAGAGAATATAATTAAGACAAAGAGAGGATTAAATGACTCATCCAATGTGACACAACTTGCTGATGGCATGGCTGAAATGAGTTCAGCCTCCTTAACTCCCCAGCCTCTGGTTTTCCACCATACTTTGCTCCTCTTAACAATTGTAAGAGACTTTAGGAAGATGAATTTGTCAGGTTCTCATCTCAAGTGACTATGGGCAAGTTACTTCATCTCTGGATCACAGTTTTCCTTTTCTGTAAAATGTAGGTTGTGCCACACAATCTATAAGGTGCCACTTCTAGCTCTAAAATTAGATTTAAATTAGAGTTGAGAAAGTTTGGAACCAGTTCTTTTGATAGTCTAAGACAGAGATTGATACTTGTCCCCTACTATCAGTTCTCTTTCCTTCATATAGAGCACACAATTTTAAACTGGGAATATGGCTGCCAGAATAAATTTTATATCTCCAGCCTCCCTTGGAGCTGTAAGTGGCTATGTGACTAAGCTCTGGCCAGTGGGCTATAATCTATGTTTTGGTGGTGAATACAACTTTCAGGAAGTATCCTTCAGTGGGGAATACTTCTGTCTTTCCTTCTTCCTCCTGGCAGGAATGCAGACATGACAGATGGAGCTGGAGCAGCCATCTTGAATCATGATACATCATTGGCCCTTGTATGGAAGCTGTGTGTTGAGCAATGCAGAACTACTTGGTGAAAGAACTCTGGATGCCAGTGATCGTGGAGCCTTCACTAACTCTGGACTTCCTATGTTTACATTCACAAGAAACAAATACCTACCTTATTTAACCCACTGTCATTTTGGGCATTCTGTCACTTGCAGCTGAACCTATATTATAACTGATACAGGAGATAACTGATGTACCAGATTAGACTGAGAATCTGAACTATCAATAGGCTGGCAGCAGTGACTCTACGAAAGCACAAGTGAGTTGATGTTTATTCCAAGGTTTTGAGCCTCAGTGACTAATATCAGAAATAAGGAAGTGGGAGGAAGAGATGGTTTTAGAGGAAAGATCAAGAGATCACATGAACATTGCCCAGATGACACCAAATGCAGGCTCTCAGAGACACTTGAATGGGGAGGAACTCAGCCTTCTCCTGAAGACTCCCCCAGTTATTTCTGTGAGTCTCCCTGAGCATTTCACTTTATTCTTAGAAACATGTCCTCTCATGTCCTTTCACTCTAGCTTCCTTATCAAAGCCCCTTATTATTGCTTCTGGCCCCATGAGAACACTCTGGACCATGCACAGCTGTCCTCTGCTGATGGCCATGCTGAATGGCACTGTTGTCTGTAGCAGAGAGGTAGGAGGCAGGGGGTGGAGGCTAGTCTTTCCTCAATTTTGTGACTCACTTTGTCACCTGCCAGGAAGAGCATCCTTTATGCCGAGAATCACACAAAGTGCACAGCTTTTCCAGCACCTGGTTCTAATCGGACTCAAAACCAATCTCTTTGGAACCACTAGGGCACAGACCCAGGAGCTTCAGTGAACAGACTCTAAGATGGCCCTTAATAATCCCTATCTCTCGGACTTCCCTGGTGGTGCAGTGGTTGAGAGTCCGCCTGCCGATGCAGGGGACGCGGATTCGTGCCCCGGTCTGGGAAGATCCCACATACCGCGGAGCGGCTGGGCCCGTGAGCCATGGCCGCTGAGCCTGCGCGTCTGGAGCCTGTGCTCTGCAACAGGAGAGGCCACAACAGTGAGAGGCCTGCGTACCGCAAAAAACCCCAAAAAAACAATAATCCCTATCTCCTGGTATATCCTTGCATAATCCCCTCCCTTTGGGTGTAGGCTGGCTTGGAAAGTTGCTTCTAACCCATAGAATATGAAAAAGGTGATGGGAATTCACTTCTGTGATTATGTTACATGAGATTTTAACTGTTGTCTTGCTGGCTGATTCTTTCTAGTATCTTCATGGTTTGCATGCTTCCATGAAGCAAGCAACCCGGTGGAGAGACCCAGATGGCAAAGAATTGAGGGAGGCCTCTAGTCAGCAGTGAGAAGGGAACTGAGGCTCTCAATCCAACAACCCATGAAGAACAGAACCACACCAACAACCACATGAACTTGGAATGAGACCCTTACCCAGTCGAACCTTCCAATGAGACCCCAGCCCTGGCTGACACTTTGATTGCAGCCTTGTGAAAGACCCTGAAACAAAGGACCCAGTTAAGCTATATCCAAATTCCCAATTCACAGAAACTGCGAGATAATAAATGTGTGTTGCTTTTAGCCACTAAGTTTATGGTAATTTTTATGCAGTGATAGATAACTCATATAGTAATATTTCCTCCATTCTCGTCACCTCTCCTTAGGCTTCTGCCTCCTCCACCCCAAAAATCTCCACGATGTGCATCAACTTATGCAAATATATGTCTTCAGGGATCACCAGCCCACTGGTTCTGCAATCACAGAGTTTTGGCATCTTATTTTGGGCTACGATCTGGAAAACAAATAACCTAATATAAGGGTTTATCATTCCCTTACTTGTACAGCACAGCTTAATTTAACTCTAGATTCACCTTCTGGCTTCTCATATTTTTTCATCTTGATGTGTTCAATTTCTCCTAAAGTTGTCCTGGGTTCTGAGGCTCCACAGAAGGTCAATTATGAAGTCTCTAGATGCTTACTGATGCCTCTCTCAGAGCCTCAACTGGTTTATCCAGTCGGCTTCAGTTCATAGAGCTATTTAGTGTTTAGTTTGATTTTCCAGCCTCCAGGAAAGAGGATTCCACTCTTGGTCTTTCAGACTATCCATGTCTCCATTCTTCTTCTGGGCTAAGTTTTCCCATTCGGAAGGTATTTATAAAAACTTCTATGCTCTGCCCAAGTCTGCCTCCACTTCTGATTCATCCTTTATTTTCATGTGCTTTAGTAACCTATAACTTTCTCAACTGGTCACCCTCTGTTGAAGGCACATGTACTTTTCCACAAAAAAATTTTTTTTAATTTAACATTTTTCATAAAACTCTATATTTTGGAAATATATTTATTTTTGATATGTTAACATTTTTTCTATCCCTTCCTAATAGCTATGCCACTTCCTTTAACCTATCTGCACAGCGCAAAAAAAAAAAGAAAAACAGTTATTTGTGCTGTATGCCTCTTGTTTTCATTTGTAGGTGACACTCAATATCCTGTTATTCATTGTCATTCAGTATTTGTAATCCATGTTTACCACCTGTATGTAAACTCTATGGAGACATCTTTCTCAGGAATTTTTTCTAGTCTAAATTCAATTAATTCAACAACAAACATCGTACAGAAAACATGGGCAATGCATCTACCATGAGTTGGATGCTGGGGATACAAAGATGACTAAGACATGAATTTTACCCTCAAGGAGCCCACAAACAAGAGCTCTCACTTGTCTGTGTGAGGGACAGATAATAAACCAATATTTGTAATACCACGTGTTAAGTGCTATATTCAAAGTGTATAAAGGGCTACGGGAGCACACCGGTGGAAGTGAATAGTCTCCCTAGGTGGGAGGGAGAAATTTTATCTAGAAGGTAGCTTCTGAGATGAACCTTGAAGCCTGAGTAGCATTTTCACATGTGGTGAGGGACAATAGTGCATTCTAGGCAGAGAGAACATAATATTATGCATGTTCAGGAAGATGTTTATTGAAAACCACTTTTAAATAGAGCTTTAAAAGATTTTAAAATCGATTTCAAGTGGTTTCATTATGCCCTCTCCAAATGTTTCAGAGCTACTTCAAATGATGAAAAAAATATCTTAGGATTTGAAGTAGGTGGTGGGTATATTTTTCAACACCCAGATTAGGACACATGATCTGAAAAATACAACTGTAATTTTGGGAATAATAGAACCAAATGTTTGAATTTGGATCTGTCTGGGAAAATCAGGTCAGAACACACGTTCTCTTAGATACTAGTATGTAGAAATGCCAGGTAGAGAAATTCATGATTACAACCCTTGACAATCAGGCAACTAAATCAGAATGTCTGAAGACTGCTTCATGAAATTTACCAGCTCTTTGGAACCAGTCACATTAGAGGCTCTACCATGGGAGCCCAGCCATTCTGATAGTCTTTTATCTTTTGGCTGCAAGTAACAGACAGTCCAGGTAGCTCAAGGGAGTACAAAGTATTGAGTGGAATGCTTTGTGGGATTCTGGGATATCTCACAGGACCAAAGATAGAGTGAAATAATCAAGGCCCAGGAACAGCAGAAACCAGGATATGCCAGTAGCATGCCCTTGAGGAGCAAGGATCACAAATTCGGAGGGTCAAGTAGGGTTGAAGTGAGCTATAGTGATCTGGAGCAGTTGTTACTTCCTTCTAGCCAGTTGTTGCCATGTAAAAATCTGGCACAGTGCCACCAGGTCCAGTAAAGTCAGAATTGTGGATTGTTATTTGACATTCGCTGTTTTAAAATATTCACTAGTAATCCACATTAAAACAAAAGACATTGTAAGGGCCAAAATAAAACCATGTCTTCAGTGTCTGCTCCAAAGTGCTGCCATTAAAGTGACTCAACTCCAACATCTTGTCCTCTCTGACTTGCTTCATTCACAGTTCATGTTTCCTGGAGAGAGAATTCCACTGACCCAATCCGTGCCAAGGATCTGCTCAGACTCATTCAGCTATGACGGGAGGGCAGAGTCACTTAGCATAGGCAGGCTACTGGGGGTGTGTGTGGGGAGTTCCACCTTTACGTATAAAAAGGATCATCCTCAAGGAAAAATAATCACGACTAGCACATATTCAGTGCTTACCATGTGCCAAAAAGTGATCTAAGTATTTAATGCACATTATTTCATTTAAGCTGCACAGCAAGCGAATGAGGGGACATTCTCATTCCCATATTACAGATGAGGAAACTGAGGCTCAGAGAGGTTATAAGGGATTTGCCCGAAGTCACACAGCTAGGGGTGGGAAAGCTGGACAGTCTGCTCCCTGATCCCGTGCTCTTAACTACTTCACCAAGATTTCTCCCTAACAGAAGGGGGGATTCTGAACCAGGAGGCCACTCCACTTGCTTGATTGGTGAGAAGTTTCAGGAAGTACGTGCATGACAGAGTTAGACATGAAAGGACCACAGGTCTGCCAGATTCTGACATCCAGGAAAGTGATTCTCAGGCTGGAAAAGTGGCTTGTCCAAGGTTACACAGCTCATAGCAGGATAGGGGTCCTCCAAATCCTCTGCCTTTCCACCACAGCCTCTCATTCTCAGCCAATCAGCCACAATATTCACGCCCCCTAACACCTTATCTATATTTGTGGGGGTCCCCTAAAAGCACCCTTCCATTTTTTTCATTCAGTTCAGCCTCTTAGCTGCAATTCTGTATATTCACCCTTTTATCCCAGATCAGCCTGTTTATTTATGAAAATCGAGGGAAACCCTAGAACGCCTTCCAGGGCAGGAAGCACATTATTTCCCATCTGCATTACTTTTTCCGCTTGTCAGAGCTTACCAGTCACGGAGAAGAATCAGCAACTTTCCGACACCGGCCAGGAGAAGTCCAAAACTGTAAATAAGTACTCAGAGGTTAAACTCTACAGGCCAGTGTCCACTGCCGTCATTGCCACACTGTCAGGCTAACCTTGGGTTGAAAGCACATGCTTCTCACAGATCTCAGAAATGAAAAGAATGGGTTCAGGGAAAGTGCTGGTGCTTAGGCCAGCCTTGTCAACTGGCCTGGAACTTCAAAACATGTGGCAAATCTCAGGCCTGGTTGTCCATCCTGCGTGCTTTGGGGAGCTGCCCTTGGGCATCAGGTCCTCTGAGAGACGACTGTAGTGAGGAAAGGGCCTGAGAGTGGGTCAGATGGTGGAAAGCAGAGAGTAGGAGAGAGGCAGAATTGAAGTCAGGCAACCTTTTAAAAAAAATTTTGGCCATGCTGTGCAGCATGTGGGATCCTAGTTCCCCAACCAGGGGTGGAACCCGGGCCCCCTGCATTGGAAGCACGGAGTCTTAACCACTAGACCACCAGGGAAGTTCTGGAGTTTACCTGCATTCTTATGTTACCCTCTTTGTTAAAGCCTCCGGAACGAATCTGTTATACTCATTCCCACCGATAGATGCTGACCTTCCCAGGGGGATTGGTGTTGTCATCAACTAACCTCACCTGGGACTCTTGTACCCCTAGACAGGTGGTGCGTGAATAGACTTTAGAAAATCCAAGAATCTTCTGAAATTGTATGTGAAATGTTGTGGGTATGTGCATTTTTCTAAGGAAAGCAGTCATACATCTGATTAGATACTTAATGGGTCCAGGATATGTTTTAAAAAAATGTATAAACCACTTGGCCTGGAAGCTTTAAGGTGAAGGAATGCATTACGATTCGTGTCATTTCAGGGGCTGTGAGCTAGGGTTGGGGGTCAGGGATTTCCCCCAAAGTCCTTAAAAGCCTCATGGAACGCATGAATAAAGTCACAGAGAGTTGGCCTGGGAGAGGTAGGCCGTCTTGAAATGGACCAATAGAAACTGGAGGGTAAGGCAGTCACAGAGGCAGCAGAGATGTTGTGAGATTTGAGGGGGGTTGGAATCAAATCAAAGCCAGACATTTTAAAATAACTCGAGCAGAGGAACCAATCTGAAAGTGCTCTGCAGAACTCAGCTGAATGAGAGGGATGGGATCTGAATGGCTGGGAGCAGAAGCTGTCTTGAAGAAGACTTGTGTTTAACTGTGATATTTAATATTCCTTTGCAAGGCAAAACAGTAGCAATCAATGTGAAAGTAAGGGAGCAGCTGCTGCTTCCCAAATACTGTCAACAAGACAGAAAATGTGTGAGGTATTGTGAATAACGGCTGTAATTAAAGCAGTGCAGCAATTCTGGTAGGATAAGCAGGGCTCCCAGGGTTATGATTATCACGTTCAGTCTCCAAAGCACTGCCTCTGGGTGTGTGTCTCCATGTGTGCAAGTGTACGTGAGTGTACACATATGCGCACATATACCTATGTACAGAAATGTGGAGAGTTGAAAGAAAAGAAAGATAGAATCTGGAGAAAGTATCATGGGGAGGAAGATGAGATAGATGAGACTTGACTTTATGGTAGGGAATTATAAGAAAAGAGGAAAAGGGAGAAGATGAAGAAGAGAGAAAGACAGAGGAAGAGTTGGCTTTTTGCTCTGTGGGTAAAGGGTCAGCAATCTACATTACGTGACCACCTATGTAAAGTAGGTACACACACACACACACACACACACACACACACACACACACACACGTAGTCATTTTCACTACATACTATTTCTTGCAATAATTTACCTCTCTTTCTCTTATTTTTCTTACTTATTTACTGCTTTCTTCATTGATTTGTACATTCCATGAGGGCAATGACCACAACTGTCCCATTTACAACTCAGTAGTAGTCAGTTTAGGCTAAGTCATGCCGCAGTAACAAATGACTGCCCAAGACAAAGATGTATTTCTTGCTCATATTTTTACATGTTGGCCATGGGTTGATAATGGTTGTGCTCCATGCATCTTCACCCTGGGACCCAGGTTCACAGAGTAGCCCTTATCTGGGATATTGGTGTTCACACAGCAGAGAGAAGACAGATCATAGTGTTATCATGCAAGGGCTCTGAAAGCTTCTGCTTGGAAGTGGCATAGTCACTTCCACTCACATTTCATTGGCCAAAGCAAGTCTCATGGCTACTCCTGAGTTGAACTGGATGGGGAGGTATAATATACCCTCAGGCATAGGTGACAATAAATTTAGACAGTAATACAATCCGCTGAATCACAGCATTCTCAGCACCTACCACCCTGGAGCAAAGTAGATTGTCCTATCAATGGTGCTCTGTGGTCCTTGGCTATTGGGAGGTTTCGTTCTAATTTGTGATGTGAGATTGGCCATAAGAACTTCCTCCTGGTTTGCATTATTTCATATAGAAAAGTGATATTTTCTCAAGCTTATGTAATATGTAAACAAAAGCGTCTTTAGAAAAAAATAGCTCTTTTCATTGCTTTGTAGCACACAAGCCAAGTGAAAACCATGTGCTTTTTATGCAAAGGCAGCATCAAGAAAAGCCCCCAGCTGCCTTTCAAACAGATCGCATTCTTTAAACTCCTTCGAGGCAAAAATCTCAAAACCACCACTAGGTATGGTAATGGAGTGAAGGGCCAGTGGTGGGGGTGTGGGGGGCTTTGGAGCTTTCCAAACAATTCAGGGAGATGGAGGTATTTTTATTCTTTCAAAGTATAAAACTTAGGATAGTCTACGGGGAAACGCTGAACTATGAATTATCTAATAGGCCTGCCAAGCTCATTATGTCCAAAGCTGAATTTCTGATATCCCCCCTCCCCCAAAACCTGCTCCACCTTAAGCCTTTTCCATTTTATTAAATGATAACTCTGTCTTTCCGGTTGCTCAAGCCAAATTGTGTGGAGTTGTCCTCGAATGTTCTTTCTGTCGCTGCTTCTCTTTCATACCCCACATCTAATTCATCAGCAAATACTGTCAGTTCTGTCTTCAAAATATATCCAGAATCTGATCATTTTCTATCATCTTCACTGCTATCACCTTGGTCTTAAGCATCGTCATCTCTTAGATGGATTATTGCACGACCTCCTCTATCAGTCAGCTATTGCTATGATGATACTGCCAAACAACCCCCAAATGTTAATTGCTTACATTTATTTTGCTTGCTCAGTGGTCTGTGGGTTGGCTGGAATGGCTCTGCTTCAGGCTGAGAGTCAAGTTCACATCCTCTCCATGAATCTCTTTATTCTAGGACCAGCAGCCAGCTGGGGCATGTTCTCCTCACAGCAGATGGCAGGTGTACAAGAGGCCAAGCTAAATCAGGCAAGCGCATTTAAAATCTCTTCTAGCATCATGTCCATTGACGTTCCACTGGACATGGCAAGTCATGTGGCCACGTTCAGTGGCAATGTGGTGGTGAAATATAGTCTACTTGTTCTGGGAGGAAGTACTGCAAAGTCACATGACGAAGGGATGCATAAAGATTCTGTAACAGGAAGGGAGTGGAAAATTAAGAACACTAATCCAATCTGCCACGCCTCCTAACTGTTCTCTTTGCTTCTGTCTTTTTCTTCCTGGAGTCTATTCTCAAGGTAATTCCCTCCCTCACCTCTTTCTGGTCTTTGCTCAGATGTCACTTTCTCAGAGAGGCCTTTCAAATTGTCACCCCCCCCCAAAAACCATCCCAGCATCTCTACCTTCCTTTCCTGTTTCATTTTCCTCTAATAACACTCAACAGCTAACTTGCTGTGTATTTTGCCTATTCGTTTATTGTCTGTTTCATTTCAATGAAACGTAGGCTCCCCGAGGGCACGTATTTTGGCCTGATGTGTACACTGCTGTATCTTGAGTGCCTAGAGCAGTGCCTAGCACATATTAACCCTCAATAAATGTTGAATGAATGAATGAGCTATCAGTAGCTAGGCTAAGAGTAGGAAGAGGCTGGGTATGGCAGTGGAGTGACACTTTATGCCAAAGGCCCTGCCTATTTTGAGGAGGGGAAAGGAGGTAACAAAAGCACCTCTGGGGGAAGGGAGACAATAAAGTATCACTTTATTCCTGACCATTTGGGGTCCATAGGCTAGGCGGTGAGGTGACACGATAACGCACAAATAGCTTCCACACCGTTCTGCTACCTCCTTCATGTCTGCCCCCTACTCACATGCAAAGAAGCAGAACCAGGATTACAAATTCATGTTTCCTGAGTTCCTCTGGTCCATTATTTTCCACTGGCACCACACAGCCAGGAATCTTCAGTGGCTGAAGCTTCACTTAAAGCAGTGAGGTCTGCCAGGCTGGCTGGTTTTTCCCGTGTGAGTCCCAGGGGGTTACTGCCTTGGGATAGAACCTTATTTGAGAAGACCCCCGGTTTCTGTCTCAGAAGAAACAAGCGATTTCATGCAAGTAGGGACCAGGCTCAACCCTAGAATCATGGTCCTCTAAGTCACTGGGCTCTGGGAGAGCTGGCTGAACTACTGGAAGAGGCACTAAAACACTTGATAGAATCCAGGCCTCGGAATGAATTCCAACACTCACGAAGCATCCTGAAGTGGGGTCAATGGTTGCAGAGTATTGGTCAAAATGTCTGCAATCTTTGGCTTTTTTAATCAAATGTTTTTGTGTGTCTATATAGAAACATATGAGGTAATGAATTAACATGTATATATAAAACATAATATAAATAGTGTGTATGTAAATAATATGGTAGTCTCCAAAGATGGCCACTATTATTATTTCTTTCCATGTACCAGCATGCTACTCCAGTCATCAGAGTGGAGTCTCTTTTTTCTCCTCTTGGAGATGGTTCGGTCTCATGTCTTATTTGACTAGGAGAATGTGGTGGAAGTAATACTGTGCCCAGTTCCTGGTCTAGCTTTTTCAGAGGCCTCAAAGCACCTGCGTTTTCTCAGGGGCAGCCAGCTACCATGTAAGAAGTCTGACTATTCTAAGACCACCATGCTGTGAGGATGCCCAAGCTAGCCCCGTGGAAAGGCCATGTAGAGTAGAACCCAGTAGACAGTGAGAACTGAGGCCCCAGGTACAGGAGCCCAGTCAAGACATCCTGACCAGTCCCCAGCTGTTTGAGTCATGCCAGCTGAGGCCCCGGAGATCATGGAGCAGAGGCAAGTCATCCATACTGTGTTGGGATTCCTGACCCACAGAATCACAAGCAAGGAAAATGATGGTTGTTTTAAGCCATTAAGTTTGAGGGTGGTTCTGTAACAGTGGAAAACAGAAACAACAGAATGTGTGGCAGTGAGAGATATAGTGCGGTGTCAGGCCCATGGAGCCTGGATAAAGGCTGCCCAGGTACCAGCTGTATGACCTTAAACATGTCACCGAACGTCTCTGTATTTCAGTTTCCTTTCCTCCAAAACAGGGTGGATAATATGTCAAATCAGAAATGTGATGATTGAGGCCATGCATGTAAAGCCCTTTGAACTGTGCCTGGCACATAATAAGTTCTCTGTAAGTGTTAGCTATCTTTGTCATCACGATGATGATGTATAATTTGCATTATGGGTCAATCTGTTTCATGCGTATTTAACTCTCTTTTGTCCCTGGGACCGCTGAGAAACGAAAAGAAGCCGCGTAGGACAAAGAAAAGTACTGCCTCTCTAGCTACCAACATAAGGCTTTTGCACGTGGTGCGCAGTTGGAATTTGGGAATTTAATTGAAGGCCCCAAATCATTTCTGGCTGACATAGGAAAGAATCAAAGGATTGTGTGTGCCCCTTTTCCCCATCGAATTTTCCTCTGTATTTCCATTTGCGTAGGCAAACGTTCAACTTTGCATTCCTTAAGCGCACAGCCACAGGCTGTCATGGGAGTGTGGGGGGTGGGGACAGCTCAGAAACCAGCTGGAAGGCAGGGGAAAACCAACTTAGAGAAAGACATCATCCTCAGATAATCTGTGAAGAGGATAAATCACAGGAGGAATCAAGGGTTGACTTGAGTAAATTACCACTTCCCAAGCACTCCCAGTGGCCTGAAAAGTTCATGCATCCTCTCCAAGTACCTACCTCTGCCGGAGAGGAGTAGTGTGGGCCCTGGGAGGATTGGCTTCAATATAAAATAGATAATAAGTATTTCCACACTTCTTGTCACTATCATGTAAATGTAAGCTGCCAAGGCGGAGGGGAGGTGGGTGTGAAGCGTTCATCTGACTAATCTGTAAATCAGCATGATGCAGCCTGGGCCCAGGTAGTAGGAGGCAAGTTGGAGGAAAGAGCTGGGGCCCTGAACAACACTTGCAAGTGGAGGTTGGGAGGCTCCCCAAGAGGCACAGGGGACATGGCCGGAGCTGGAGGTCAGCAAGAGGGGGAGAGGTGGAGTAAGATGTTAAGGTAGGCAAAGTCCTCCCCCCGACTTTTCCGTCCCCTCTTACCGCTTGCATCCGTTCCCCTCATTTCCCCACCGCCTCCTCAGTTCCCATGCAGATTGCACAGACCTCTCGTTGGTGCTCCTGAAACACCAAAATAATCAGCCCCCCAACTTGGGCCAGCCCCCTCCCCATGTATTCAAAACTGCCATTCCCCTGAATTGCTGAGCCCCTTCTAATCGAAGCCCCGAGAGAACGGCCAGGTCAGAGACGCATGAAAGAGCTAGCTGCCTGTGAGGGAGGCCCGTGAGGGGGGAGAGGCGATGGAAGCAGGAGAGTCCTGGCACCCAGCTGCTGCCGGGAGTGGCAGGGCGGGGAGTGGTGGACGGGATAGTTTGGGCAGCTGCCTGGCTACTGGATCCCACCCGACTTTCCACAGACCGCCCAGGGCTTCAGGGAGCCGGGGAGGGGTTGTTGCTAGTACATGCCAGGCTTGCAGGATGGGAAGGGGGAAGGGGCAGTGTAGAGTGTGCCGGAACGGAAAAAACCAACAGAAAGCCCTCTCCCTAGGGGAGCTGCCAATTGCTGTGTCGCTTGACTCTGCTTTCCAACAGGGGCACTGTCTGCCGGGCATATGATGTTGCAAGGATCAAAAATAGCCTCTGGTAACTGCAAGAGGATCTGTTTATAGAGCTCCAGCCTTCACACCACCTGTGAGTTACAGCCAACCAAGCCCTCTTTTCTAAAGAACGAATTCGTTCTTTCTCTGAAGGGCCCACTGGCCACAATAGGTGGATGCTTTTCTGCACTCCCCATCCCTCCCTCACCCGCAGGGTCACTAGCGCCTGCCTGCCCTGGGTGTGCCCTCAGGCTCTGCTGAGCACTTCTTCTTGGCCTCCTCTCAGCAAAGTTTACTTATTCTGTGTCCCATTCTCTCCCGTGCTCTCTCTCTTTTGCTGGAGACTAGCTAAGTTACTTGAACAATGTTAGCAATCCTGAATTCCTTCCAAAGTCCTTCTGCTGCAGACCCTCTCCCCTTCGTGTTCCTGGAAACCAGTAGAACGGACTGCCCCTCCCAAGTTAGCACGTTTTCATTTTGAAAGGGAAAGGCTACTTTCTTTAAACTGAGAAGTGACAGTGTGAATTTCAGACAGGCAGGTCCCAGGAAAGCTATTTTTGAGGCATACGGGCTTTCTGTTGGCAATCTGTCTCACCCATCAGTGCTGGCAGCTACAAACCCTGCCTATGTGGAAGACCAGCCTTGTGCCCTTAGGGTAGGGGTCAGAGACACAGACCTAGTGACTACAGGAACCTGGTAGGCAACTGAAATAAATCTAGTGGTTGGGGTACACTAGTCTTTGTGGCAAACTAGAGAGCACATACCCATCTGAATTATGGAAATAGCAGTGCAGAGGGAGATAACAAACTGCAAATGACAGGCCGCCTCCTTGCCTGGCGGAGAAGAGGAAGTGGTGGGTCGGAGGTGCCCACGTGGCTGCAGGTCAGACTGCGTGCCTAGAGTTGGCAGAGCTTCTGCATTTGCAAGAGAAACTGAAACAGCTGATGTTTTGAAATGCAAAATATCCTTGTTTTTTAAAATATTTTCCAATTGCCAAAAAAATAATTCTGAAATATTGTGCATGCCAAACAAAACACATCTTCGGGATGCATGCAGTCTGCGGGCCTCTCTTGGTGGAGGCCATCCCAATATACGACCCCAGGCATTGAATCAGAACAGAATATTTAAGCTTGCGTGACCTTTGGCCTGGTGCTGATTATATGTTCAGGAATAAGAAGGAGAGAGAGAGAGAGAGAGAGGGAGAGAGAAACCAACCTAGAGATAACTTCTTTACCTTTTTTGTTTGTTTTTGTTTTTTTTTAATATCTTTATTGGAGTATAATTGCTTTACAGTGGTGTGTTAGTTTCTGCTTTATAACAAAGTGAATCAGTTATACATATACATATGTTCCCATATCTCTTCCCTCTTGCATCTCCCTCCCTCCCACCCTCCCTATCCCACCCCTCTAGGTGGTCACAAAGCACCGAGCTGATCTCCCTGTGCTTTATCTTTTAAAAAAATCTCACAAAAGGTGTTTGGGTAAAGCTCCGGAGTGGAAGAATCCTGAAATTTAGCTAGTAACGGGAATTCAGTCACTATCCAATTATCCGCTGGAGAATTGCCTGCTCTAGGGATTAGTCATGGCAATTGTGAAGCCCTGTGCCCGTTTCCTGTGACACTCAGTGACATCCCTGGGCGCTGCCTGCCAATCCCCCGCATTGGGGTGGTCACGAAAGAATATTGACCCTTGCCCACAACGTTAGGAAAGCAAATCTTCAGTAAAGATAATCTCAGAATCTCTCCCCCCAATTCCATGCTCCTGTGAATCTCTGGCAAAAGAGATAAAGCAGGACTCCACTGCAGGCTTTAACTTCATCTAATTAGTAGAAGTTGGAAAGAGGAATTTGCCTGGGGCTATCTGTGCAAATGTCTTGCCTAAAGTCTTCTCAAGTAATTCAGAAACACAAATAGTATCCATGGGACAAAAATTCCTTCCTTCCCCCACCCCTTTACTTCCTTTCTTCTTTTTATTCCTTTCATCTGTAGACATTATTTATTGAATAAGGTCTATGCTCCAGGCACTGTGCTTGTCACTGAATACAGAAAACCAGACAGCTGCAACCACTGTCCTCTGGAGCTAGTGGAAGCTTGTGCAGATGGGGAGAAGGGAATTCACCTGTGATACATGCCTGGGCCTACGGAAGCTTCTCAGTATATACCTGTGGAGATCTCACCATATTCTGAAGCCATAGCACCATATCATGCTATGCAGAGAAAACACATGGACCTTGGAATCTAACAAGCTTCTCTTTGAATCTTGGCTCTGCCTCTTGCTACATGTGTCACCTTGGCCAAGTTATTTATCATCTTTTTTAAAAAAAATGTATTGGAGAATAGTTGCTATTTATCATCTTGATGCTTCAGTTGCCTCATCTGTATAATGGGGGTAATAGTAGTACCTACTTCATCCGATTGTGTGCTTAGCAGAGGGACTGGCTCATAGATTTGCTAGATTTGCTCCTTTCATCCCTCATAATTTGAAAGTGATACCACTGGCCCTCCATTCAGGATATGCACTTCTGGACAATTTTTTAGTGGTGGAGATGGGTAATGCTGATTCACCCATCGTTTTTAATTTCTCTTTGCCATCGTTCATGCTGGCCCTGGTTGGATTTAGTAAAGGTCCAAGAATCCTGGCCAGTGGTGTGCAGAAGTCAACTTGCACCAGCTCACAAGAGTGGTTTGGGCACATTTCCCTGCTCTGTGTTCAGAGACAACTCGTTGATAGCTTGAAATGGGCCATTATGGGAATATTTACACCACAGAAACTGGCAAACACTATAAATCACAGCTCGCCCTGCCAAAGAGCTGGTTGGTAAGCATTTATCATCATTCCACTGCCCAGGACTAGATGGAACCCCACTAGCTCATCTGGTCCATTCCCTGCTTCAGGACTGGTACTGGGGTGAATAAGCAAAGTGCCTAGGCCGAAACTGTAAGGTGTCACTTTCTTAAGGTCGTGGAAAGGCAGGCTTGGCCCACTGTCCTGAGAATGAGTGCCTCCTTAAATATGCCCTGGGCACCTTGCTTGTCTCATCCTAGCCCCACTTTACCTCATTTCTGTACAATTATGCTTTCAATCAATATTTATTGATCATCTACTATTTGCCACGTTCTTGTCTAGAAACAAACAGCATCCCTGGCTTTATATAAGGAGCTTACATTCTACTGGGGAAGGGCAGGAATAAAAATGATAAATAAACATATAGTATGTTAGATAGTGTGAAGTGCTAAAAATGAAGCAGGGAAGGGGATATAGGAAATGTTTTGAGGTGAGTTGTAATTTTAGATAGGGGGGTCAGGGTAGAGCCTCACTGAAAAGTGACTTTGAATAAAGACCTAAAGAGGGTAAACAAATTAAGACAAATGGTTTTTGGGACTTCCCTGATGTTCCAGTGGTTAAGAATCCGCCTTCCAGTGCAGGGGACGTGGGTTCGATCCCTGGTCGGGGAACTAAGATTCCCCCATGCTGCAGGGCAACTAAACCCATGCGCCGCAACTACTGAGCCCACGCACTCTGGAGACCGTGTGCCACAGCTAGAAAGAAGGCTGCGTGTGGCAACAAAGAGCCCACGAGCCATAAAAATCCTGTGTGCTGCAACTAAGACCCGACGCAACCAAAAAAAAAAAAAAAAAAGAAAGAAAGAAAAAGAGACTAATAGTATTCTTCCATAGTTTGAGAGCTCTCTAGGTGAAGAGAATCCACAAGCTCGTGGACTGATCCATTTATGCATTCATCCAACGCTTATTGATTGAATGTCTGGTGCCTGGCATTGTAGATGTTGAGGATAAAATAATAGCTAATGCTTAGCTGTGGGCTCACCCAGGGCCAGGCACTGTTCTAAGCATTTTGCATTAACTCATTTCCTCATCATAACAACTCCAGGAGGTAAGTACTATCTCCATTTTACAGATAAGGAAATTGAGGCACAGGTATGGGGGTAACCAAAGCATGCTACCTGTCCCCCAAAAGCTGTCACTCGAAGAATATAGATATTTAAATAATTATAATGTAATTTGATCAAAGGAAGGACAAGATGCTATGGGAACATAGAAGGGCCCTATTTCAGCCTCGAGAAGTTGGGGGTGGTAGCCAGGAAGGATTTCTCAGAGGAAGCCACTGTTTTGCAAAGAGGGATATTAAAATAAGCAGTTTCCTATCAAATTCATCATAGGAGTGTTGTGGAGAATTCCATCCAATACATCTTACAGTATCTTCTGTTTTGAGTATCCTCAGAGGATGTTTCTCTCAAATCCCAGAAAAAAACTGAGCTTCTTTTAAAAATGAAGGGGGCAGGTATTTTCTTTTTAAATTATGGAAACTGAATCCTGTAACTAATCAGGTTTCTATCCTTGCCTTGGCTGCTAGCAAGCTTAGAAATAGATCTGTGGCCCACCTCTCCAGAAACAGAAGACTCTTTTAGCAAGCATTTTTTCTAGGTGAATCTTGCCTCCCTGGGTTTTTGTTTTTGCTTTAATATTTATTTATTTATTTTTGGCTGCGTTGGGCCTTCGTTGCTGAGCGCGGGCTTTCTCTAGTTACAGTGAGCAGGGGCCACTCTTCATTGTGGTGCACGGGCTTCTCATTGTGGTGGCTTCTCTTGTTGCAGAGCACAGGCTCTAGGCACACGGGCTCAGTCGTTGTGGCAGGCGGGCTCTAGAGCACAGGCTCAGTAGTTGTGGCACACTGGCTTAGGGGCACCACGGTACCAGGGATCCTCCCGGACCGGGGCTCAAACCTGTGTCCCTTGCATTGGCAGGCGGTTTCTTAACTACTGAGCCACCAGGGAAGTCCCACCTCCCTTGGTTTTTGTTTCCGTTTCTAATTATAATTTTCTTTTGGCTATGATTTTAACACTTACTTGGTATTTTTCCCATTTTATACATTATGAAAGCCATCTCAAATAATTATCAGAATAAAGTAGAATATAAAAAGTAGAGTAATTATAAAAGACAAATGACACAAAGTGAGTCTTAAAGGATGGGTTTATCAGATGGACAAAGAGAAAAGGACAAGGCAGGCAGCAGGAGAAGAGGAACGAAGGCATGAAAATTAATGGTGCGCATT
Organism: Monodon monoceros; assembly: GCF_005190385.1. Classification (NCBI taxonomy): domain Eukaryota; kingdom Metazoa; phylum Chordata; class Mammalia; order Artiodactyla; family Monodontidae; genus Monodon; species Monodon monoceros. The sequence goes on along the minus strand of NW_021703779.1, from coordinate 92,390,962 downwards.
GGGGAGAGTGAGTTGGGCAAGACAGTGGCTGCAAGCAGAGCCGGTGGGGTCAGACAAACTTGGGTTGGAGTCTCAGCTCCACAACTTTTATGACTTTTATTTAATGTAGCTGAGCCTTGGATTCTTATCTATAAAATGGGGATAATAGTCATACCCATCTGATAGAGTTGTTGTGAGAGTTAGATTCATCCAGGCATCAAGAAACATTTACTGAGGGCCCCCCATGTGCCAGGCACTGTGCTGGACAGTGTGGGTAGAGGGGTAGATCGATGGCGATGGTGGCCTTGTCTTCATGGAGCTGACAGTCCGCTGGGAATAACACATGTAAGGTACTTAGCATATGGCAAGTGCTCAACAAATAGTCTGAATAATCATATGAATAACAAATAATAATAGTAACAATAACAGTATAAATAGTGTTGCATGCTCAGGGCATGAGACCTATGGGACTTCTTTTCTGAGCTGCAGCGTAGAGGAAGGGGACAGGAAGACGATGACGCTGGAAAAATATAAAGGGGACAGAGATCTTAAAAGGCTTTGTATGCACTGTTAAGCAGTTTGGAGTCATATAGAGTTTTTAAGTGTGTGTGTGTGTGTGTATGTGTGTGTGTGTGTGTGTGTGTGTATGTGTGTGAGTGTGGTAGGGGTGGGAGGAGGAGTGAGATGATTTTTCTTTTAATTTAGAGTCACTCCATAGAGAACAAACTTATGGTTACCAAAGGGGAAAGGCGGGGAGAAGGGATAAATTAGGGATTTGGGATTAACAGATACACACTACTATATATAATATAGACAACAAGGATTTACTGTATAGCACAGGGAACTATATACAATATCTTGTAATAACCTATAATGGATAATAATCTAAAAAAGAATACATACGTATATATGTATAACTGAGTCACTTTGCTGTACACCTGAAACATCATAAATCAACTATACTTCAAGAAAAAAATTTAGAGTCACTACGTTCTCACGTCTGAGTCAGATCTCTCTTCCTGAACTTCTTATATACATTTCTACCCTCTTCCTCCCCTTCCACCTCTTACTACTCCTACCATTACTACTAGCTCTCATTTCTTGAATGATTACTATGCCAGGCACTGTGCTAAGTTCTTTTTTTTTTTTTTTTTACATGTGCTATGTTCTTAACCTGTGTTTCATGGTACTTACTCATTGGGCTGTGAAGATTATTGCCTCCATTTTAGAGATGTGAAAACTGAAGTTTAGAGAGGTTAGGGAACTCGCCCAAAGTCACATGGTTAATAAGTGGTGGAGTTAACTTCTGAACCCTGGGTATCTGCCATAATGGCACATAATGTAAAACTTTATCTCATTTCATCTTCACAACCACCTTGTTAGATAATATTATTATCCTCATTTTATACATAGAGTCTCAGAGAGGTTAAGTAACTTTTCCAGAGTCACACAGCTTATATGTAGTATAGCTCTACATATAGCTCTACATACTCTTTTCCAGAGTCACACAGCTTATATGTAGTATGCAAATTTTGGCTGGTACTACTATTTAAATGGGCAGATTTACAACACTTGTACTTAAATTCTAGGTGCTATAGCTTAAATGTTTTGGGTCAATAGATAGATCAACGGAACAGTTGTTCTTGTTTTAAATGGGTCACCTTTTCCGTGTGCCTTAGGAAAGAGCTATAAGCAACTCTTGAACTTGGCCTCCCATTGAAACAGCTTTACAGCCATTCCTGAGGCTTCTGCCTTTTAACAGAGGTTGGAATCCAGAGCTCATACCCAAGTCAGCCTTGTCCGCTGCCCTCACACCCACATACCACCCTCTCCCACATAACCTCACGCCACAAAAGCCCCTGGAGAAGGGTGGGGCAGGGTTGTGCACAGGGAGATTTGGCCTGTCTACTGAAGAAGGCGACAGTGGCAGAAGCTAATGAATCTGGGCTTGACAGGTCTCTTTCTGCAAAAAAAAAAAAAAAAGAAAAAAAAAATCATTATAAAATGTCGCTGTCTCTTGAAGCCTCTCAGCACAGCTCCTGATTCATGGGAGATAAGTTGAGAGTTGCAAGCCTGCCACACAAAACATTAATCTTTTGGGTTTTTACACCCTCCTGACAGCACAGGGTAATCAGACGGAATTGCAGCTCTGAGACATTCATGATCATAGGATTTGCACCAAATAAACTGCCCAGGCTTTGATATCAATGGCTTGTTATAGCTTTTTCTCTTCCTATCTTTTTTTTTCTGTTTCTGCAAAGCCAAGGGCACCTTTCTACATTTCTATTCCACATACATTTCTTCAAAAAGCCTTGATTCTCCATTAGCAAAAGAAATTGATTTATGCTACCCAAGGCTAACATTTGCAGATATACAACCAGGAGCCTGGCATTAGCCTTGGTTTCTAGGAGCCTACTTTCTGCTCTCTGTTTCCTGAATGTGTGGGCAGGGTGTTGAGCAGGGGATGAGAACAGAGGCTGCGCTTAGGAAAGGCAAGTTCTGTGTAAAGGCACAGTAGGGGATATGACTGCGGGGCAGGCTGGGGTGGTCCTTCTTCCCCTCTTCCTCAGCGGACCGCTGCTGCTGCCTGAAATTTCCCCATGTGTGTTGGATTTCTTTGGCTTCAGGTTCGAGTCCCTGTTTGAAGGCACATGTCCTTGGGAGAAGCACATTAATATGTTTCAGGGAATGAGTTTGTGTCTTTCAACGTGTAACTAGCTGAAAGCGAGGCTGCTTTTCAGGTAATTTAATGTTTTCAAATAGGTAGTAAGTACATTCACACGATTCAAATTTCAAAACTATTTAAAAGAGATACATTAAGAAGTCTTCCTCCCACCCTGGCTTAACTTACCCCAGTCTTTGCCTAATCCTCTTGCCTCTAATAGGTAACCACTTTTATCCACCTCTTGTATAACCTTTAATATTTGTGCAAATATGTGTATATGTTTCATCTTTTCCACCTTTCTTCCATGCAGCTAGCATACTATATAGCCTCCTCTGTACTTTGCCTTCTTTGCTGTAGTATATATCATAAAGATACAGTTGTCCTTTGGTATCCACAGGGAATTGGTTCCAGGACCCCACGCAGAAACCAAAATCTGGAGATGCTCAAGTCCCTTATATAAAATGATGTAGTACAGTCGGCCTCTGTATCCATGGGTTCCGTATCCACAGATATGGAGGGCTGATTGTACTTCAGTATCAGTACAGAGACAGCTTCCTCAATCATCTTTTTAAACAAGTGCACGATACTGCATTCTGCAGATGAACCACAGTTTATTTATCTAGTTCTCTGTAGGCATTTAGGCTGTTTCTAACCTTTCATCATTCTGAACAAGGAATAACCCTATACATGAGTTGTTTCATAAGTGTTAAAGTCTACCTGTAAGAGAAATACCCAGAAGGGTAAATGTTTTTAAGTGTTGATAGGTATTGCCCAGTTGCCCTCTCTGGAGGTTGGACCATTTTGTATGCCTAACAGCAATGCATGAGAGTGCTCATTTCCCCACTACTTTACAATGGAGTGTTGTCAAACGTTCAGATTTTGGTAAATTGAATAAGAAGGAAATAGTTTGCAACTTTAGTTTTAATTTACACTTATTATGAGTGGGGTTGAGCACCTTTCCATGTGTTACAGGGCGGTGTGCTTTGTATTCATTCATTTGTTTCTTCATTAAACCTTCTGCAACATTCAACAGATACTTATTGAGCACTTACTTATGTAGCAGGCACTGTGCTAGGCATCTGGGATACATCAGTGAACAAAGAAAAGATCCCTGCCCTCCCTAGAACTTACACTTGTTCATTCATTGGTTCATTCTTTCTAGAAACCCTCCAGCAGGCACTGGGGATGTGCACATGAGTAAGGCATAGTTTCTCCCTCAAGGTTCAGTTTGGTTGGACAAGGAAAGGGTCTGTTATGCTATGGAGAGGTAATTGCGATGAAAGAGGTGTGTACAGAATGCTAACAGAGCACAAAAAGGAAGCATGTAACTCAGACTGAGAGCAATACAGGAGCACAGCTTTGAGGAAGATTGACAGGTGGCCAGGCTAAGAAAGAAGCAAAGGACAGCTTGGGCAGCACAAAAGCATGAAAACTCATGTCACTGTCATGGGGGAGAGACAAAGGTAAGGGAGCATGGCAAATAAGGAGTTTTCATATTTGGTGCTTGTATTTTTCATATTCAGTACTCATTTTGTACTTATTGGTTGGTTGAATGAACGATGAATGAATAAAGTTTGAGGTCATATACTAGAGTGATAAATGAGTTATCTATCCCTGTGTAACAAATTCCCCCCAAACTTGGCAGCTTAAAACAACAAACACTTATTATCTCACATCGTTTCTAAGGGTCAGGAATGTGGGAGTGATTTATGTAGGTAATTCGAGCTCAGGTTGCTATTAAACTGTTGGCTGGGGCAGCCATCTCAAGGCTTGACTGGAGCTGGATAATCCAGTTTCAAGCTCACTGACATAGTTGCTAGGCCTTGGTTCTTCATTGGATGTTGGCAATATATGTCTCAGAGAATTGCCTGGCACATATTAAGTACTATATAAATACAAGCTATTATTATTACCTAGAGCTCTGAGGGATTGTGGAAAGATTTTAAGCAGATGAATGAAGAACACTCCTTCCAGCTTTGGTGTGGGGAGTGGACTGGAGAAGGGGGAAAGCAGGAGAGAAAGAGACCCATTAGAAAGCTGTTATAGGTGAGAGATGACAGTGGCCTGGATTAGGGTGGTGCGAATGGAAACGGAGAGCAATGGATTCATGCGGGGTACGTTCTAGAAGTAGAGCTATCTACACATGGATTAGATGTAGGTGATGACGGAGAGGGAGCTAGGGAACATAGGAGGAGGGGCAGGGTTCTTTGTCTGTGGAGGTGAGGTGAGGATGGTGAGTTGAATTAGGACCACATGGAGTTTGAGGTTCTTGTAAGACATCCATGAGGACATGTCCAGTTGGCAGTCGGATCTATGGGTGTGGAGCTCAGAAGGGAGATCTGGGATAGAGGTTTAGCAGTCATCAGCATATGGGTCACTGAAGCATGGGTGTAGATAAGATTATCCAAGGGAGAATATGTCTAGTGAGAAGAGAAGGCTGCCTAGGAAAGAACCCTGATGGTCACCAGCAGTGAAGAGATGGCCAGAGGAAGAAGTTTCTGAAAAGGAGAGTCAGAAGGAGTGGCCGGAGAGAAGGAGGAAAACCTGAAGGGTGTGGTGGCATGTAAGCCGACACCACACCTCATGGAGAGAAGGAAGACTCAACAGTGACACTGCTGCTTGCTGAAAGACAAAGGTCACAGAAGATAAGAGTTGAAAACGATCCACTGATCTGACCAAGAAAGAGGTCATTGGTGATCTTCGTGAGAGTCATATCACTGGAATAGTGTGGGGCTGGGGGTCCTTGCCCTAGCCTCCTTCTCTAAGCTATGAATGCACCCATTATGGGATGTCTAGACCTTGGTGTTGAGTACCAGTTCCTCTTCCCAAACAGAACCTTTGATCCCACAGGTGTCAGTTTCTTAGAGATGTAGATTCTTGGGTGGAATTTACTGGAACTGGGGTACTCCTTGACCAGGATGGTAATAATAAATAATAGGAACTAACATTTATTGAGTACTAATCACTTTACATGGATAATCTGATTTAATCCTGACACCAACGCTATGAGGTAGGTACATGGCTACAGCGTTTATTAGGTGCCTAGTACTGTGTTAAGTACTTCACATACGTCAACTTCTTTATCATCCCCAGGTAGGAATCTGGTGGCCCACCTCGCCATATAGAAGACCCGGGCTGAGCTGAGTTTGGCCAGGATCAAGGAAGATGTAAACCAAGGTCTTCAGTCACTGGAGAACTTCTGCAGCCTCTGGGCTTCAGGAAGAGTCTTTTCTGAGGAATGTCGAGTTATGAGGGCATTTTCTTGTGTGAATTATTGGAGCGGGTCTGTCTGGAGCAGGGGGGTGTCAGATCAGGGAATGTTTTAGAATATCATCTAGGAGACCATAATAAGTTGCCCTAGGGGCCACCTAAGATGATACTCAGTGAGCACTGGTAGGCCTTTAACCACAGTCTTCCATTGCTCTCCTTCTTGGGTACAGAGGAAGCTCTGGGAACCTCAGAAATCTAATTTCATGAAGACCCAAGTCCCCAAGGGAGCAGAGAGAGCAGATTGCCATTTTAGATTGTAGCAGTGTGGGGACTGCAGTAATCCCAGCTCCTCTATTAAGATCTCCAGGCACGTACAGGTGTCCATATGCCAGCCTGAGGGCACATCTGCTTGGAGCTTTCATTGCCCTCGGTGCCTCTTCAGTGGCACTAGCCCATTAAATCACAGGAAGGTGGGAACAGCTCATCTCCTCTATCAGACCCTGAATTTCTCAATAGTGGAGAGGAAATAGTTTGCCTGGTGCCTCCCATGCCTTTTCAGCCTCTAACATGGTGCTAGGTTCACAGTGATCCTCAATAAATATTTGTTGAATTATTAAATAAAAGAATGAATGAGTTCCTCCTAGGGCCAACCCTTGTTCCAGCTTCTTATTTGTATTCAAAACCAGACTAACGTTCCTAACCAACAGAGCATCTGTTGCTTTCTCTAAGGCAGGGATAACAAACAATGGTGTGGGAGGGGCTAGGTCAAGTTGATTCGGTTCAACAAGTATTTAGTAAGCCTGCTATGAACCTAGTACTGTGTTACATGCCCTCTCAGAACAGACACAAGCCTATGTAATACAAAGGCTTTTAAAAGTAATATTTCATTTAAAAGTTGTGAATCACTATGTCGTACACCTGAAACATATAATATTGTAAATCAACTGTACCTCAATTTAAAAAAAGAAAAAAATGAGTGACAGAGGGACAAACTAAACTATGGCATACTCTTTCTTAATATGTATCATTTTTAAAGAATGCCATGGCTATATTCATACTAATAGACAAAACTGTCTAATGCATTAAGTGAAAAAGGCAATTGCTGTGATATGCTATCAATTATAATTACGTTTCTGTTATCAATGTCTAATTTAAATGCACTACCATCAGAGAAAAGATATGATACCAATTCTTGAAATTTGAGGTTTACTTTAATAAAATGTCATTTGCATTAAACTCTACTTTTGCCCCCCCAAGTTAATATTTCAGACATACAAAAAGGTATAAATTAATATGACAAACACCCAGGTACCCATCACCCAGCTTCAAAATTAAAACATAAGCAGTTTGCATCATCCAAAAGGCTCTAAAAGTCAAGAGGCTTTTTAAAATTTTTTTAAAGTTTGGCATCAAAATTCTTCTGGCAACAAAGCCTAACCTGGACTGACCTGACGCTATTTCACAATCTTCATGTATCTCACTAAGTGTGACCAATCCCACTACTCCCTCCCTACAGAAATAGTAATATGTTTGGTTACGAGGTGTTGCCCCAGACCACACTGGTTTTGTTACTTAAGGTCGGGTACATACCTGTATTGCTTTTCTATAATCCAAACAATTCTGAATTCCCAAACACTCATGGTCACAAGGCTTGTAGGTAAGGCATTTGTAAGTCTGTGGTCTACTGGGCCACAGTTTGGGGCTTTGTTCCTGAACAGTGCTTCCCAATGTTCCCCAAAGGAAGGACGATGGGGGTGGGGAAGCGGGAATAGAAACTAGGTAGGCAGCCCAGAGTGTCCGGTACACTCCTCAGCCCCTGAGCCTCCACTGCTCCACCTGTTTCCTAGGCTTCACCTTTCTTTCGGCCTCTGACTTGCCTGACTCAGCGGCAGCCTCCTCTTATATAAACTTCTTATGCCAACCTTTCTGTATGGGTCTCAGTTCCTCCCCATCCCCCAGATTCTATGCCTTCCTCTTCCTATCTCTCGCCCAGCTTTTTCCTCTCAGTTTTGAGATCCCATTTGTCTCACCTGCCCCTTCCATCTTTCTGCTGTCTATTGATCTGGGTCCCTTGATTCATCAGCTTCAGACCCATTATCCCTTCCCATTAATCTCTGGTGCAGCTCTTTCTTTCTCTCTGGGGCCGTTGTGTTTTTCATTTATGTATACCTCTCTCTTTTTTCTGCCCCTCATCTTCCAGTTTACTTCTAAAATAGGTACTTTTTTTTTTCTTTTTTTTTTGCGGTATGCGGGCCTCTCACTGTTGTGGCCTCTCCTGTTGCAGAGCACAGGCTCCGGACGCGCAGGCTCAGCGGCCATGGCTCACGGGCCCAGCCGCTCCGCGGCATGTGGGATCTTCCCGGACCGGGGCACGAACCCGCGTCCCCTGCATCGGCAGGCGGACTCTCAACCACTGAGCCACCAGGGAAGCCCGAAATAGGTACATTTAAGTTAAAAATTAAGCCAGTGTAAGGAAAAATATTTTAAAATATATAGTAGTATGCTATGCTATGGCTAAAATTCATGATGGCAGTACTCAAATGATTGTGGGAAACTTGTTCAGTAAACCTTTTTCCGAATGAAGGGTTGATTTTTTTAAATGATGCGCCATCTAGTGGCGAATGGAGGATGACAATCCTTCTAGTCAGAAAATACAGTGGCTCTTTCCAAGAAAAGCCGGTTTCAACACTCAACCACCCTAACAGGTGCAAAGCACTATCCTACGAAAATATGTGTACACCAAAAGTCAAGTCCAACCTGGAACATAGCTGCGTGTGATATATGACTTTAGCTTGGCATTGTTGAAGGATGTAATATGTATGATATGTATGTGTTCATATATATGTACATGTTTATGTTTACATATACGCATCTCAGATAACTTGATGACGAAATTCAGAAACTCCACAAATGCGCTTTACAGGCATCCCAAGGACGTTTTGACTACGGCAATGTATGTGACTGCCTTGTATCTGACCTTTGTTCTGGGAAGCCACATTAAGAGAGAATTACTGCTGTGCAAGGGAGGAAATTGCTGTTTGAGAAGGGGATGACTTTCAAATCGTATCTCTACATTTCATAAATCAAGTCTGCAAAACACCCAAGTGAAGACATTTTGATTGGTAGTTATTCATCCAGCTAACATTTATTGAGCTACCAAATAGCATCATAACACTACTCCAGTCCTGTTAACATACGCCTGCCAGTTTACAAAAAGAAATATATCACCTAATCAAGAAATATATACAGTAGAGTTTGGGCACATTCCAGATACAGGGAACTCCTGCGAGCCTAGAAACGTGTTCCCACCCATTTGCTTATGTAGACTCTCAAATAACCTTCAGCAATTATTCCTGGTTGAATTACTAAAGCCTCTGAGGCTTATAGCTTACTGTTTACCAGTAAAAAATAATGTATATAAGTAAGTACTTGAAGAGTTTCATAAACGTCTCCCTTTAGAGTAACTGACCATTGCGATTTTCCCAGGACTGTCTTGGTTTTTAGCACTGAAAGTCATGCGTCCCGGGAAACCTGTCAGTACTGGGCAAATGGGTACAGCTGGTCAGTCTAGCTCCCTTAGAATCTTCAGAGGATTAAGCCTGAGCAAAGGATCAACCATCCAAACAACCCTGAAAAAGTAATAATTTAAGCTGTGTCTGAATGGTTACTAAATGCTACTTATGTACCACCTTCAAAACAATCTTACGAGGCAAGAATAGAGGAAAATGGATGAAGTGAATTTCTTTGCGGATGAGCAGACTGAGTCTCAGAGAGGAAAAGAACTTAGAACTTGCCTGAGATGACTTAGTTAGCAAGTAGCAGAGACAGGATTCGGACCCAGACCAGTGCAGCTCTAAATCCTGCATCGTTAAGCAGCATGCCATACTTCTGCTACCCAGACAGAGCCCTCCACGCCAGCAGTGGATGCGCTGTCAGACTCTACCCCTGGCCCCAAGTCATTGACCAAGGGGAATCTGGAGTTATCAATGACTTCAATATTTCTTTAAAACATCTTGACAGCAAACCTTCAAGAGCTTAGAAGGTGAGACAAGTGTTTTTCCAAGTGTGATTTTTCAACAGCTTTTTCATTTTTCATTTGATTCTGAATCACCTTAGGTGCCTACTTAAAAAAGAAATAATACAGAAACTTGAGCCCTAACTCAGATCCACTAAATCAGAATGTCTGGGGATCTACACTTTTAACAAGTGCCCAGATTGACCCAGGTGTATGGTCTTTTGAGAAATGCTGGGCTAGAAGGTTCTGAAGAGAAATCTTCTAAGGTTTCTCTTCAAATTCCAGAAGTTCACTTCATCCATTTTCTCTATTCTTGTTGTGTTTTCCCACCCCACCTATTGTGGACACACCCCAAGTTCCATGATTCTGTCCTCTGCCTGGCCTTCTCTCTCTCTCCACTCTTCCTCAGAGGGCTCCATTATTGCCTCTGCCTGGTACATTATATGAGGAACTGCAGACCTAGGTCCCACCTCCATTCTACCATTAGTTTTGTGACCCTGAACAGATGAGTTTTCCTCCCTGGACCTCAGCTTTCTCACCTGTAAACTCACATCAGGATCACATGATACCTGATCCTCACGTAAAGGCTTTTCCAGGCTTAAAGTTTATGGTCTACATCATTATTCTCAAGGTGTGGTATGAGGTCCAGCTATAACAATCACCCAGGGTGTTTATTGGAAAAGGACATCCATCAACAGATGAATGGATAAAGAAAATGTGGTATATCCATACAAAGGAATATTATTCAGCCTTAAAAAGGAAGGAAATCCTGTCATATCTACAACATGGATGAAACTCGAGGACATTATGCCAAGTGAAATAGTCACAAAAGGACAAATGTTGTGTGATTCCACTCATATGAAGTATCTAAAGTAGTCAAAATTATAAAAACGGAAAATAGAAAGGTAGTTGCCAAGGGCTGGGGGAGGAGAGGAGGGGAAATTAATGTTGAATGGGTGTTGAATTATAGTTTTGCAAGATGAAAAAGTTCTCGAGATCTGGGACTTCCCTGGTGCTCCAGTGGTTAAGAATCCGCCTGCCAATGCAGGGGACACGGGTTCAATCCCTGGTTGGGGAACTAAGATCCCACATGACGCAGGGCAACTAAGCCTGTGCGCTCTGGAGCCCACACGCCACAACTAGAGAGAAGCCCGCATGTCACAACGAAGATCCCACATGCCACAACTAAGACCCGAGGCAGCCAATAAAAAAAAAAAAAAAAAAAAGTTCTCGAGATCTATTGCACAGCAATGTGAATATATTCAACACTACTGAAGGGTACACATATGTGTACACTGAAGTGTACACATAAAACTGTACACATAAGTGTACACATAAAAAAAAGTGTTAAGGGCTTCCCTGGTGGCGCAGTGGTTGAGAGTCCGCCTGCCAATGCAGGGGACATGGGTTCGTGCCCTTGTCCGGGAAGATCCCACATGCCGTGGAGCGGCTGGGCCCGTGAGTCATGACCGCTGAGCCTGCGCGTCCGGAGCCTGTGCTCCACAACAGGAGGGGCCACAACAGTGAGAGGCCCGTGTACCGCAAAAAAAAAAAAAAAAAAGTGTTAAGATGGTAAATTCAATGCTCTGTATTTTTTACCGCAATAAATAAGAAAGAAAAGCACAGTTCTGAGTCCCACCCCATAGCTACTGAGTCAAAATTTCAAGGGTTGGGGCTGTGACTGTGCATTTTTTTTTGACTGTGCATTTTGAACAAGTTCCCCATGTGATTTTTATCTCTTCTAAAGTTTGAGAACCACTGAGCAAAATGTATAGTAAATCTTCTCTTCACTGAGACAAATTTGATACCATGATCTCAGCTAGTGTGCTTAGAGAATGTAAATTCATTTTATTATTAGCCAAAGCAGAAAAGAACCCAAAAGGCAAATGTGCTGCAGAAGAAGTGCATCCAGTCCATTTCCAAGCCAAACAGAGATGACTTTGAATCTGGCACAGTTTTGGATTACACATGACTCTGATCTTGTCCATTAGAGTGAGTAATTGAAAGCTGGCTCTGTGTATGCTTACAGAAATCATTATTTTAACTTGTTCACATTAGATAACTCTCAGCCCCTGATGCTGTCTGTAAGAAAAGGTGGTCAGAATATTAATGAGCACTTTCCCTAGAATGAGATTTTGTAACTTCTAAGCAACCATGAAGGCTTCTGTTTTCGTTGCCACTAATTAGGGAGCTGCTGAGAAGGGGCTTGCACTATTCAAGGTCAGTGTCAGGCAAGGGATAAGATATTTAGTTCATATTTATTGGGTGCTTACCGTGCACTGGGCACCGGGCCCAATTCTTTCCATAGAAATCTCATTCTATCCTTACCCTCAGTGTTATTATTATCTTCTTCTTTGCAGAAATGGGGGCTCAGAGAGCCTCAGCAATTTGCTGAAGACCACACAGCAAGACATAGAGCTTTCTGGCTCTAGAGCCCATCCTTTTAACCCATGTCACTATGACCCTCCTTACACACAGTCTTCCTCTTCCCATACTTCCTGCCTACTAATAGATTCTGCCCCAGACAATAGTGCTGTTGGATGAGGGGCATTGGATAAGAAACTTTAGTTAGCTGCATAGAGGCTAACTTTTCACCCTGTCTCCAGTACCTGGGCTTTGTTCCTAAGATAAGTACACTTTGAAGCCCAGATCTGATACCTGGGTCCCTGTCTTATTACTGATACCTATCCTGCCCTGTGCCTCAACTCCTAAGGCTAGAAGCCTGTCTTTCTCTTGCTAGTCCTTGCCTGACTCTCCTTTCCTGGATGTTCCTGTTCACCTGCTTCGACATGCCTAGATTCCTTGCCGCTGCTCTGCTCATGGGGTGGATGCCTTATTATCCCAAATGGACCTTTCTGATGCTGACTTCATAGACTCTGAAAATTAAACTACCGTTGGACTCACAGCCCACAGTAGTATGCTAGGACCTGTGTGCTAAACCTAAACAGGGTAATTGCCTGACAAACTAGAAGATTTACATAGGCTCTAGAGCCTCCTAATATAATAGGCAAAATGTTCGGTTGCCATTGAAAATCACCTATCATACTAAGAACAAAAAAAACATACCTTGAATTAGAAAAGACAATTACCTGACAACAGTATTGAGATTAATCAGATATTGGAATTATCTGACCAAGATTTTAAAGCAACCATCATAAAAGTGCTTCGAAAGTGCAAATTCTCCTGAAACAAATGAAAAAATAGAAAACTGTAGTAAAGAAGCGGAAGTTACCAAAAAGTCAAATGGAAATTATAGAACTGAAAAGTACATAGCAGAAATGAAAAACTCACTGGATAGACTCAATAGTTGAGTGGAGATGACAGAGGATAGAACCAGTGAACTTGAGGACAGATCAACAGAATTTACCCATTATGAGTAACAGAACAAAGACGGAAAAAAATGAGATCTTCAGAAAGCTGTGGGACAATAACAAAAGATCGAACATTCATATCACCAGAGTCCCAGAAGGAGAGGAGAAGTTCTTTTCATCTTCTCATTTCAGAGCTGAAAAAGTATTTGAAAAAATAATGGCTAAAGACTCCTCAAATTTGGTGAAAGATACAAACCTTCAGATTCAAGAAGCTGAGCAAACCTCAGATAAGATAAACCCAAAGAAATCCATGCCAAGACACATCATAATTAAACTTTTGAAACTAAAGACAAAGAAGAAACCTTGAGAGCAGCCAGAAAAAAACAATACATTACCTATAGGAGAATGCCAATTCAAATTATATCAGATTTCTCATTGGAAACCACAAAGACAGGAATGAAGTGACACATTTTTCAAGAGCTGGCAGGAAAGAACTGTCAACTGCAAATTCTATACCTGCAAAAATATCCTTCAGGAATGAAGAAGAAATAAAAGCAATTTCAGACAAAAGATAACCAAGAGAATTGTTTGCTAGCAGACCCACTCCTGAATAATGGTTAAAGGAAGTTTTGTAAACAGTAAGAAAATTATAAAAGAAGGAATATTGGAGCATCAGGAAAGAAGAAAAAAACAGCAGCTAGAGCAGAAATATGGACACATATAACATATTGTCATTTTCCTCATGAGTTTTATACATCATATTTGATAGTTAAAAAGTATAACACATTCTGATACTGAGGACAATGTTAATTAAAAGAAGGAAAGGTGAAGGAACCTAGTCACATGTGGCAGAGACTGCTCATTAAAATCTATTCCTTTTCCTCTAAGACAGTAGATTTGTCACTGGAACATGGCCGCCCAGCTAGTAATTCCCTTTCCTAGTCCTTAACCCTTTTGCAATTGGAGTGTCAGTATGACTAAGTTTTCACCAATGACATACGAGTGGAAGTGATGTGTGCTACTTCCAGGCCTGAGCTAAGCAGAGGCCAGGTTATCAGGGTCTAATAATCCATGGAAGGAGTCTTGATTTTATTATATTTCTGGTGGGAGTATAAAATGATCCAGTCGCCCTGGAAAACAATTTGGCAATTTCTTTAAACATGAACCATGTCCTTACAATAAGACGTAGCAATTGTACTTTTGAGCATTTATTCCATAGAAATGGAAACTTATATTTACATAGGACCTGTGCGTGAATGTTCGGCAACAACACAAATGCCCTTCAATGGGTGAATGGTTAAACTGAGGCACATCTATATCATGGCATACAACTCAACAATAAAAAGGAACAAATTATGGATACATGCAACAGCCTAGATGAATCTCCAGAAAATTATGTTCAATGAAAAAAGCCAGTCTCAAAAGTGACATACTGTACGATTCCATCTATATAATGTCTTTGAAATGACAAAGTTAGAGAAATGGAGAGCAGATTAGTGGTTGCCCAGGATTAAGGAGGTGGGTAGGAGAGGGAAATGAGTGTGGTTATAAAAGTGCAACACACGAGGGATCCTTGTAGTAATGGTACTACTTTTCAGTATCTTGACTGTGATGGTGGATACACGAGTGTTCACAGGGAACTGAACACACACATGCATACACATACAAACACAAATACAAGTAAAACTGGGAAATCTTAATAACATTAGTGGATTGTATCAATGTGTCAATATCCTGGTTGTGATATTATAGTTTTGCACAATGTTACCATTGGGGGAAATTGGGCTGAGTGTGCAGGGATCTTTCTGTATTATTTTTACCACTGCAGGTGATTCTGCAGGGATCTTAATAAAAAATTCAATTTTTAAAAAGGCCAGTATTTCTGGAGCTTAGTGGATGAACCCTTAGTGGAAGCCATAGGAGAGGAGTCACATGAACTGATTTGTATTCTAGCCAATCATTGTGATTGCCGTGTGGAGGCAAGTGTGGGAGCAGGGAGACCAGTAAGGAGGCCATTGTGGTAGAGCAGTATTTCTCTCTTTATTGCACCTTTGTACCAGAAATTCTGGTAGCTTGGATTAGAACTGAGTGAAGAAGGAGAGAAGTGGATGGATTCAGGGTATTTTTGGAGGTAGGGCTGACAAAAGCTCATAGCTGTATGGATGACTATAAAGTTCTCAGTCCAGAGGATTTTCCAGAATGGGCCCAATCGGACTGTTTGTGTTATTTTAACTTTTCAACTACAGTGTCTCATTTTGACACTGACAGCAGCTTCCTGGAGATAGGCATAAAGGTGGCAGTCGCAATGCCTGAATCCTCTTTGGGCAGGATGCACATATATTAGGCTTTGATTTTGAGGGTATAGATTCTGGCAGGGTTGAGATTCACCAAGATTGGGTTATAAGTGAGTAGGCCTTTTGCAGGCTTGAATACTGTAACTGGGCACCAGACAATTAGCTTTCCTCTTTTGAGATGAGTTATTTCTCTGGGTGAGAAACAGAGCATGAATCATTGGGATAGTTTCTGGAAAACCTAAGAATTGCCAGACAACCTTAACCATCCTGGCAGCCTCAAAGCCTAGGACCTTCTTTGGCATAATGCTTGTCTTTTAAGAAATCCCACTTGTGCATTTAGGCATTTTTCCCCCAAATGGCCCAGAAGTGGTTCTGTGGGCTAGTCCAGGTTGATTTGAGGACAGATTGAGTGATATCCACCAAAGTGCTGTCTAGCTGGATGACTACTTCTCTGTTCAGTAATTCATACAAAGATCCTTTCATTGATCACTTTGTTAATTAGGATAAGTCTTGACTGCTGTAACAAAAGGGTCCAACAATAGTTCCGTGGCTTAAAGAAACTTATTTCTTTCTCAAATAACGATGAGAGTGAGAAGTTCAAATATGCAAGGGTACTCTGCTCCACGTGGTCATTCAGGGACCCAGGTTCAATCTGTTTCAATTCTCCATCTCCCTTGAACTTTGGCCTTAGTAGGATAGTCGCAGCCAGATCAGGTGCACCTGTGTGTATCAGCTCATGGGAGGGGAAAGATAACAGAGAAGCACTTAGCAAGGTTTTATAGGCCAGGCCTGGAAGCAGCACACATCACTGCTATTTACATGCCATTGGTGAAAACTTAGCCATACCACCTCTCTAATTGCAAAGAGGTTTAGGGCTAGGAATGGGCTAGGAATTATTATAGAGGAAAAGAAGAATAGATTTTGATGGGCAGTCTCTGCCACACATGATTATGTGTGTACTCCGGGCGAGGTGCCACTTTTACCTTCTTTATTCTTCCTTATCTGTGTCACAGGAGTGACTAACTCAAACGTCTAGAGGAGCCAGGCAGGTAAAATAGTGAAACAGCCTTAATTAACTGGACAGCATGTGACTATATCAAAGAGGTTGCCTCCACATGGCTCTAGCCAACTGTTGCCAATTGGGATTTTAGGCTCAGGGACACAGGTGCCTTAATAGGGGCCTCCACTGGTGGTGTCCACTCATGCAAAAGTGGACTCCAGTTAGATGTGCAACAGAGGTGCTAGCTTAAGTCTTGGAACATGAGATTTCCCTAGGCTCCTGAGTGTATTCAGGGTGTAGGGCAAGACCTGGACATTTTCTCTTCCCCTTAGCACCTTCCATATATACCCCCTGAGATATTTCTATAAGACAAGTGCTTTTTCAGAATTGGGGATGGCACTCCCACGCGTTGGGCGCATGCTGACTGTGTGGCCATCGTGTAGGGCTGGTAGTTGCCTCTATGGTACCTTTAGAAAGTAGAAATCTCAGGCAGATTTGTAAAATAAGGTTAGAAAAAAGATGACTCCTTTGGGCAGACAAATCAGAGAAAGAGGTCAGCCTTTTGGTGGATGCAGCCCTGTGTGGTGAGGAGAGGACAGGCTGAATTTCAGGCTCACATCACCTTAGCCTGGCACCTTTATGCCCTGCTGCCATTCCTAGCAGAAGCTTAGCTGCCCTGCCTGCTGTTGTTGCTGCTATGTGGACAAAAGGGGTCAGCCAACTACATAAGTTGCGTCTTGCCTTGTGCCCCCATGGGAGGACCTGCTGTACCCAGGAGATGTGGGACGGCCTTCACATTCAGGTAAAATCTATTAGCTCCCAGGGGCTCCTGGGCTCAGCTGATCTGGGCAATTCATTGCACATTGATCCCTTTGAGACCTTGAAGAATTGGGTTGCCAGTTCATTTCACCCCAACCGTGGCACCTACTGTTTCAGGAAGCAAAACTAACCTGGTTTCCCGCAGACTTGATTATACCTTAGCAAGTGGAGCCATAGAATGTTTCTTAAAGCAGTTTGGAAATCTGGAAAATTCTAGCATAGGCCACATCATTCCAACAAAATTCCGACATATTCCTGTTTGCAACAAAAAGATTCCACTGTATGGCTTTTCTGCCAACGAGGAGACAAGGAATATGATTTATGCAGTGTTCCCTTAGGACTCTTAGAACTCAGTGTTTCCGGTCATAATTGTATCTGAGTCTAGTGGGTTCCCTTGTTAATTTCTGAGGTGGCGGTGAGGGGACAGCTCAAGCTGATTGTGGGAATAGTTCCACGACCTCGCTGCTTGGCACTGAAGCACGGCTTCTGAGTGGGTAATAGATGGTTTCTGGTATCCCTGGCCTTAGGGAGCAGGTCAGCTCAGTCTAAGGGGTTGGGTGGATGTTGAGTATGTAAGGCTGTGGGGAAACAGAATTTGAGAGAGCTTGCTGAGATCCAGATGGAGGGACCTGGCTCAAGTGGGGTGTGGAAGCAGAAGGAGACAGGGCAGTATCAGGAGCCAATATGCTGAGTCAGTTGGGTTCCAGAGAACCAAGGTGCCTGCAAATAAGACCTGCTGAAGAGGAGCTGAAAGAGGCAAATAAGAACAGGGGCGTCCAATGCTGCTGGGTTGTTACATGCCTGTATTCCTCTGGACAGACTGAGCCTAGTTCATTGGGCCGGGTTGGGGAAAATCACCACGAGGCATCCTGTGTTTCTCCTCCAGGCTGTAATAGGACACTCCATCCTGTGTAGAGGGATAGCGGACTTGCCCTGCCTTGTGCCCTGGTGTTCTGTACGTCCTCCTCTCAGGATAAATGCACTTCAGTGGGCAGCCTGGCATTCTGAATTGTTCTTACTAAGAACATGTATAATGGGCTTCAAACCATTAACACACAAAGGTTTTCTAGAAGCCAAATCTAGCTGTGCAGACTCTGACGAGGCCTGACTTTCCAATAGAGGGCAGCATCCGCTGGTCAAATTTCTCCATCCTGGAAAGTCTAGTGATAGCTTTAGGGAAATTAGGGCATGGGAGTTGTGGTCTGGAGAGTGGGGAGGAGGGTGGATTTTCTCTTGTGTCATCTCATCTTACAGCATCATGGTGTATCTGAGGACTCAGCTTATTACTGAGTATTTCTTCTCTCCCCTGAGTATGGTGCAAAGTCATGGAGGGACCAAAGAGGTTGAAGGGGACTTTGGCTTTCTTTCCAAAGAAGTTTGGGTAAAAAAGTATCACTTCTGCAGGAAAAGTAGCTATCAGAATTGCTTGTGGTGTGGCTTTGTTTCCTGTGGCGTGTGAAAACACTGGCTTTATCTAGTTTTACCCCCCGCTCCTCAGAAAACGATCTATCTCAATATGAACTCATCTTCCTTCCCCTTTCCAAGGAGGCCCTTCTCAAGTTCCCCTATCAGTAGCTGTCTCACTTCCTTTTAGAAGTTCCCACCCAGTAGTGGCCACATTTCACTCTGGTGAAAGGAGTAAGCAAGAATGGGTAAACTGGCTCAAACCTTAATTTTCTGCCTCGTTGGGGCTCCAAGCTGCCAGGACCCCCTCTCCCCAAGGTCAGTCAGCAGCGTAACTGGAGACCTGTGTGTCTGCAACTAATGGGTAACCTTGAAGGGGGGGCTTGCCCAGAAATTGACAACCCAGACAAGTCTTAGTCACTCGCTGATAACACGATGAGTAAGAAGCAGATGTGGTATTTGAACAGAGATCTTTTGACTGAAAATTTAGTGCTCGTTGTATGACATTGGAGGGCCTTTTGAACAATAGGCACTGAATTAATGTTCGTCGAGAGGCAGTATATATAACACAGTGGTTAAGAACGCAGCTTCTGACAACTGGTTTTTTTTTAATCTGTTGTAAAATATACATAACATAAGATCTACCATTATTATCATTCATAAGTGTACAATTCAGTACATTAATCATATTGACAGTGCTGTACGGCCATCACTACTATCCGTTTCCAGAACTTTCTCATCATCCCAACAGAAACTCTGTATTGAAAGTTGGTTTTGAATTTAGGTTCTGCCACTTGGTAGCTGTGTAAACCTGTACCAATTCCTTAGGGGACCTCAATTGCCTCATTTATAAGATGAGGATAATAATAACATGTCTTCATAGAACTGTATGTGTGTGTAAACACAAATACACATTGTGACACTAATCAATATGAATTAGTAACATCAATTGATCGGTTAATTCGTTCATGTTTTTTCACATTTACTGAGTTCTTACTCTGTGTCAAGCACTGTGCTTGAGCCACTAAGCGGCAGGGCTAAGACTCAAACTCAGCGTGGCTTGACTTCAGGGCTTATATCTGTACCGCTTGTGCTATAAGGATTCTCTCAACAAATGCTGGCTATTTCGTTGTTATCATTACTGTCATCAAACTGAGTTTGAAGCTCGTGCCACCCTTAGCATCTAAGGTGATGGTAGGCTGCTCTCCTTTATCGCGCAGGGAATGTTCCAAACTTAGAAATAAATTTTCCTCTACACTTAAGTAGAAGAAAGAGGCAGGGAGCCTCTTTGATGTGTATGTATCACTAACCACATATACCTACCACCTAGGAACTGCCACCCTGGAGGATGCTCACTTCCTTCTTCATTTGTCCCTCATGGCAGGCCCAGGGCCTAGAGTCTGGTAGGGCCAGCAGTGACAAAGACCAACTCCCAACAGGTGAAGAACCCCCCAGCCCCTCCCAACAGTAGATGGCAGTGTCAAGGGGCAGAGAGAGAGGAAAGAGAACCCTATCCTACTCTGCTAGTCCTGCTATCACTGAACTTTCTCCCCTCACCCTCTGGCTGTTTCAGTGTCAGCCTCCGGGGCTGGCCAGGGTTGAGGCGAGGACACAGGGGAAGGGAGGTAGAATGGGAGAAAGTGGGGCAACTCTGGGCTTAGTTTCCTACTTTTTGCTCATTTCCCAGCACTCACTCAGGCCTTTGCCTCCAGATCCACAAGCCTATTCTCTATCCCTGAGTCCTCTCCCCGGCTACTCCCAACCTTCAACCTGCTGGACTCCCCATCTTCAGCCCCTCACTCTGCCTCACCTGAACTAAAGGAGTCATCGTCCAACGGCAAACAGGGGTTCGGAGAAGGAGGTTGTCACTGTTCCTGCTGTTAAGGAGAGCCTGGGATCCTCAAGTAACATATCTGAATTCTCCCCTAATACTCTGCCTCGACACGAGAGATTATGTGCCATTTCTAGGCCACATCTCATGTATTCCTATTTCCATGCCTTTGTTTCTGTTGTTCCATCTCCTTCAAATACTCTACCCTCTTTGCTGACATTATTCACCTCAAATTCCAATGCTTTCTTAAAGCTTTCCTTGGTTTCTCCGCCCTAGGTGTAGTATCTTTCTCTTTTTGATCTTCACTTTTCTCCGTGTGTACCCCTCCAACACTTCAGATAGTCTCTCTCTTAAAGTTACTTATGTTAATGTCTTCTCTCCTCTTACAAGATAGCTATCTGAGAGGCAAGGACTCTGAATCACTTGGCACCCCTGCAGTGCCTCGCACAAAGGAGACAATTTGGTGAACACTTGACCCTCATTGAAAGTATTTTCCATAGAAACATGGGTAGGTTTTGATTACTTTATGGATTTGGGGGGATGATGGTGAGGGCTCAACCACTGTGTAAAACAGTGCTTTTGTCTATAGGAAAATGCAGGCAAACTATAAACAACAGATTTTTTAAAATTAATTTATTTATTTTGGCTGCATTGGGTCTTCATTGCTGCGCACTGGCTTTCTCTAGTTGCAGCGAGCAGGGGCTACTCTTTGTTGCAGTGCGTGGGCTCCTCATTGCAGTGGCTTCTCTTTGCTGCGGAGCACGGGCTCTAGGCGCATGGGCTTCAGTAGTTCTGGCACGTGGGCTCAGTAGTTGTGGCTCACGGGCTTAGTTGCTCTGCGGCATGTGGGGTCTTCCCGGACCAGGGCTCGAACCCGTGTCCCCTGCATTGGCAGGTGGATTCTTTACCACTGCGCCACCACAGAAGCCCCACGGTTGAATTTTTTTTAACACAAGTCACTACAATTCTTTACATTTTGATATTCTTATATACATTAAAATGACATAAAATGACAAATGACATAACTTATGTCAGTTATGGGTTTTAACTTATTTTGTCCTAAGATCCTATTTTGATTGGAGTTCCATAGGCTTTTACAACTGGAAGGAAATTTACAGGATTAGTAGTCTAACCACGTGAGGCCCTTGTGGAGTTAAAAAAGAAAACCTTCAATTTTCTTTTTAATTAATTAATTTATTTATTTTTGGCTGCATTGGGTCTTCATTGCTGCATGTAGGCTTTCTCTAGCTGAAACGAGAGGGGAGTACTCTTCCTTGCCGTGCACAGCCTTCTCATTGCAGTGGCTTCTCTTGTTGTGGAGCATGGGCTCTAGGCATGTGAGCTTCAGTAGTTGTGGCTCGCAGGATTAGTTGCTCCACAGCATGTGGGATCTTCCCAGACCAGGGCTTGAACCCGTGTCCCCTGAATTGGCAGGTGGATTCTTAACCACTGCGCCACCAGGGAAGTCCTAAACAACAGATTTCAACATGCACACCGGGCTTATAAATTGCATATGACCCAGACTGATAGCAGGAAAAAAACTGCTTTAACTGGTCAGCTGCAAGTTGAATCTTCCACCAGCAGAGGGCAGCATCAGTAGAGCCCAAGCTGAAACAGCCATGAACCCAAGCTCCTTTCCCAGGGTGGTCATCCTTTCTGTCAGTGGAGGAGACAGGGAATTCTCTGGCAAAAGTCAACAGAACCCCCTATCAGCTATGTGGGAATTTAGAGTTGAACTGGGAGGTG
This sequence comes from Monodon monoceros, assembly GCF_005190385.1. Classification (NCBI taxonomy): domain Eukaryota; kingdom Metazoa; phylum Chordata; class Mammalia; order Artiodactyla; family Monodontidae; genus Monodon; species Monodon monoceros. The sequence continues at coordinate 92,368,688 of NW_021703779.1, read as the reverse complement.
GCTGTGGAAGGAGAAGGGAAGGACTGGCCTCATATACATTAAATTCCTTCCCACTGGAGCTGTAGGAGAGCAGAATTTATCACCCCAAAATATGTCTCTCTGGCATAAGAATTATTTTTAAGAAACAGCAGATATGGGAGAAGCTTTGAAAACCAAGTAGAAGTTACCCTTTGTAAAAGCTATTTACATTCATAAGGGAAATCTCCATTTGTGTGTCTCCCTGCTGTACCAGGAAGAAGGTGATGACAGTCCCTTATTATTGTATAGAAGTCAAAGCCTCAAATTCGCATAACAACCTTACACTTGTTTACTGTGCTTTTCCTGATAACAGTCCATAACCGACTCCCTATTTCTAACATCTTCTTTGGTCTTTCACTGAAGATGGTATGTAAGGTGATGGTTTCTGCCATTTCCGAGAGTTACTCAGTTTTCCTGAGTCTCCTATGGATACATGTTACTAAACTTTTGTTTGTTTTTCTCCTGTTAATCTGTCTTATGTCAACTTAATTATTAGACCAGCCAAAGAACCTAGAAGAGGAAAAGGAAATATCTTCCGCCCCTACAGTTGCCATAGCTGGCAGGATACTTCACTGGATGAACTCTACCTACTCCAAGGTTGCTGCAGCCGAGAGATCCTGGGACATTTGACAAAAAGTTTGCAGAAGGTAGGATTTCTTACCACATCAGTCTCTCAGATCTCTGCCTGCAGGGTCTAATGGAAGTGCGAGTGATGAGAATCCTACTGCCCCCCCGCCCAAAAAATTTAGATTAGTAAGAGAAAATACTTGTGGAACTAGTTCCTTAGACACAGCGACTCCGGTAAAAAGTTGTTAAATGAGTACTCTTGGTTTTTTGTTTGTTTGTTTATAATTTATTTTATTTATTTATTTATTCATTTATTTGTGGCTGCGTTGGGTCTTCATTGCTGCGTGCGGGCTTTCTCTAGTTGTGGCGAGCAGGGGCTACTCTTCGTTGTGGTGTGCGGGCTTCTCATTGTGGTGGCTTCTCTTGTTGCAGAGCACCTGCTCTAGGCACGTGGGCTTCAGTAGTTGTGGCACGTGGGCTCAGTAGTTGTGGCTCACAGGCTCTAGAGCGCAGGCTCAGTAGTTGTGGCTCACGGGCTTAGTTGCTCCACGGCACGTGGGATCTTCGCGGACCAGGGCTCGAACCCGTGTCCCCTGCACTGGCAGGTGGATTCTTAACCACTGCGCCACCAGGGAAGCCCAGTACTCTTTTTTTTTATTGATCCTTTTCCTCTCAGAGATGGTCACTGTTTTTCTTTGTCTCTCTCTCTCTGTTGTGTCATTTGTCTTGCTCTGTGTCTTGAGAGCTTGGCTTTATGACCAGCAAGAATATTCTTTCTGGTCACTGCCAACCAGTGGATGCATGTACCGGCATCTATTTGGCAGGCAGCCCGATAGGCTGTGGATCTGATAAGCACTGCTCCTTGTCCAAATGTGCCAGCTCTCAGGGGAATTTGTCATATGGGATCCCAGTCCATAAGGGGACTTTGTTTTCTCAACCTTCTTTGTCTCTTTAGTTCTGGAAAAGTCCCATTCCAGTAGCAGCTGCCTAGTGTCACAGTTTAGCGGGTCTATGACTGGAGCTGTCTCATGTTCTCATAGGAAACAGGTACAGCTGCCTGGTGTCACAGTTTAGCATGTCTATGACTGGAGGTGTCTCATGGTCTCATGGGAAACCACAGACACCGTTTGCACTACATAATTCTTACTGCCTGCAACAACGAAAGGTCTTTGCTTTCAGCTGTTACCTTCTTGTTTGTCTCATTTTGTGTCTTGGCTTGGCAACCATCAGGTTGGGGGCCCCCCAGATTTGACCAGACAGAAACATGGGCTGCATCCCTTTTGCAGCTAGATATGTCTTTCTTTCTTTTGGTTTTCTTTGGGAGCTGAAACAAAAACAACTCTGTCTCATGGGTCTTATGTATACTAATAAAAATATTGGGTTAATTAGTAAGAGAATGGGAAGTGAATGAGGAGAGGATCATAGGATCTCTTCCTAGCAGGGTGGCAATCTTTTGATGGTTATTAAGAAATGGGATAAATGAAACAGACATTGATGGGGTTAAACCAAAAGTTTTAATACAGTACTATCAACGATTGAGAGGGCCAAAGAGACCTCCTGCTTGTCCTCCGACGTTAAAGGGCCCCAAATGAGTCTCCTCTATTTGCCCCTATTTGGAAAAATTTGAAAGGCCAGAAAGTGAATTTAGCAAAAGCACCTGAGATGAGTGGTAAGGCTGGCTTTGCTGTCCCTTATAACTCCTCTTACTTTCCAGGGCTCTGCCATGGGGCTCTGTCAAATTCAGGCTTTTGTGCATGTGTCCAGGACCTCCACCCAAAGAATTCATGTCCCCTGGACAGCAGCAGAGTTTTAATGGGTGGGTCAGCCCCTTGATATGTAGATTGCAACCCAATTCTTTGAGGAATTGGATGTGCAACTGTCTTTGTCTTGCAAATCTCTGCAAGGCTAGTGGTGTAGCCCTAAAGACAATTCAAAGAGCTACCAAGCCCCAAACCTCCCTTATTCATCTCAAAATGTTTTGAGGTATTGGGATGTTGGAAACAAAATTGTCTTGCACTTAAGAACGAGAAAAAAATTATTCTAAATAGTAATTATCCTACATCTCTGATGATAGGGAAATATGTTCCCAAGACTCCATCTTGGAGAAAACTTGGACACTTTCTCTGTACCATTGTGATGTAGATTTTCTACCCATCCATGTTCTCTAGGGCCCAGGAGCCATTCTTTGAACTGCAATCTTTAGGGAGATATTTCTTATCAAAAGAAAAAAAAAAGAGGGAGAAGTATTTGGAAAATGGACAAATGAAAAATCTTAAGTGTCTATCTGTATGTTTGTGTGTGTCTATATATGTACTCTGTAGGTGTTTGATATTTTTTTCTACCTCTAAATGGTATTACCAAAATTAATTTGTAAAAGAACTCTATTTAGTTGGTTTGAAGGCAAGTGCTTGTAAGGATCGGGTATTCTGAAACTCTCAGAAATATAGAAACTAACCTGAATGCTTTTTCAAGTTCATGTGATCTAGGATAATTTTGCTAAATTAAAGTTAGCTTAAGTTTGTTGGTTTGATTAAAATAGATATGTCTTTAGAGTTATCAACACGGAATGTAATGCAGGCATGCAACTTTTATTCCACCTGGGGTTTATTCATCAGATAAGTTCATATTATCTGTTACAAAATTTGTCAGCAAGAAAATTAGCTTGAGATGATTGCTGACTTTGTCTAATGTCTCATGAAGTTTTTGTGAGTAGTCTGAACATAATTGCTGGGAGCATATTATTTAGATAGATGTAAGTGGGATAAGAGTTTTTAGGCATAATAATTATGTATTATGGTATGTGTACTTAAAATGAGCTTTAAAATCAGTAGTGTACTTATATAAAACTAACACTTAATTTTCTTTCACCTGCTAAAAAGACACCATTTTTCTGTACAATTGGTCAGCTCTTGATAATAAGATACTATGAGAGGTTGTTTTTTCTTTTCCTTTTAAGTAATATCTGCCTAGAAAGTAAATATTTTGTTTTTTATGAAAATAATTTCCTGTGCCTTATGAGGTCTTTGCTTGGTTTTGCTCACCACTATGTAACATTATGTATTTGCCTTTGAAATCTTTTATTGTCACTTTGGTTAAATAGATAACTGAGTATTATTTCATAATCTGTGATCCTATTTAGTCGTGTCCACACTTTTTGATATCTTTGTCAAACTTCCCCAAATCAAATTCTAAATGAAGTGCTTTTGACCTTTAGCTAACTTTGGAATGTTTCAGAGGGCCCCTCAAACATCTCAAAGAGAGATATTCAACTAATTAAGCTTATTTGGTATGTTAAATTGCATGGGAAGCATTGTCAAATAATGATGCTAAACGTTCTTTGATTATATTTGTGTAGGTATATGTTATTAATAGAAATGTTCTAGAAATTGTATGAAATTCTTAAAATCTAATATGTCCTTGTATAATGTTATCATTTGTAATTCTAGTTTTATCTTGATTGTTGTATATTATGGAAATAACCAAATTTCCTTTTCAATTGCATTGTAATGAATTCTAATTAACCATTGTCTTTTTTTTTTTTTGCGGTATGCGGGCCTCTCCCGTTGCGGAGCACAGGCTCCGGGCGCGCAGGCTCAAGGGCCATGGCTCACGGGCCCAGCCGCTCCTCGGCATGTGGGATCCTCCCAGACAGGGGCACGAACCCACGTCCCCTGCATCGCCAGGCGGACTCTCAACCACTGCACCACCAGGGAAGCCCAACCATTGTCATTTTTAAGTCTTCTGTCATTTGCAGTTATTGTTTTACTCTGATGCTTTTATAAAAGTGCTTCATCTTCAACAAGACTCATAGAAAGAACTCTGGATACAGATTTCTGATAAATTTTCAGACCATTGAACTAGATAAGAATTTACAGAACTGTAATGGGGAAATTGATGGTTTCATAAAACTTCTAATGAAAGACCATGATCAACAAGAATTAATTACATGGAACTGAATGAACTGAGGAGGATGAGTATAATTTTTCTACATATTTTTTTGAAATATTGCTGGTTCTTTAACCTTTTGTTTTGCAGATATAAAGAAATCTTTCCTCTTAAGCTAACTATGATTTACAGCAATTTGGTAGATTATACCTTTGTAAGCAGAATTGAAACATTTATCTTTTTCTCCCTACCTGATCCCTCCAGAATTCAGATACTCATAGTGAGTATTCTTATTTTCATGGAAGTATATTTATTTGCATAAGTTCAACAAGCATCTGCTCTCCTTGTAACAGGACACAATTGGAAACTGGTTATATTACCAAGGCTTCGATTATAATGTCGTATTTGAGAGAGACATACCTAGACTCACATATGACCAGACAGCTTAAAGAAACTAAGGTGGACTTTATGGAGCCAATAAAGCCCCTTGGAAATATTGGCCTGGTACCTTGCTTACAGGGTTCCCAATAGCCTAACAAGGTGAGTAAAGAAGGTCACTTCCTGGCAGGTGCAGGAACGTAGGATATTTGGGGGACCTCCAGAAAAGAGGAATTCATCCAAATCCATAGGTATTGCAGGCAAAGTCTGGTGGTAAGTATTTGGCATGGCTTCTTAGCCTCAAGAGGCTATTAAAAGTTCAATCTAGAGATTCCTCATAAAAAGTTCCAGCAAAGGAAACCATAAACAAGACCAAAAGACAGCCCTCAGAATGGGAGAAAATATTTGCAAATGAAGCAACTGACAAAGGATTAATCTCCAAAATTTACAAGCAGC
>NW_021703779.1:92360361-92362984 GCF_005190385.1 Monodon monoceros | reverse complement strand
ACATATGCATATGTATAACTGATTCACTTTGTTATAAAGCAGAAACTAACACACCATTGTAAAGCAATTTTACTCCAATAAAGATGTAAAAAAAAAAAAGTTCCAGCGGAGCAGATTTAAAATAACCTATATGATCAATCTCTATTCTTGCTGCATTTATGTAAATAGTTCTGCCAAGCTTGTTGAAACTAGACTTATTTTACAAACAAATTAGTTTAATTTGGCTATATTTGGTAGGAATGGGGGTAGAAATTTTAGAGGGAAAAATTATGTTTCAGTCATATACCTTTGCGAAAAGATTCTAGTACTGTTCAGTGTCTTCAAGGTTTTATTTTCCTGAATTCTTTTAGCGTCTTCATGTCTGGCTACAACTCTCCAAACTCACACTTTCAATTTTCTCCTATCCTTTTGACTTAAAATCACAAATAACTAAGCTGCAAACTGGAGCTAGAAGATTTGACATAAACTTCAGAAAAATTGCCACAATAACTCATGCTTAGGCAATCTTCTCCATGCTTGTTGCTGCTGTATGGGCCACTTAGAAAGTTTACCTGATGACCTCGTCAGAGACATTCAAACAACAAAGCAGGAAAATCTGTCAGATTGCCACTGCCTGCCTTCACTCCATCTGAAGGTGTGTCGGGGAGGAAGAAAGTTTCCTCTACCTTCCTAGGTTCTTCTGGCTGGTCTAAGAAATTGATATGAGACAGATTAACAGGAGAAAATCAAACCAAAGTTTAGTAACAGGTATAAAAAAGGAGAGACCCAGGAAAACTGAGTAACTCACCAAAATGGCTGAAACTCTCACCTTAAATAGCATCTTCAGTTAAGAACAAAAGAGGATGTCGTGTTTGGGACCTCAAAGGAGAAGAAGGAAATTGACATGGAGATGGAAAAGCGAATGTTTGGTAAACAAATGTTTGCTGGGCCATGCAAAGACAATGGGACACAGAGTGGATCCTAATCTCTAGGCTCACCATATCTAGCCCATATTCTTTGCAGATACATCTGGTTATATAGCTCTATTCCAAGAACAAGACTTTTACCAAAATTTTTTAGGCAGCTAAGGGGGAGGTAAAAAGAAAAACTTCCGGGGCTTCCCTGGTGGCGCAGTGGTTGGGAGTCCGCCTGCCGATGCAGGGAACACGGGTTTGTGCCCCGGTCTGGGAAGATCCCACATGCCATGGAGCGTCTGGGCCCGTGGGCCATGGCCGCTGAGCCTGCGCGTCCGGAGCCTGTGCTCCGCAACGGGAGAGGCCACAGCAGTGAGAGGCCCGCGTACCGCAAAGAAAAAAAAAGAACAGACTTCCAGAGTCTTCTGTTTCTTAAAAATAATCAGCCTAAATTATCCTCATGCCAGAGAAACATTTTGAGGCGGCAAATTTTGCTCCCTACAGGTCCTTTGAGCCTAATACTAGAAATCTTCTTGACTAACAGCTATCGGGACTCAGGCACTAGGTTTATAATTTGCTCCAACCATTAACCTTTGTTTTTCTTTTGTTTCCACAGAAATGCCTTATTAAACTCCTGATTTCTTACACAATATAGGCCTAACTTTAAGAGCCCAGCTACATCAGCCACCTTCTGAAATGAGACACAACTGTTTAATTGAATTGATCTGAAACAGGAGGGAAGGGGGCAGGGCACAACCTTTAAAAGAATGACATAACTGTTGAGGACATGACAAAAACTGGTTAGAACCAACTAGGTCCAAGATGGCAGAAGATTCAACTTCCAGTAGACTATGACCCTCATTATATGCTCATTGTAATACATTAGCATTCTAAATGACACACCCACCAGTGCCATGACAGTTCCAAGAATAACCATAAAAGGCCAAAACGAGGACGGTGGCCCAATTCCTGGAAATCCCCACCCCTTCCCCAAGATAGTCAGAATAATCCTCCCACTCATGAGCCTATGATATTACCCAGCCCATAAAAACTAACTACGACTTATTTCAGGGTCTCTCACCTTCTAAGATGGCCCACACTCTGTGGAGTGTGTTTCTCTCTAAATAAATCCACTTCTCACCTATCACTTTGTCTCTCACCGAGTTCTTTCTGCGACGAGACATCAAGAACCTGAGCTTCATTAAATCCTGAGACCAGGTGTGTGATCTCATTTAAAAGACTGTGGGTTCAAGTCCCAGTCTGGGGTCTGGCTGGGTTTCTGTCCTGGCCTGTGGGTTCAAGTCCCATCTGAGTTGTACAGTTTCAGACCTATTCTGAGGACTAAGAGACTGGTTCAATGAGATGGAGCAATTTAGCTTCTGGATTGTGAAATTTCTTGGGGAAGGTTCAAAGGTGGGACTATAGCAGAGCAGAATTTGTCACCCCAAAATATGTCCCTTTGGCATAAGGATTATTCTAGGCTGATTATTCTTAAGAAAGAGCAGACATAGAAGCTCTGAAAATCAACTAAAAGTTACCCTTTGGAAAAGACATTTACATTTGTAAGGGAAATCTCCACTTGTAAGGGTATCTCCCTGCTGTACCAGGAAGGGAGGGGTGACTCAATCTCAAGAAACTCTTATCATTGAAGAAGGCAAGGACTTGAATTTGCATAGCAACCTTACACTAATTTACTGTGCCCTGGTAACTGCCCATAACTGACTTCCTAT
>NW_021703779.1:92184032-92360261 GCF_005190385.1 Monodon monoceros | reverse complement strand
CTGTGCCCTGGTAACTGCCCATAACTGACTTCCTATTTCCAACATCTTTTGTCTTTAGCTGAAATGGTATTTAAGGTAATGGTTTCTACTATTTCAGAGAGTTACTCAGTTTTCCTAGGTCTCTCCCATGTATACATGTTATTAAACTTTTGTTTGTGCTTTTCTCCTGTTAATCTGTCTTATGCCAACTTAATTATTAGGCCAGCCAAAGAACCTAAAAGGGGAGAAGGAAATTTTTTCCTTCCTTACAGATCCAATTGTTAAAGAGGAAAACCACAGGTGCAAAACGATATCACTTGTGCTAAAGCCCATGATACGAATCTTAGATTTAATACCTAACCTAATTGCAGTTTGGATCTTCAGTAGAAATGTAATCTTAATCAACCAGTCTGGAATTTTCTGGTCAGTACCAATGAGGTCATCTGCCATGTGGGCCCCCTACATCCTCGCTCCTCCAGAGAAAGAGGATGCAATCTGCATGTAAAACCCTTGAAGTTTCCTTTCCTCCCCAGAGAAGATGTCCTGACCTAAAAATAATCATTTCTTTTCTTTTTCTAAGAGCTCTCTTGACCCATCCTTCTTCCTATAAAAACTTTCCATTTTGGACAACCCCTCATAGCCCCCTTCTAATTGCTAAGTGGGGGGGGGATGCTGCCCGATTCATGAAATGTCTAATAAAGCCGATCAGATCTTCAAGTTTACTCGGTTGATTTTTTTTTAAGTTATTAACTTTATTTATTTATTTTTGGCTGCATTGGGTCTTCGTTGCTGTGCGTGGGCTTTCTCTAGTTGTGGCGAGCGGGGGCTACTCTTCATTGAGGTGCGCGGGCTTCTCATTGCAGTGGCTTCTCTTGTTGTGGAGCACGGGCTCTAGGCGTGTGGGCTTCAGTAGTTGTGGCACGTGGGCTCAGTAGTTGTGGCTCACGGGCTCTAGAGCGCAGGCTCAGTAGCTGTGGCATGCAGGCTTAGTTGCTCCGCGGCATGTGGGATCTTCCCGGACCAGGGCTCGAACCTGTGTCCCCTGCATTGGCAGGCGGATTCGTTACCACTGCACCACCACAGAATCCCCACGGTTGAATTTTTTTTAACACAAGTCACTACAATTCTTTACATTTTGATATTCTTATATACATTAAAATGACATAAAATGACAAATGACATAACTTATGTCAATTATGGGTTTTAACTTATTTTGTCCTAAGATCCTATTTTGATTGGAGTTCCATAGGCTTTTACAACTGGAAGGAAATTTACAGGATTAGTAGTCTAACCATGTGAGGCCCTTGTGGAGTTAAAAAAGAAAACCTTTATTTTCTTTTTAATTATTTATTTTTGGCTGTGTTGGGTCTTCATTGCTGCACGTAGGCTTTCTCTAGCTGCAGCGAGCGGGGACTACTCTTCCTTGCGGTGCACAGCCTTCTCATTGTGGTGGCTTCTCTTGTTGTGGAGCACGGGCTTTAGGCACATGGGCTTCAGTAGTTGTGGCACGTGGGCTCAGTAGTTGTGGCTCATGGGCTCTAGAGCGCAGGCTCAGTAGTTGTGGCACACGGGCTCTAGTTGCTCCGCAGCATTTGGTATCTTCCTGGACCAGGGCTCGAACCCGTATCCCCTGCATTGGCAGGCGGATTCTTAACCACTGAGCCACCAGGGAAGCCACATAAAGATAAACCTTTAAATCAAGTATTTCTGGCATATAAAAAGTAGAAATAATATAACCAACACTCACATACCCACCACCCAGCTTAAGAATCAGAACTACAGAGGTTACACAGGTATGTTCACTTTGTGAGCATTTACTGAGCTGTACTGAGACAGGAGGGAAGGGGGCAGAGCACGACCATTAAAAGAATGACATAACCATTGAGGACATGACAAAAACCGGTTAGAACCAACTAGGCCCAAGGTGGCAGAAGACTCGATTTCCAGTAGACTTGCACCTCATTATATGCTCATTGTATACATTAGCATATGCTAAATGATACACCCACAGGCGTGATGACAGTTCCCCGAGCCCAACCATAAAAGGCCAAAAAGTGGGCAATGGCCCAATTCCTGGAAATCCCCACCCCTTCCCCAAAATAGTTGGAATAATCCTCCTACTTGTTAACCTATGAAATTACCCAGCCCATAAAAACTAACCACCCCTGCACCCCAAGGCTGCTCTCACCTTTTGAGAAGGACCACGTTCTGCCTATGGAATGAGTATCTCTGCTTTCACTTTACTATGGCTCATTCCTAAATTCTTTCCTGCAGGAAGCCAAGGACCCTCACTTGGTGGCCTGTTCCAGGGACTCACCTGAGACCTGGGACATGACCATCCTCTCATGCCCCATTTCCCTGCAACCTCTTTACAAAGGATATTAATAAATCTATACTTCTTACCTATCACTTTGCCTCTTGCTGAATTCCTTCTGCACCAACACGTAATGAACCTGAGCTTCATTAAGTCCTGAGACCAGGTGTGTGGTTTCAGCTGGGAGTTACTGGGTTCGAGTCCCCTCTTAATCCAGAGATTGTGGGTTCAAGTCCCATTTGAGGTGCAACTGGGTTTGGGTCCCAACTGAGGTGCAACTTAGTTCAAGTCCCATCTGAGGTATGCGGTTTCAGGACCCTTTTATCTTGTGCTCTTTTTTCGTACATATGTTACCTTTCAATAACATTTACCAAAAAACTGACAGATACAAGTGTAGCTTCTGTGTATTCTCCTAATCTCATCCTCATCCGCAGAGGTCCTGAATATAGAGATTCTCATTCCCAGGCAAGTTTTTGCACTTTTACTGCTACCGAATGCAAGTTCCTGTGCCCAACGCACAGTGAGGCCAAACAAACCGAAACATCAGAGTTTGGAGCAGAGAAAGGTTTATTGAAGGGCCATGCAAGGAGAACAGGTGGCTCATGCCCCCCAAAACCCGAACTCCCCAAAGGGTTTTGGCAAAGCATTTTTAAAGGCAAGGTGAAGAAGGGGTGTCCTAGGGTAGGTGATCAGCTCATGCACAGTTCTCTGATTGGTTGATGGTGAGGCAACAGGGTGGTGTCACAAGTGTTAACATTATCAATCCTTAGGTGCCAGAAAGTCTGGGGGCTACTGTGCTCATGATAATCAATTAGTTAATTTCTTCCATTTGGTAGTGGTTTTTAGCATCTGAAAAACTCAGGGAATATACATTAGATACTATTAACTGGGTACTTCAGAGAGGAGCTACAGCAGAGGATAAGGGGAGGGGTCTGTCTTCGAAAGGCCCCATAAGGTCTTGCTCAATTACATTACTACATATGCATACATCCATAAGAAGTATGTAGTTTTATTTTGCATTTCTCAAAACTTCATGCAAAGAGTGATCTGAGTATATTCTTCAATTTGTTTGTTTTGCTCCACACTGCTTTGTGTATTATTATAGTCACTAGTAATACATTAGAATAGAAATTCTTGTGAGATATTTATCTACTTTATATTTACCTGTGATTACTTTTCTTCTGCTCTTTGGGACTGCCTACTTGAAACTTTTTTTTTTTACATCTTTATTGGAGTATAATTGCTTTACAATGGTGCGTTAGTTTCTGCTTTATAACAAAGTGAATCAGTTATACATATACATATATCCCCATATCCCCTCCCACTTGCGTCTCCCTCCCACCCTCCCTATCCCACCCCTCTAGGTGGTCACAAAGCACCGAGCTGATCTCCTTGTGCCATGCGGCTGCTTCCCACTAGCTATCTACCTTACGTTTGGTAGTGTATATATGTCCATGCCACTCTCTCACTTCGTCCCACCTTACCCTTCCCTCTCCCCATATCCTCAAGTCCATTCTCTAGTAGGTCTGTGTCTTTATTCCTGTCTTACCCCTAGGTTCTTCATGACATTTTCTTTTTTTTCTTAGATTCCATTTATATGTGTTAGCATACGGTATTTGTCTTTCTTTTTCTGACTTACTTCACTCTGTATGACAGACTCTAGGTCCATCCACCTCACTACAAATAACTCAATTTCATTTCTTTTTATGGCTGAGTAATATTCCACTGTATATATGTGCCACATCTTCTTTATCCATTCATCTGTCGATGGACACTTGGGCTGCTTCCATGTCCTGGCTATTGTAAATAGAGCTGCAATGAACATTGTGGTACATGACTCTTTCTGAATTATGGTTTTCTCAGGGTGTATGCCCAGTAGTGGGATTGCTGGGTCATATGGTAGTTCTATTTGTAGTTTTTTAAGGAACCTCCATACTGTTCTCCATAGTGGCTGCATCAATTCACATTCCCACCAGCAGTGCAACAGTGCTCATTTTCTCCACACCCTCTCCAGCATTTATTGTTTCTAGAGTTTTTGATGATGGCCATTCTGACTGGTGTGAGATGATATCTCATTGTAGCTTTGATTTGCATTTCTCTAATGATTAATGGTGTTGAGCATTCTTTCATGTGTTTGTTGGCAATCTGTATATCTTCTTTGGAGAAATGTCTATTTAGGTCTTCTGCCCATTTTTGGATTGGGTTGTTTGTTTTTCTGTAATTGAGCTGCATGGGCTGCTTGTAAATTTTGGAGATTAATCCTTTGTCAGTTGCTTCATCTGCAAATATTTTCTCCCATTCTGACGGTTGTCTTTTGGTCTTGTTTATGGTTTCCTTTGCTGTGCAAAAGCTTTGAAGTTTCATTAGGTCCCATTTGTTTATTTTTGTTTTTACTTCCATTTCTCTAGGAGGTGGGCCAAAAAGGATGTTGCTGTGATTTATGTCATAGAATGTTCTGCCTATGTTTTCCTCTAAGAGTTTGATAGTTTCTGGCCTTGCATTTAGGTCTTTAATCCATTTTGAGCTTATTTTTGTGTATGGTGTTAGGGAGTGATCTAATCTCATACTTTTACATGTACCTGTCCAGTTTTCCCAGCACCATTTATTGAAGAGGCTGTCCTTTCTTTACTGTATATTCTTGCCTCCTTTATCAAAGATAAGGTGACCATATGTGCGTGGGTTTATCTCTGGGCTTTCTATCCTGTTCCATTAATCTGTATGTCTGTTTTTGTGCCAGTACCATACTGTCTTGATTACTGTAGCTTTGTAGTACAATCTGAAGACAGGGACCCTGATTCCTCCAGCTCCGTTTTTTTTTTCTCAAGATTGCTTTGGCTATTCGGGGTCTTTTGTGTTTCCATACAAATTGTGAAATTTTTTGTTCTAGTTCTGTGAAAAATGCCAGTGGTAGTTTGATAGGGATTGCATTGAATGTGTAGATTTCTTTGGATAGTAGAGTCATTTTCACAATGTTGATTCTTCCAATCCAAGAACGTGGTATATCTCTCCATCTATTTGTATCACCTTTAATTTCTTTCATCAGTGTCTTATAATTTTCTGCATACAGGTCTTTTGTCTCCTTAAGTAGGTTTTTTCTAGATATTTTATTCTTTTTGTTGCAATGGTAAATGGGAGTGTTTTCTTGATTTCACTTTCAGATTTTTCATCATTAGTGTATAGGAATGCCAGAGATTTCTGTGCATTAATTTTGTATCCTGCTACTTTACCAAATTCATTGATTAGCTCTAGTAGTTTTCTGCTAGCATCTTTAGGATTCCCTAAATATAGTATCATGTCATCTGCAAACAGTGACAGCTTTACTTCTTCTTTTCCAATTTGGATTACTTTTATTTCCTTTTCTTCCCTGATTGCTGTGGCTAAAACTTCCAAAACTATGTTGAATAAGAGTGATGAGAGTGGGCAACCTTGTCTTTTTCCTGATCTTAGTGGAAATGCTTTCAGTTTTTCACCACTGAGGACGATGTTGGCTGTGGGTTTGTCATATATGGCCTTTATTATGTTGAGAAAAGTTCCCTCTATGCCTACTCTCTGCAGGGTTTTTATCATAAATGGGTGTTGAATTTTGTCGAAAGCTTTCTCTGCATCTATTGAGATGATCATATGGTTTTTCTCCTTCAATTTGTTATTATGGTGTATCACATTCATTGATTTGCGTATAATGAAGAATCCTTGCATTCCTGGAATAAACCCCACTTGATCATGGTGTATGATCCTTTTAATGTGCTGTTGGATTCTGTTTGCTAGTATTTTGTTGAGGACTTTTGCATCTATGTTCATCAGTGATATTGGCCTGTAGTTTTCTTTCTTTGTGACATCCTTTTCTGGTTTTGGTATCAGGGTGATGGTGGCCTCGTAGAATGAGTTTGGGAGTGTTCCTCCCTCTGCTATATTTTAGAAGAGTTTGAGAAGGATAGGTGTTAGCTCTTCTCTAAATGTTTGATAGAATTCACTTGTGAAGCCATCTGGTCCTGGGCTTTTGTTTGTTGGAAGATTTTTAATCACAGTTTCAATTTCAGTGCTTGTGGTTGGTCTGTTCATATTTTCTATTTCTTCCTGATTCAATCTTGGCAGGTTGTGCCTTTCTAAGAATTTTTCCATTTCTTCCAGATTGTCCATTTTATTGGCATAGAGTTGCTTGTAGTAATCTCTCATGATCTTTTGTATTTCTGCAGTGTCAGTGGTTACTTCTCCTTTTTCACTTCTAATTCTATTGATTTGAGTCTTCTCCCTTTTTTTCTTGATGAGTCTGGCTAATGCTTTATCTATTTTGTTTATCTTCTCAAAGAACCAGCTTTTAGTTTTATTGATCCTGGTTATCGTTTCCTTCATTTCTTTTTCATTTATTTCTGATCTGATCTTTATGATTTCTTTCCTTCTGCTAACTTTGGGGTTTTTTGGTTCTTCTTTCTCTAATTGCTTTAGGTGCAAGCTTAGGTTGTTTATTTGAGATGTTTCCTGTTTCTTAAAGTAGGATTGTATTGCTATAAACTTCCCTCTTAGAACTGCTTTTGCTGCATCCCATAGGTTTTGGGTCATCGTGTCTCCATTGTCATTTGTTTCTAGGTGTTTTTTGATTTCCTCTTTGATTTCTTCAGTGATCACTTCATCATTAAGCAGTGTATTGTTTAGCCTCCATGTGTTTGTATTTTTTACAGATCTTTTCCTGTAATTGATATGTAGTCTCATAGCATCGTGGTCAGAAAAGATACTTGATATGATTTCAATTTTCTTAAATTTACCAAAGCTTCATTTGTGACCCAAGATATGATCTATCCTGGAGAATGTTCCATGAGCACTTGAGAAAAATGTGTATTCTGTTGTTTTTGGATAGAATGTCCTATAAATATTAATTAAGTCCATCTTGTTTAAGGTATCATTTAAAGCTTGTGTTTCCTTATTTATTTTCATTTTGGATGATCTGTCCATTGGTGAAAGTGGGGTGTTAAAGTCCCCTGCTATGAATGTGTTATTGTCGATTTCCCCTTTTATGGCTGTTAGCATTTGCCTTATGTATTGTGGTGCTCCTATGTTGGGTGCATAAATATTTACAATTGTTATATCTTCTTCTTGGATCGGTCCCTTGATCATTATGTAGTGTCCTTTTTTGTCTCTTCTAATAGTTTTATTTTAAAGTCTATTTTGTGTGATATGAGAATTGCTACTCCAGCTTTCTTTTGGTTTCCATTTGCATGGAATATCTTTTTCCGTCCCCTCACTTTCAGTCTGTATGTGTCTCTAGGACTGAAGTGGGTCTCTTGTAGACAGCATATATATGGGTCTTGTTTTTGTATCCATTCAGCCAGTCTGTGTCTTTTGGTGGGAGCATTTAATCCTTTTACATTTAAGGTAATTATCGATATGTATGTTCCTATTCCCATTTTCTTAATTGTTTTGGGTTTGTTATTGTAGGTCTTTTCCTTCTCTTGTGTTTCTTGCCTAGAGAAGATTCTTTAGCATTTGTTGTAAAGCTGGTTTGGTGGTGCTGAACTCTCTCAGCTTTTGCTTGTCTGTAAAGGTTTTAATTTCTCCATCAAATCTGAATGAGATCCTTGCTGGGTAGAGTAATCTTGGTTGTAGCTTTTTCTCCTTCATCACTTTAAATATGTCCTGCCAGTCCCTTCTGGCTTGCAGAGTTTCTGCTGAAAGCTCTGCTGTTCACCTTATGGGGATTCCCTTGTGTGTTATTTGTTGTTTTTCCCTTGCTGCTTCTAATATGTTTTCTTTGTATTTAATTTTTGACAGTTTGATTAATATGTGTCTTGGCATATTTCTCCTTGGATTTATCCTGTATGGGACTCTCTGCACTTCCTGGACTTGATTAACTACTTCCTTTCCCTTATTAGGGAAGTTTTCAACTATAATCTCTTCAAATATTTTCTCAGTCCCTTTCTTTTTCTCTTCTTCTTCTGGAACCCCTATAATTCCAATGTTGGTGCGTTTAATGTTGTCCCAGAAGTCTCTGAGACTGTCCTCAGTTCTTTTCATTCTTTTTTCTTTATTCTGCTCTGCAGTAGTTATTTCCACTATCTTATCTTCCAGGTCAATTATCTGTTCTTCTGCCTCAGTTATTCTGCTATTGATCCCTTCTAGAGTATTTTTAATTTCAATTATTGTGTTGTTCATCGTTGCTTGTTTCATCTTTAGTTCTTCTAGGTCCTTGTTAAATGTTTCTTGCATTTTCTCTATTCTATTTACAAGATTTTGGATTATCTTTACTATCATTATTCTGAATTCTTTTTCAGGTAGACTGCTTATTTCTTCTTCATTTGTTAGGTCTGGTGGGTTTTTATCTTGCTCCTTCATCTGCTGTGTGTTTTTCTGTCTTCTCATTTTGCTTATCTTACTGTGTTTGGGGTCTCCTTTTTGCAGGCTGCAGGTTCATAGTTCCTGTTGTTTTTGGTGTGTGTCCCCAGTGGCTAAAGTTGGTTCAGTGGGTTGTGTAGGCTTCCTGGTGGAGGGGACTAGTGCCTGTGTTCTGGTGGATGAGGCTGTATCTTGTCTTTCTGGTGGGCAGGTCCACGTCTTGTGGTGTGCTTTGGGGTGTCTGTGGACTTATTATGATTTTAGGCAGCCTCTCTGCTAATGGGTGGGGTTGTGTTCCTGTCTTGCTAGTTGTTTGGCATAGGGTGTCCAGCACTGTAGCTTGCTGGTCGTTGAATGAAGCTGGGTGCTGGTGTTGAGATGGAGATCTCTGGGAGATTTTCGGCATTTGATATTATGTGGAGCTGGGAGGTCTCTTGTGGACCAGTGTCCTGAAGTTGGTTCTCCCACCTCAGAGGCACAGCAGTGACTCCTGGCTGCAGCACCAAGATCCTTTCATCAACATGGCTCAGAATAAAAGGGAGAAAAAGTAAAAGAAAGAAAGAAAGAGGATAAAAGAAAATAAAATAAAGTTATTAAAATAAAAATAATTATTAAGAAAAAGAACTTTTAAAGTAAAAAAAGAAAAAGAAAAAAAACGGACTGATAGAACCCTAGGACAAATGGTGAAAGCAAAGCTATACAGACAAAATCTCACACAGAAGCATACACATACACACTCACAAAAAGGGGAAAAGGGGAAAAAATCATAAATCCTGCTCTCAAAGTCCACCTCCTCAATTTGGGATGATTCGTTGTCTATGCAGGTATTCCATAGGTGCAGGGTACATCAGGTTGATTGTGGAGATTTAATCCACTGCTCCTGAGGCTGCTGGGAGAGATTTCCCTTTCTCTTCTTTGTTTGCACAGCTCCCGGGGCTCAGCTTTGGATTTGGCCCCGCCTCTGTGTGTAGGTCGCCTGAGGGCGTCTGTTCTTCGCTCAGACAGGACAGGGTTAAAGGAGCCGCTGATTCGAGGGCTCTGGCTCACTCAGGCCGTGGGGAGGGAGGGGCACGATGCGGGGCGAGCCTGCGGCGGCAGAGGCCGGAATGACGTTGCACCAGCCTGAGGCGCGCCGTGCGTTCTCCCGGGGGAGTTGTCCCTGGATCCCGGGACCCTGGCAGTGGCGGTATATTATTGTGGTTTAAATTTACATTTACATACTAATCAGTGACATTTAACATCTTTTCATGTGCCTGTTGGCCATCTGTATATCTTTGGAAAAATGTCTATTCAGCTGCTCTTCCCATTTTGTTTTTTTCGGTTCGCGGACCTCTCACTGTCGTGGCCTCTCCCGTTGTGGAGCACAGGCTCCGGACACGCATGGCCCAGCGGCCATGGCTCACGGGCCCAGTCACGAACCCGTGTCCCCTGCATCGGCAGGCAGACTCTCAACCACTGTGCCACCAGGGAAGCCCTCTTTCTATAATTTAAATGGGTATGTTTACTTTTCCCAAAGAAGAGTTAAGGGAATAGAAAAGCACTAACATAGTCGTATTAGTAGATTTGTGGATAGGCCCTGTGGTGGGAAACATTTGTGCCTTGGATTCAATAAATACAGTTCCCGCTGTATGCTGATCATTGTCCCAGGTGCTGAGGGAACAGTAGTGAGAAAGACTGACAAGGTCCCTGTCCCTGCAGAGTTAATGTTCTAGTAGGGAGAGACAGATGGCAAATAAGTACACTAGTAAAATAAACAGCATTTTTTTAGACAGTGATAAAGCCTATGTAGAAAACAAAATGAGATGAAGTGATGGAGGATGGTGATGGTGATGGGGTGATTATTTTAAATGGATTGGTCAGGGAAGGTCGACAAAACATGGAGTTGCCATATGACTAGGCAATGTAAATCCTCTATATATAGAAATGAAAACTTATGTCTACACAAAAACTCATACACAGATATTCACAGCAGCATTATTCATAATAGCCAAAAAGTAGAAAGGGCCCAATGTCTTTCAAATGCTGAATAGACAAAAGGTGGTCTATTCCTACAATGGAATAATATTTGACCGTAAGAAAGATTGAAGCACTCTTATAACATGAATGAACTCTGAAGCTTTTATGCTAACTGAAAGAAGCCAGGCAGAAAAAAACACTTGTCATATGATTCTGTTTATGTGAAGTGTCCAGAATAGGCAAATTTAGGGAGACAGTAAATTAATTGTTGCCTAGGGCTGGGGAGGAGATGGCTGATGGGGGATAATAGCTAAAGGGTACAGGGTTTCTTTATGGGGTGATGAAAATAGTATAAAATTAGGTAGTGGTGATGGTTGTAAAACTCTGTGAATATACTACAAACCATGGAATTGCACACTTTAAAATGGCTGAATTTTATGGTACGTGAATTATAGCTCAATTTTTAAAAAAGATAAGAATTGTATCATGAATGCTTGAGAAACAATACTTTGCTACTCATTTCAAAGTGAGAGTAAAACATTTAAAAAGAAGAAAAAAAAAGGGTGATGGGTGAGTCAGTCATATGGCTTGTGCGGAAGCATGGTTTCAGGCAAAGAGAATGGCAGGTGCAGAGGTTCTAAGAGTAGGGAGAGCTTGGTTTGTTTGAGGAACAGAAAGAAGACCATATGGCTGCTGTTCCACAGAGGAGGAAGAGAGTGATGAGAGATAAAGTGGAGAAGTAGGTAGAGACCAGATAGCATAGTTTTTCTTCCAGCCATTTTAATGAATTTGGATTTTTTTCTAAACACAGTGAGAAAGCACTGGAGGGTTTCAGGCAAGGAAATTACACGATCTGGTTGGAATTTTGCAAAGATTCCTCTGGCTGCCAGATGAAGAATAGTTTGTGAACTGGGCTATGAGTAGAGGCAGGGACACTAGTTAGAAGGCCACTGCAGGAGTCCAAGCAAGACGTGATGGTGGCCTGGACTTAGAGAAGATGGAGAGAAGTGGATAGATTTAGAACATATTTTGTAGGTAGAACTATGAAGACATACTAATTCACTGAGTGTGAAGTGTAAGGGAAAATGAGAAATCAGATATAACTTCTAGAATTTTGGTCTGAAATACAAATAAATAATTGTCCTTTTTTTCGATTTCTCTAGAGATCTTTTGGACTATGGGAAAACATATGACTGTATCTAGTTTTAACTCAAAAAAGCAACATGTGGATCTGTCCTTGTTTCCTTAGTCACTCAGGCACTATTTTATTTTAGTTTTCACCCTTTGCTCTTTCAAATAATCCAACTCCCATCAATAGCTGTGTGATAATAACAATGAACAGTCTTTTCATCTTAATTTTACGGTTCATTGTTATTATGTTATTACTTCCTCCCACTGTTTTTTCTTAGCTCCTGCTTATAAACTTAGACTTTCTAGAACATAAACTTGCCAAGAAGGTCACTGCCTGACCATTTGTATCTGCCAGTGAGGTCAACTCAGGGTTCCAAAGAACTACGGGAGGCCACATTTTTCTTGGGAGTTGCCCACGGAGTTTTGAATTGTCTGTGGTTTTCAATTACTTCATTCTATCACCATAGCTAATTGAGTTGGCGCTATGTCTTTGGGAAAAAAAGGCTTTGTAATGAAGAGTGAAGGGCTGGCCGACTTACTTCATGCAACTCAGCTAAAAAGCTCTACAGGAGAAACTTAATAAGGTCGTGATAATGTAATTTTTTCTTCTTGTATGCATTCCAGTTTTAGAAAAGCTTCGGTTTCTAAAATTGCTTTTTAAATTAATGAAGATTTCTTAATACAGTAGACTTCTCACTGAGAGATCAAGTAATCAGTATTAACATAATCTTCAATTTTATGACCCATACGGAATCGTGCAATTTCTCATTAAGCTACTTGGAAGATGGTCACCTTTCCTTCAGGTGCTGTTTATCTAATAGAATTTGAAAGAGGCCCTTTGCACCCAATAGGTCCAAAACGTGTCTCATTACTTTTCCGTCGTGCCTGATTTCTCCTGTGTCCTCTGTTATAAACAGCATTGCCACCCAGACGATCAAGAGTCGGAAACCTCCCTCATCTCTCTCATTTAATCAGTTACCAAGTCTTGTCACCTACCTCCTAAATACTCGACGCATGTGCCGAGTCATCCATCATTATTCATCTCTATTGCTACCGCCGTGGCTCACGCCTCTTTCTCTCTTGCCTAGAACATTGCGATAGTGTTCTGACAAATCCTCCTCTTGTCAGTTGGCTTCCTCTCCAAGGAATTAATTAATTCTTAATTAATTCTACTCCCATGGATTTTTCTAAATGTAAATCTGACTTTTAATCTCCTACCTAAAAACTTTCAATAGCTCCCTATAGCCTGTTGGATAAAATCCAAACCCTTAGCATGGCATACAAGATCCTTCATTATTTGTCCTCTGTTCATTTTTCCAACATCACTTCCTACCCTCTCCCTATGCCATAGGTATCCTGAATTACTTATAGGGACCCTATATTTGTTATGACTTTTATGCCCCATTGACTTTGTACATATTGGTCCTCTGCCCAGAATAATGCTTCCTTATTCATCCCTCGCCCCACCCCAGCAAACTCCTATTCTCCTTCACAACCCAGTTCAAATGTCTTCTGTATGAAACTTTCTGAGATCCATTCCTTGACCCTGGGCCCTGATAAAAAGCAGGTACTTAATGAATGCTGCTGAATGGGTAAATGCATTGAATGGATGAAAGTTAGTTCGTGAGGCCAAAGGTGAAAGAGTCAGGAATGAGGACGCTGGGGCACTGAAGTGTGTGAGAAGCTGAACCAGAGAGGTTGGATTACAGATGAGAAAGGAAGGAAAGTTGCAGAGAAAAGAGGGAGGAGCAAAGGCAGATTTGTGGTTTCCCTGGGTTAGGATGACCTTCCTGTACTTACCTATTTCTTTCGTAAAAAGGGAAACACGGTAACCACTGAACTGAAACTGCCTGCAGAGGAAAGGCACTGAGAGGCCTTTGTAGAAAGGGGACGGAAAATAAGGTCATATGGAGATACACATTGTTTTTGTTGTTATTGTTGTTATAAATAGAGCCATGCTTTCACATAGATTAAAAGAAATACACACCACAAGCAACACTACATATGTTTATTGTTCTAGTATCTCCTCTTCCTGCTAACATCCCTGGAAAGGTTACCCCTCTCCCTGCCCTCCGATGCCTCCCTGCCCTGAGGAAATTTGGAAAGAAAGCTAAAATCCCTGAGAGCCTATAGAGTTTCCACTACAACTTTTAACCCACATTCAATGTAGGGAAGAGAGGTACAGTAATAGCTCAGCCCCCAGATATCCCAAGACACTAAATGAAGAAATACCTTAGACTAATAGGACTAGAAATGCTCTTGAAGGTCATTTGGTTCAACCCTCAGGTATCACAGATGAGGAAATTAAAGCCAAGAAAGCTTTGGTTAGTAGCAGGGCCGGGACCAGAACACAAGTTTTTGGTTTTTTTTTTTTACATTTGCCAATTTATTTATTTATTTGTTTGTTTGTTTGTTTGTTTGAACATCTTTATTGGAGTATAATTGTTTTACAATGGTGTGTTCGTTTCTGCTTTCTAACAAAGTGAATCAGTTATACATATACATATATCCCCATATCCCCTCCCACTTGCATCTCCCTCCCACCCTCCCTATCCCACCCCTCTAGGTGGTCACAAAGCACCGAGCTGATCTCCCTGTGCTATGCAGCTGCTTCCCACTAGCTATCTGTTTTACGTTTGGTAGTGTATATATGTCCATGCCTCTCTCTCACTTCGTCCCAGCTTACCCTTCCCCCTCCCCATGTCCTCAAGTCCATTCTCTAGTAGGTCTGTGTCTTTATTCCTGTCTTACCCCTAGGTTCTTCATGACATTTTTCCCCTTAGATTCCATATATATGTGTTAGCATACGGTATTTGTCTTTCTCTTTCTGACTTACTTCACTCTGTATGACAGGCTCTAGGTCCATCCACCTCACTACAGATAACTCAATTTCATTTCTTTTTATGGCTGAGTAATATTCCACTGTATATATGTGCCACATCTTCTTTATCCATTCATCTGTCAATGGACACTTAGGTTGCCTCCATGTCCTGGCTATTGTAAATAGTGCTGCAATGAACCCTGTGGTACATGACTCTTTCTGAATTATGGTTTTCTCAGGGTATATGCCCAGTAGTGGGATGCTGGGTTGTATGTGCTTTGTTAATGCTACTCATTTAATTTCACACTACTAAAAAATATTGATAGAATATCCATTTCTGACATTTAATGCTTACCACACCTTTATGGGGCAGGTGTTATTAATTCAATTTAAAGATGATGAAATGAAAGTTCAGAGCAGTTAACTTCTCTGCCCTAAATTCACACACCAAGTAAGTGGCAGGGCTAGGATTTGAAACCAGTTTCTTGCTAATGCCAGAGCTGATCTCTGATAGAAGAGGGAAACACTCTAAGTCACACCCCACCTGACCAGCCTAACTGACCCTATTACACCTCCCAAAGCCACTCAGTAGGGAAAGGCCACTCTAGTAACTGGTATTCACATAGCCACTGGTTGAAATACATGTTCTGGACAACAGTCTGTAAAAGAAGCACATAGCATCTTCCTGAGGGAGGCTCATATCTACTGGTTGTATTTCCTCACATCCTTTGTTATCATTCTTATTTTTTAACATCTTTATTGGAGTATAATTGCTTTACATTGTGGTGTTATTGCTGCTGTATAACAAAGTGAATCAGCTATACATATACCCCCATATCCCTTCCCTCTTGCGTCTCCCTCCCACCCTCCCCAGAACCCAAGTTTTATGGCTCTCTTTCCAGCAAACTTTTCTCTACAGCAAATTCTTATTCATTCAACAGAGTTGACCATCAGTTGTGTGCCAGACATTGTGCAATGTCTTAGGGATACAGAGATGAATAAGCCACGGTTTTGGCTCTTAAAATGCAGTCTAGTGGGGGAGGCAGAGAAACACCATTCGCAGTAGTATGGAGCATGGATGAGAGTATTATGCCTAGGATATTATGGGACAACAGAGGAGAGAGATGGAGCAGAGCTTAGGGGTGGGAGGGAGAGAGGTGTCAAGGAAGGAAGTCTTCCTAGAGGAGGTGAAACCTGGTGTGTCTTAGAGAAGAGGAAAATTTAGCCAGAAGTCATGACTTCTGATCATTTATAACCTATATTTTGTGTTTTGCTCATTTAATGCAGATTGTGTCACAGATTCATGAAGTATGTCTTGCCTTCCCCATAAGATTGTAAGTTTTTTGAAGGAAGGAGCATGTCTTTACTTTGTTATATTATCCCATAGGGCCTAGCTCCTTCCTGTGTATGGACATGGTAGGTAGTAAACAAATATTTGTTAAGTGAATGGATAAATGAGGGAATAAATAATTATACTTCCTGAGTGCTTACATTTTTTAACTCTTTGAAGCCTTACATAAATTCTATGAAGAAGGAACTATCATTATCTCACTTAAAAGATGAGGAAATTAAGGCACAATGAGGTTACTCGTTATATAGTAGAAAGAATGAAGAATCAAGAAATTTGAGTTCTGGACTCCGGCAGGAACTAGACTAACAACCGTTTGTGGTAAATGGCTTAGATGTCTATCTCTCCCTGTTTACGCATTATAATCAGACTGGACTACGCTGGCAGTGGTGGAAATGACTGGTCTGAGAAACAGCGTGGCTTTGGAATTGTAGGATAGCAAGGGTGTTTGAACAAAACTTTGAGTTGTTACTGTCTAATTTTCATGTTCCAACCAGTTAGGGAGTCAGCCTGCCTTCTCCCTCCTTACCTACATTCAGTGATTTTCAGCTGCTACCAAAAATCTAAGAACCTAAGTGTTGTCCAAATCTCACCTGTCATCCCCCAGTCTGACTGGAACCCACCCCATGGCCTGCTCCAGAGGAGGTGTCCTGGTGGATCTGTTTTCTAAGCAGTTGGTCCAGATTTGGTTCCAGCAGCTGCATTTCTTTTAGGTTAATACCATGATGAGGCAAAAAGCTGAAATCCTGTAAATGTTTCATGAAGATACTTGTCCAAAAAAAGATACAGAAACCCAAGGTCTAATAGGACTTTATTTTACATTTCTAACTATTTGATCATGGGTTGGCTGGTGATTTGTTGATTTACTTGCTTTCTTGTTTAGAGTTAGTATAAAAATTCAAATTTCTCTGCCAGACATAGCTGGCAGTCCACTCTCTGCCCACTGATGATCTCACGGATTCTCCAGCTCGGATCCTGGGCTCTAGCTATACTGATCTTTAACACAGAACTCCTGCAGGACATGTTCAGCCCTGTTTTTCTTGGACCATTCCCTTGACAACTCCACCTGCCCAGCAATCCGTAATAGGCAGCTGCTCTTAGAGCTTTAGCTGTTAATCCTCTCTGCACCTCTGTAGTGCATTTGGTCTGCTCCCTACAATGTTCCCCTTGATTGCATGTGCCAGGGCATGCCACAGATTCAAGAAATGCTGGTATCCTCAGCAAGTATTCACTAAGTTCCCAAGTATCTGAACGCTGAAGCAGTGTGCTCAGAAGAGGAGACGTGCACAGACAGAAACCCTGGAATGTCATTGGCTTTGATGTACGAGCAGGAGGTTGCCAAAGTCATCTAAGCTAGTTAACAATCAGCTCTGGCATTGATTTGCTGTCACATCTTCAGTTGAGAACACATACAGCGACCATGATTTCTAACATCATGATCCTATTTCTTATTGTTGCTTTTTGCACCCTCAGATAGAAACTGGTGACTGTCCTGTCAGATGGAAAGTGGAGAAAGTTAGGAAAGACAATTAGCAGTGGTAAGTGGAGAGTAAAAAGTGAAGAAAACCACAGAGAACGTAAAAAGAGCACTGGACAGTGGACCAAGAGACCTAGGTTCTAGTCATAGCTCTTTCATTGACTGGCTGTATGCCCTTGGGCAAGGCGTGCCACATCTCAGAGCCTCCAATTCCTCATTTCAAAAGTCTCTTCTGGAGCACAGCTTGTCAACAGGGGAAATTGAAATTGGATAGGTATTAACTGATATTAGAAAATTACTCTTAATTGTATTAGGTGTGGTATTGTGATTATGTTTTCTATTCTAGTATTGAGATATAAGTGACATACAACGTTGTAGAAGCTTAAGATGTACAACATAATGATTTGATATATGTGTGTATTGCAAAATGATCACCATAAGAAGTCTATTTATCATCCATCACATCACATAGTTACAATTTTTTTTCTTGTGATGAGAATTTTTAAGATCTAGTGTCTTAGCAACTTTCAAATATACAATAAAGTACAGTCATCCCTTGGAATCCATGGAAGATTGGTTCCAAGACCCCCTTGGATACCAAAATCCATGTGTGGGTTTCACATATGTGGATACAGAGGGCCAACTATATTGTTAATTACAGTCACTATGCTGTACATTACATCCCCAGAACTTATTTTACCTATAACTGGAAATGTGATTATGTTTTTCTAAAAAGCATAATCTGTTAGAGATACATACTGATTTTTTTATGAGTGAAAGGACATAATGTCTGAGATTTACTTTAAAATACTTTTTCCTTCCAAAAAATTTTTTTTAATTTAGGGAAAGGGTTGGCTAGATAAAACATGAATGGTGAAATGTTAATGATTGTTAAAAATGGGTGATGAGTACATAGGAGTTCATAATATTAGTTTCGGGTTTCCCTGGTGGTGCAGTTTTTAAGAATCCACAGGTTCGAGCCCTGGTCTGGGAATATCCCACATGCCGCAGAGCAACTAAGCCCGTGTGCCACAACTACTGAGCCTGCGCTCCAGAGCCCGTGAGCCACAACTACTGAACCCGCGTGCCACAACTACTGAAGCCTGCCTACCTAGAGCCCATGCTCTGCAACAAGAGAAGCCATCGCAGTGAGAGGCCTGCACACTTCAATGAAGAGTAGCCCCCGCTTGCTGCAACTAGAGAAAGCCCGCGTGCAGCAACGAAGACCCAACACAGCCAAAAATAAATTTTAAAAATAAATTTTTAAAAATCCCATACTAGTTTCTTTTTTGTATATTTGAAAATTTCAATAATAAAATGTTAAATTAAAAGAGATAAGAACTTGCTTGTTTCAAAGGAAGAGGAGATAGAACATAAAAAATGCATGAGGAATAAAATTAGTTAACATAGGTGTTATATGTTTTCTACCGGCTTTTATTTTTAGCCATCAAATTAGCCTTATGACCAATACTATATGAAGACAACTATTACGTGCATAAACTATGATTTTTGCGTGATATTTTATTTGGATACCATGAGTCACCAGTACTGACACTTTTTACATGTCATCTAGGCACAACTTCCTTTTACCAGACAACAGCACTACTTTAAATCCTGGCCAGGCCAGCACCTGGAAACAGCTGTTTTCCACTTATTGAATGACAGTGTTCATTCTGGCAATGTGATCTCATTGGAATGAAGATTGCTAAACCCCAAAGTTCATGGAAAGTCCCCACAGGAACCAAGTAGTGGAGTCAGTATTGACTCAGGCATAGAACTTGAGCAATGAAAGAACAAAATCTGTCCAGGAGATTACTGATTACAAAGTAAACTCCGGACTCACTCTCCCACTCAGGTTTATTCAAAATGTTGCAAGTTTGGAAGACCCACCCTTACAATGTAAACTTGCAGAATTTGTGGTGAGCAAAATCTTACATCTTTCCAAGAGCACATCTGGGAATTTTGGCTTTGCTGGAGAGAGGTGCATTGGTTTCGTGGTCCTACACTCACTCTGGCTAAATGTTACTGTTACCACCTGCTGCCTCCAGGCCAGGTGTGCTTGAGATTGGGCCTTGCCGAAGTCAGGTGAGGGGTGGTGGAGAAGAGGGGGCAGGTGAAACTGGGCCAGCAAGCTGACTCAGCCACATGTTTTTTTCTTGCCATCATGTCCTGCAACTATTCCAGTAGGCCTCTTAAATTTTGGCATTTGTAAGGGTGTGGGATCCTTTAGGTTACACATCCTGGTCCTCTAGATCACTCACTACTGCTTCTCTTGGCCTATGGCAAATCAGTGTCCCAAGTTTTATTCTGTGAGCTCCCAGCTTCCCCAGGCCTGACTCCTTCCAGAATTCCCTATGTCTTAACACAATTGGAGAAAGATATTGCTCTTATATGTGGGGAAGAATGAGGGGAAAAAAATAGTCACTAACATTTTTTTAATTAATTTATTTTATTTATTTATTTATTTTTGGATGCTTCGGGTCTTCGTTGCTGCGCCCGGGCTTTCTCTGGTTGTGGTGAGTGGAGACTACTCTTTGTTGTGGTGCACAGGCTTCTCATTGCGGTGGCTTCTCTTGTTGAGGAGCTTGAACTCTAGGTGCATGGGCTTCAGTAGTTGTGGCACGAGGGCTCAGTAGTTGTGGCACACGGGCTTAGTTGCTCCACGGCATGTGGGATCTTCCCGGACCAGGGCTTGAACCCATGTCCTCTGCATTGGCAGGTGGATTCTTAACCACTGCGCCACCAGGGAAGCCCTAATCACTAACATTTATAAAACACTGACTGCCAAGAATTACTCATGTAATCTTTACAACCACCCTATGTAGTAGGAGCTGTTATTATCCCATTCTACAGATGAGTAAATGGAGTGACAGTGTTGATGTTACATGGGCCATAAGCTGTAGAGGCGGGATGTGAATCCATGTCTATTTCATGCCTGAGCCCATGCTTTAAACCACCTCACTATATACTGCCCTCTGAAAGAGTACCCACTGAACTGACGTTTATTGAAGTATACTATAGATGTTCCTGGTGAAGAAGTCGCACCAACTTGAATGTCAAGACCCTGGCTTATTCTTTTTTTTTTTTTTTAAATTGAAGCATAGTTGATTTACAACATTGTGTTAGTTTCAGGTGTACAGCAAAGTGATTCAGATATATATATATATATTACTTTTCTGATTCTTTTCCATTGTAGTTTATTACAAGATATTGAATATAGTTCCCTGTGCTATACAGTAGGTCCTTGTTGTTTGTCTATTTTATATATAGTAGTGTGTATCTGTTAATACCAAACTCCTAATTTATCCATCTCCTGCTCCCCTTTGGTAACAATACGTTTGTTTTCTATGTCTGTGAGTCTATTTCTGTTTTGTAAATCTTTTTGTATGTTGCCACCACGCTTAACCCAGTTCCTTGTGTGATACATGTGTTAGTTCATTAGAAGGAGTGAGAAGAACAGGTTTTCCTCTGAGGTACTGTTGGGTAACTCTTCTTTAAAACAACTAAACATTTCTGGGGTTTAGGAACAGTGTAGAGACTGAAGATGTACTTTATTCTGTGGGATCCTAAATCATGAGTCAATGAGTTAGAGACTACTCATTTAGGGGAAATGTTTACAAACCAGAAAGAGCAATGTTGGTGAAAGCTGAAATAGATCTAGAGATGGAATTCCTCTCCTAAAGACTCACCATTTGCATGGGAAGGTGATTTTGGAAGGGAACATTTCCCCAGGGCTCTGGTAGACAGAATCCCTGCTGTGGGTACTGCTGTAGACGTTACAACTACATGGTTGTAACTCAGAGGAAGGCAAGCAAAAGAAAACAGGAGAGTTGGATGAAACTCATTAGAAAAATCTTCCTGGAAGAGGTGACTTAAGATGGAAATCGAAGATAACAATGTACAAAAATTAAAGGGAAGAAATGGGAAATCAAGACGAGGGGAATGGCATGTGCAAAGGGTTAAAACCATGTGTATCAGATTAGTTTGGCATATTTGACTGGATTGCAGAATAAGAAAAGATTAAAAAACAATCACTTATTGAGTACCTACTATATATCAGGCATTGTGCTAGGCATTGAGAATGCAAAGGAGAACCCAGTATGGTCCCAAGTAGTCTTTGGGGACTTCCCCATCTAGCAGGAGGGACTGGGGCGCACATAAACACTCATGGTCCAACGGTGCTGTGGTCGAGGAACGTAGCAGCGTCACGGGGCCACTGATGGTAAGTGACCTGGTACCGAGAAGTTAGGCAGGCTTCTCAGATGAAGGACATTTGAGCTGGATTTTGAGGGATGGAGGCTTTTGCCAGGAGGGGCAGTGGAGGGACAGGAAGGACATTCCGGGCAGAGGGAGCAGGATTTGCATGAAAGCGCCTTCTGGAGGGCGGGACGATGGCTGGTGGGGTGCGGGATTGGCAGCAGCAGAGGCGGCAGAAAAGGTGCTTGGGAGCAGCTTATTCAAGGCTTTGTTGGCCAGGCTGAGAGTTTTGCACCTTGTTCCGTGAGCGATAGGAAGCCGCCGAAGGTTTTTTGAAGGCGGAGGAGGGACAGGCCAGGA
This sequence comes from Monodon monoceros, assembly GCF_005190385.1. Taxonomy (NCBI): domain Eukaryota; kingdom Metazoa; phylum Chordata; class Mammalia; order Artiodactyla; family Monodontidae; genus Monodon; species Monodon monoceros. The sequence continues at coordinate 92,338,354 of NW_021703779.1, read as the reverse complement.
AGACAATTCTTGGAGAGGCTCGAAGCGGGTAGACTGATTGGGAGGCCCTCTCAAGGGTCCTGACAAGAAGTGGCAAGTGCTCTGGCCCAGGACTGTGGCAGTGAGAGCAGAGAGCAGGGGACCAGTCCAGGGACGTGTCAACAGGTAGAAACCGCAGGGCTGGGTGTCATGGAGGGTCCAGGAGAGAGAAAAGGTGACAGTGACCCTGAGCTTCCAGCTCGGGTCCGTGGTGATGCTGTTAACTGAGATGAGATGGGGAGCAGAAGACTATTAGCTGACAGGGGCATGAGTGGGGACAGGTGACAAGTTCAGCTGGGACCCGTTGGGTTTGGGATGGCGGTGTGACTTGTGAGTGGACATGTCCAGCAGGAAGCGGGGTGGGAGATGGGGCTGAGAGACCACTGGGGTTCAAGTGGCATTAGCTGACCCTGTGGGACCGGATGGAGTGTCTCTTTTCCCGTTTACTCCTCCAGGGCAAGGGCTGGGGACAGAGCCAGGTGAGCCCCAGCATGAAAGGGGCGTGATGTGGGGAGGACACCGGCCCAGGGTGGGAAGACATCTTTCTCCCAGCCCCTCCCGGAAAACTTGTCCCTTCCCCTCGGGACCAGTGTCCCCTTTCCAGGGCTGCGCTCCCGCCAGCGAAGGGAGGTGCTCTGTGCACAGAACTCATGTCACACAGGGGCCACGAGCCACGGAAAGGACAGTCACTTCAGGAAAGGACAGTCACTTCAGCTTTGAGTTCTTCAGTGGGGGAGTGTCTTCTAATGAAATCCAATAAATTAGCCACCGGGGATTTGGGACAGAAAGGACAAATACAAGGGCTACACAGTGACCGCTGGAGCGTTCAGTGCAAACAGCTGAGCCTTCAGTGCTGCGGAGCCAGAAGCACATTCACGAGGGCATTTTTAAAGATCCAGTCTGTGCGAACCACCGTGGGTCTCCTAGGAGCCCTAACACTTTCATTAGACCTAGTGGGTCTCATAACCAAATCCCATAATCCCAAAAATCTGTAGCAACAAGTTAGCCACGAGAGTTTCAGTTACACTCTGAATGCAGGTACCGTATTGTTCTTATAACCATTGAAAGGTGTTGCTTTAACTGAGATTTGCCATCGTCACCATCACCTGAGTTGGGGACATAGAAACTAGTAATGTGCTTACACAAGCATACACATGTACACATGCACACATATGCACACATTCTTTGTCGCTTCAGCATCTGCTGTATTTGCTCTCAACCGAGTCCTGGACTGGGAACTAATACTGGGACCGGGTTACTTAGGGTTTAGCACAGGATCTAGCTACCTCAAGGCCTCTTCCCCACTGCCTCCTATCTTCCCTTTAGGAGCAGTACACCTACTTGGGGTCCTCTCCCCAGATGCAATCTGAAGGCAACCCAGAAATTCTGGAACTCCCACCACTGGGAACAGTAGCTGTTCACCTCCCCACACCACCCCCAATGCCACAGATATCCCCTGAGTCGCTACTGCCAGCCCATCCTAGGCTGTTGCCTCAGAAATGCTGTCCCAAAACAAACTGAGACTCATCATTAGCTCTGACAGCAACTTGGGGACCATGGCTGTCTGTTGCCGGCTGCTTTAGGCAGTGAATAACTGGACCTCAAGTGTGAGGAATGTGAGAGAACCGAGGATTAGCTCCCAGGCCCCAAAGCGCTGAAAGCTAGTCTACCCTGCTACTGAAGATACCAATCAGGAAGTGAACTGTGTTCTCTCTGAGGTGCCCCAAAGTTTGCAAAGAACCCCTAGGAAGCTCCGACTTCGTTTTAGCCTCTGATGCTTGACCCTGACCTATGACACTTGACCTAATCTTATTTTCAGAATGCTCTTTCCAGGATGGCCTTAGCCTCCCAATGATTTCTTTGTTAAGTCCCTGAGGTCCTAAAGCCAATCGCTAAGAACTTTGTCAGGGAGAGGACAGACCCCGGTTAACTCCAAGTCTTGAGAACCCCTTGCCTTTCATGGGCTTTATATATAGTCAGCCAGTCCCCTAGATCCGTGGGACCTAACTCTGCTTTCTCTTCTGAAGCTAGGAAGAGGGTAGTTATGGGTAGGTGCAGTCTCAGATAACCCCCAGGTCAGGGCAGATCTGACCTGTTGCATCCCGTAAGTCTGAGGGGCCTCTCCTCCAGTCCCTGTTAAAGCCATCTTCTGTACCTCCTCACTTCCAGAGCCCAGGAAGTGAACTACTGTGGACACTGTTGCTCCCCAGGTGTAAGGGTCTCAGAACTCCTGAAATATTCTCCTACAGGCTCTTGGATCTCCTGGTTCACAGAAGCAGTTTTCCAAGGAGCCCTTGAGGGCTGGCTAGCAGGGCAGGGTCCTTGCATCCAGGGCACTCATCACTAGTTCTGTGGCCCTGACCAACGGGGAAGATCTCACGGGTCAGGGCAGAGATGGAGTAGGATCCCCAAGCCCAGTGGAGTTATTCCTTTCCCTGCCCAGGAGAGAGGCACCAGAATCAGTTTCTTACCCTGAAAGGGGATGAGTTACTAGTCCACTGATGCTGTAGAGTAAACGTCTTCTCCCCCATCCTGCTTTTTATACACCCTATGTAATGGGCAGCCATTGCCCCCAAGTTGCTATCAGAGCTAATTATGAGTCTCAGTTTGTTCCTGGAACAAATAGTAAACCAAGGTAGAGAGCCCAAGTTCTTGGTTATCTCAAAGCCAGCTGTTACTATACTTGAATGGCTTGGGGTCTCAAGAATGCCAGCCTACCAAGAAGCAGGTCCAGTGATGAGGGCCTTTGAGCCCCCAGGCTCAAAGAGAGTTGAGAGGCTACTCTGGGGCCTTTCATCCTCTCCCCACAATCAGCCCAAGAGGCAAGATTTATGAGAATGAGCCATTCCTATCTAAAGGAACTTCAGAGCTTACAGGAGGGTTAAGTAAGAGCCAGCTGAGGTCACCTACCCTACCCTGGGAAACCCTAAAGCTAGAATATGCAAAACACCCCCAAGTTTTAGCTGTTGTTAACCTCAGTGGTGAAGGCCTTAGCCAAAGGGGACAAGTGGTACCATCTTGTAGATACAAATAATCTAGTGCTTAAGGTCTCAGATTCTGGAGTCAGACTGACTTGTGTTTGAGCTCAAGTTCTGCCACTTTCTAGCTTTGTGACCTGGGGGCAAGCTACTCAACCTCTCTGAACCTTAGTCTTCTCATGGATAAAATGGAGACTATAGATGTACTCAGCTCACAGGGTTATTGTGAGTATCGAATGAATGGATGCATGGTAAGTCTTTAACATAAGACTTGACTGGAGCAAGAGTCCAGAAATGCTGCTTGAGTTTGTTGCTATCACAGATCTCATCAGCATGCTCACTGAGATACAGTAGAGAAAGAAAAGACCAGTGGCCAACTACTACACAGGCCGAATTGTCTGGTACCAGTGCTTCATCAGGCCACACTTGAGCACACTGATTTCCAGATACTGTTTATAACAGGGTCCTTGTTTTCTCCCGTGCTTCACGAGACCCGAGTTGTGGGTGCCTCCAGAACTGTGGTGGGATTTGTAGACTATTCATTTATGTGCTTTACTCCCACCCAGCCATCACTGAGTTTTGTCACTTGTAGCCCAGGGGCCTTTCCCCAAAAGCCAGGCTCTTGTTCTCTCTCCTAGTACATGTGACCGAGGTGTGGGTGGGTTCCTCAGGGACCGATAAGATCTGGGATACTTAGTATAAGCACTGTTTTCCAAGTGAGTGTATTAGGACAGGTCAGGTGGGTGGCCCGAGCCAAGGAAGTGACATTTACTAGCCTAGCCAGGCTGGTCCTTGGGAAATTGCTTCAGAACTAACTAGGCAGAATTGGTAATAATACAGATTCCTTGACCCATCCTCAGAGACTCTGGAGAAGAACACAGGGTTGAATAAACTCCCAAGATGAGTCTGATGCACAGCTAGGCTTCAGAAGCCAGGCCTGTCTGAGCAACAGTAATTCTCACATTTCAGTGCACATTGGGTTCACTTGGTGGGGTGGGACTTGATAAAAATGCAGATTTATAGACCCCAGCCCACTAAGATCTTCTGATCTAGTGGTTCCTGATAGGCCTCAGAAATCTGCATTTTTAATCAGCACCCCCAGGAACTCTGGCCCGGGGGAAATGATGACTCCCTTCGTAACCATTCCTGGCTAGGGCAACCCAAAGATTCTCCAGAGAAGGAAGGCATTGCTTAATCGATTACGTTTCTATACCCCTTTCATGTTAATATATAATCTCCTAAATCCCTTTCAGAAATTGTTGAAATATTTTCTCATTCTTGTGATAATATATAATAAAGAGTGATTCTGAGCAACAAATATCTTTTTTAAACATCTTTATTGGAGTATGATTGCTTTACAATGGTGTGTTAGTTTCTGCTTTATAACAAAGTGAATCAGCTATACATATACATATATCCCCATATCTCCTCCCTCTTGCAGCTCCCTCCCACCAAATATCTTTATTTTTGATCATCATATTATTGAAGATTATATTAGTTATTTATTGCTTTGAAACAAATTATCCCCAAATTAGCAGCTAAAACAACATTAATTATTTCACAGTGTCTGTGGGTTAGGAATCTGGGCCTGGCTTTGTTGGTTGCCTCTGGCTCAGGGTCTCACACAAGGCTGCAATCAAGGCATTGGCCATGGCCTGTGGTCTCCTTTGAAGGCTCAGCAAGAGTAGGGTCTGCTTCCAAACTCACTCATGTGATTGTTAGAAGGATTCAGTTCCTTTCTGACTGTTGTCCAGAGACATCAGTTCCTTGCCATGTGGACCACTTCTTAAGGCAACTCACAGCTCACAACAGGGAAGCTGGCTTCCTTCAGAGTGAGCAAGGGAGAGAGACAGACAGAGAGTCAGAGAGACAGAGAGAGAAATGCAGTGAGAGTAAGCCCAGTAAAAGCCAGATTTTTGTAGCCTGATTTTGGACGTGAAATCCCATCACGTCTGCCATACTCTGTTAGAAGCAAGTTGCTAGGTACAGCTCACACTCAAGGGGAGTGGATTACACAAGGGCCTGAATATCAGGAGGCAGGAATCATTGGGGGCCATCTTAGAGGTTTCCAACAACAAATATCATATTTTAAAGCACATTTTAATGCAATATTTAATATTGTTCAAAATATAGGAAAATGATTTACCTTGAGTGATACATGCTATTTAAAATATGTAAAACAAAACATGATTTATTTATTCTAAAATAAAGAAAACAATTTTAGTCTTGCAGTGCAGTACTTTGAAAAGTACAGCAGTGCAGTACAGCTGCTGGCATCCAGGGGCACTTTCTCATCTTTGAAAGTTCGCAACTTGAAGGTTCTTATGTAGGGGTTACTGTATTATGGCTTAGGTTTTATTTTTATTTATTTTAAAAATATTTATTTATTTATTTATTTTGGCTGCGCTGGGTCTTAGTCGCGGCATGCAGGCAGCATCTAGTCCCCCAACCAGGGATTGAACATGGGACCCCTGCATTGGGAGCATGGAGGGGTCCCCAGTGGACCACGAGGGAAGTCCCCACATCCCCCCTTTAAAATTATTTCTAGATTTTTTAAAAATGCATTATAAATGGCTCCCTTTAAAATTTTATATTTTCTTTTTTTTTACATCTTTATTGGAGTATACTTGCTTTACAATGGTGTGTTAGTTTCTGCTTTATAACAAAGTGAATCAGTTATACATATGCATATGTTCCCATATCCCCTCCCTCTTTTGCCTCCCTCCCACCCTCCCTATCCCACCCCTCTAGGTGGTCACAAACCTTATAGGGTTTCCTTCGTATGTTATTTGTTGCTTTTCCCTTGCTGCTTTTAATGTTTTCTCTTTGTATTTAATTTATGATAGTTTGATTAATATGTGTCTTGGCATGTATTTCCTTGGATTTATCCTGTATGGGACTCTCTGCACTTGCTGGACTTGATTGACTATTTCCCTTCCTATGTTAGGGAAGTTTTCAACTATCATCTCTTCAAATATTTTCTCAGCCCCTTTCTTTTTCTCTTCTTCTTCTGGGACCCCTATAATTCCAATGTTGGTGCATTAAATGTTGTCCCAGAGGTCTCTGGGACTGTCCTCAATTCTTTTCATTCTTTTTTCTTTATTCTGCTCTGCAATAGTAATTTTCACTACTTTATCTTCCAGCTCACTTATCCGTTCTTCTGCTTCAGTTATTCTGCTATTGATTCCTTCTAGAGAATTTTTAATTTCATTTATTGTGTTGTTCGTCATTGTTTATTTTGCTCTTTAGCTCTTCTAGGTCCTTGTTAAACGTTTCTTGTATTTTCTCCATTCTATTTCTAAGATTTTGGATCATCTTTACTATCATTACTCTGAATTCTTTTTCAGGTAGACTGCCTATTTCCTCTTCATTTGTTTGGTCTGGTGGGTTTTTACCTTGTTCCTTCATCTGCTGCATATTTCTCTGTCTTCTCATTTTGTTTAACTTACTGTGTTTGGGTCTCCTTTTCACGAACTACAGGTTCATAGTTCCCATTATTTTTGGTGTTTGCCCCCAGTGGGTGAGATTGGTTCAGTGGCTTGTGTAGGCTTCCTGGTGAAGGGGACAGGTGCCTGTGTTCTGGTGGGTGGGGCTGTATCTTGTCCTTCTGGTGGCAGGGCTGTGTCCAGCGGTGTGTTTTGGAGTGTCTGTGAACTTAGTATGACTTTAGGCAGCCTCTCTGCTAATGGGTGGGGTTGTGTTCCTGCTAGTTGCTTGGCATGGGGCTTCTAGCACTGGAGCTCATTGGCCGTTGGGCGGAGGTGGGTCTTAGTGTTGAGACGAAGATCCCTGGGAGAGCTCTCACCAATTGATATTACATGGGGCTGGGAGGTTTCTGGTGGTCCAATGTCCTGGACTCGGCTCTCCCACCTCAGAGGCTCAGGCCCAACCACCGGCCGGAGCACCAAGACCCTGCCAGAAGCATGGCTCAGAAGAAAAGGAAGAAAGGAAAAAAAGCCAGACAGAACCCTAGGAAAAATGGTAAAAGCAAACCTAAACAGACAAAATCACACAAAGAAGCATTACATATACACACCCACAAAAAGAGAAAAAGGAAAAAAATAAAAATAAATTTAAAAATTTTTAAAATAAAAATAACAATAAAAAAATTAAAAACTGAGGAGAGCAACCAAACCAATAAGCAAATCCACCAATGATAATAAGCACTAAAAACTAAACTAAGATAAGCATAAACCCAGAAACAAATCAGATGAAGAAAGCAAACCCAAAGTCTACAGTTGCTCCTAAAGTCCACTGCCTCAATTTTGGGAACATTCATTGTCTATTCAGGTATTCCAGAGGTGCATGGTACATCAAGTTGATTGTGGAGATTTAATCCGCTGCTCCTGAGGCTGCTGCGAGAGATTTCCCTTTCTCTTCTTTGTTCGCACAGCTCCCGGGGCTCAGCTTTGGATTTGGCCCCGCCTCTGCGTGTAGGTCACCTGAGGGCGTCTGTTTCCTGCACAGACAGGACGGGGTTAAAGGAACCGCTGATTAGGGGGCTCTGGCTCACTCAGGCCGGGGGGAGGGAGGGGTATGGCAGTCAAAATTGGAATGCGGGGCGAGCCTGCAGCTGCCAGCATAACACTACAACAGCCTGAGGCACGCCATGTGTTCTCCTGGGGAAGTTGTCCCTGGATCACAGGACCCTGGCAGTGGTGGGCCGCACAGGCTCCTGGAGGAGGTGGGGTGGTAGTGACCTGCACTTTCACACAGGCTTCTTGGTGGCGGCAGCAGCAGCCTTAGCATTTCATGCCCATCTCTGGGGTATGAGCTGATAGCTGTGGCTTGTGCCCATCTTTGGAGCTCGCTTAGGCGGTGCTCTGCCTTCTGTGGGCACACGGGGAAGGAATCCCCTCTCCTCGCACACCCTTGAAACAATGGTCTCTTGCCTCTTCAGCAGCTCCAGACCTTTTCCCGGACTCCTTCCCATCTAGCTGTGGTGCACTAGCCCCCTTCAGGCTGTGTTCACGCAGCCAACCCCAGTCCTCTCCCTGGGATTTGACCTCTGAAGCCGGAGCCTCAGCTCCCAGCCCCCGCCTGCCCAGGCGGGTGAGCAGACAAGCCTCTCGGGCTGGTGAGTGCTGGTCGGCACCGATCCTGTGTGCGGGAATCTCTCCGCTTTGCCCTCCGCACACCTGTGGCTGCGCTCTCCTCCGTGATTCCGAAGCTTCCCCCCACCCTGCCACCTGCAGTCTCCGCCCGTGAAGGGGCTTCCTAGTGTGTGGGAACCTTTCCTCCTTCACAGCTCCCTCCCAGAGGTGCAGGTCCCGTCCCTATTCTTTTGTCTCTCTTTTTTCTTTTGCCCTACCCAAGTACGTGGGGAGTTTCTTGCCTTTTGGGAGGTCTGAGGTCTTCTGCCAGTGTTCAGTAGGTGTTCTGTAGGAGTTGTTCCACATGCAAGTGTATTTCTGATGTATTTGTGGGGAGGAAGGTGATCTCCACGTCTTACTCCTCTGCCATCTTGAAGGTCTCCAAATTTTACATTTTCTAACTATTGGCTGCCTTCTACCTAGGAACTGCCTTTCTGCAGCAGACCTTGGGCTGGAAACCACCCAAGAAATGTTCATGGAAAACGAGGAGTTAAATTCTTAGGTGGGCAGCGTCACCTCCTCTCAAAACGTGATTTATTGAGAAATGCATTTAAACACAACATTACAGTATGTTTTGTTTGGAGACTGAATGTATATTAAGATGTCAAAAGCAATTTAACTATGTGTAATGTATCAAAAAATAGAAACTGCTTTCATGTGATGTTTGAAATTCTTACATTTTGTACTATAAAAATAAATTCACTTATTTACATAATTTTAGTACTTTGTTTCTAAGTGATGACATTAGAAAAAGGTGCTGCTATTTCTCCACACCTTCTACATAAATAATATAGCAAATGTGTTTAATTTTCCCCCCAATAAATGTAGAGCCAAATTGTATATAATTGTCACTATACTTTCAATTTTGTGATTGATGTTTGAAGCATGAGAGATAGCTTAATGTACCATGTAAATTTTTGGGATTAGAGGTTGTCACTTAAGAATCTGGTAAAGAGCAGCTTCAGACAATGCATCAACTGGCTAGGGCTGTCATAACAAAGTGTCATAGACTGGGTGGCTTAAACAATAGAAATGTATTGTGTCAGAGTTCTGAGGGCTAGAAGTCCAGGATCAAGGTGTTGGCATGGTTGATTTCTTCTGAGTCCTGTGTCCTTAGTTTTTAGATGGTTATTTTCTACCAGTGTCTTCAGATGATCTTCCCTCTGTGTCCTAATCTCCTCTTTTTATTGCTATAAGGACACCAGTCATACTGGATTAGGGCTCACCCTATTATTGGCCTCATTTTAACTCAATTACCTCTTGAAAAGGAGCTATCTCTAAATACAGTTACATTCTGAAGTCCTGGGGGTTAGGACTTCAATATATGAATTTGGAGGGAACACAGTTCAGCCCACAAGGGACAAATTTTCAAAAGTGCTGCCATTCTTCCCATTCTTATTCACTTATATTTCAACAGCAGTCTTTCTTAAGCTTCTTGTCTATTAGCCAACAATCCACTGTAGGCATACATGGAACAATACATGACTATCAACAAAACCCACTAAAAAGCCACATAATGATCCAACCAACAGGCTAGCCACTAACTGCCAAGTGGGCTCACTACCTATGCTCTAGAAGTTATCAAACTGTTCTCTTTTTAAATGAACAATTTTAAACACTTTTAAATATTGATTTTGTAAATAGAAATTGAAAAAAATGCCATTACTGGCTTTAATGATGTTAAACTGTGGGTTTGTGAACCACCTCGTGGGAAATGCCACCCAGATCCAGACTTCATATCTTCTCCATAGCTGAGTCACCCAGTGTTCATTAATTGCTTTCCACCTGCCCAGGCTCTGGACTTGGTGCTGTGCAAGAGACCTTCACTTATGCATCTCATTTAGCTGCTCTAACAAAGGAATTGGGTCAATTCTTGGGTACCATGAACTTCACTCTAAAATCCTAGAGGAAGGGTTTTTGTTTGTTTGTTTGTTTTGGCTGTGCCACAGGGCTTACGGGGTCTTAGTTCCCTGACCAGGGATCGAATCCGGGCCCCCCTGCAGTGGAAGCATGGAGTCCTAACCACTGGACCGCCAGGGAAGTCCCTGAAATCCTAGAGGAAGGTTAACAGTAAAACATAATAAGGCACCAGGTCTGGCAAGTACCATAGCCCCTTAAAAAGCCCAGAAGCTTCCCCATATAAGTTGCCACAAAAATCTCCACCTATTTCCTCATCCTCCTGTAATTAGACTTGCTGTTCTTCAAGGGTTACCATTTGAGAAAAAAAAGGGAAAATAATTATTCAATTTTCTTTCTGCTTCATTTAATTATTGGTTTTGCTACCACCAATTTCTGTTATTTTCTTTGGCTAAGATTCAGCATTTCACCAACATTAAAGGTTAAATAAGCTCTTGTGGGCTGGACTTGGAACCAAATCATCATTTATGTCATTGACTCCTGGGAAAATGGGATCTGAATTCCAAATTACTATTTACTACATTTTTGGAACCAGCTCTGTTTGTAAGCTTGGAACTGCTTGCTTCCTGTCTGACAATTACCAATTTAAAAAGAGTAGGAATTCAATAAAATATATTTAACATTAAAATTCTACTAAGCATGGCTGATTCTTTCTTTGAGAGTTCAGAAAGCCCTTCAGGATCTTGCCCTTGTTATAAACGGCAATTGAAGTGCTGCAGGAGTTCTAGGAAAGTGTGCTGACCTCAGCACTTCCCTAGAAGTGGGCAACCCCTCAGCCCAAAATGGGCTGAACCTGGTCTCAGAATTTCACAATCATTTCAGAAGCTGCTACTTTCCCTTAAACTGAGAGGGTCAATCAAGATCATCTGTCCACGCTCAGTGGAGTGGGTTTCGAGCACTTTTCTGGCCCTGGGCGAAGATACCCAAGACTCAGAAGACATAGCCAAGACGTAGTTTCTGCTCAAGATGTTATCTTTTATGAGTAAGCTTAGATTTTTACAATGGGCAAGTTTTATGCCTTTGTATCCTCTAGCTTTTCTCCAGTTGTATTTTGGGAGACCTAGGATCTGTCTCTTTGTTGGTTTTTCCTTTTTTAGTGTGTTGGTCACCATTATGATCCATGGCAGGCAGAGTAGCAGGACATTTTGGTAGGGCTTTGGCAGGCTCATATTTTATTTTATTTTATTTATTTATTTTTAAAATAAATTTATTTATTTATTTGTTTATGGCTGCATTGGGTCTTCGTTGCTGCGCACGGGCTTTCTTTAGTTGCTGCGAGCGGGGGCTGCTCTTCGTTGCGGTGCCTGGTCTTCTCTTTGCAGTTGGCTTCTCTTGTTGCGGAGCATGAGCTCTAGGAGTGCAGGCTTCAGTAGTTGTGGCACACGGGCTCAGTAGCTGTGGCTCACAGGCTCTAGAGCGCAGGCTCAGTAGTTGTGGCGCATGGGTTCAGTTGCTCCGCAGCATGTGGGATCTTCCTGGACTAGGGATCGAACCCGTGTCCCCTGCATTGGCAGGTGGATTCTTAACCACTGCGCCACCAGGGAAGTCCTGGCAGGCTCATATTTTAAATGGCAAAACCAGTTCTAAAAACTGCCGTAACAGAAGTTAGCTCATTACTTGAAGGTTTTCTCAGGTGATCCCCACTACTAAAACATTTCTTCTATGCCTCATTAAAGCCCCCCTCTGTGTTCTGTGCTCAGCAAGCCATGGGTACAGGACACTGTTTACTGGGTACATTATATTCACTTGACAAATATGCAGACATGTAGACAAGATCACGATGATTGAGGGCTTAGGCAATGTGGCAGCTGTAGCGAGTATGGTGTAGGCTGCATTGTCCAACAGACAAAGAAAAAGCAAAATCGGGCACACTTGGGAGCATATTTCACAAGCCAAGCCAAGAAAGGTGGCTCCCTTCCTAGAAGCTCTGAAGCCATGGCGACTTTAGTTATTTAGTAATATTTTCTGGAATATACTATTTAGTGATGATGTTCATTAAATGGTGTGTGGGGGCGTGTCTCAGGAAAATTGGAATCTGACTCCTAAACACACCTCTTGTGAAATAAAGCTGAACTGGTTTGAGGGAGGTGTAGGAAAAGGAGTGGCAACAGATATAGGAAAAGACACAAAGAAGGAAAATAATAGAAGGAAGAAATAGAGAAATAAGCGAAGCAACATGAGGGTTGTTTTTTGTTTTTTTTTTCTTGCGGTACGCGGGCCTCTCACTGTTGTGGCCTCTCCTATTGCGGAGCACAGGCTCCGGACGCGCAGGCCCAGCGGCCATGGCTCATGGGCCTAGCCGCTCCGTGGCATGTGGGATCTTCCCAGACCAGGGCATGAACCCGTGTCCCCTGCATCGGCAGGCGGACTCTCAACCACTGCACCACCAGGGAAGCCCGAGGGTTGTTCTTTTTGATTAAAAATTTCATAGTACTTTGACACAAGACATTACTTAAGCCACTGGAATCAGAAATGTCCTTTCCTTTATCCTCAGACTGGATGTTGCCTGGTGATCCAAATTAGAAGGTTTTGTGATTGTCTTTTAATTGAAAATATCTTGACATCTTTGAAATCTTTCTCAAGCATTCAGTTATAGCCCATCAAAGTGACTTAATTTTAAAATAAAATACAAAAATAATTTGCTGAATAATTAATACAGCTTTGAATGACTTTTCTCAGAAGTCCCTAAGCACAGGATATAAAATGCTATTTTCTGGGTCACAGTCATCCATGAGCTGTGGGGGCCAATCTGCACTCAGAGTTTCACAGTCCTTGTGTGGACCCTACTGATGCAGCCTAGTGTTTTCTGAAGTTGTAACTACTGGCACCTAGTCGGCTCTTTATTAGGTCATCCTGTATTTTCATCTCTGTCTGCAGAGAGAATCCCAATCTAAAGCGCATTCACAGACAAGAGTTTTACGGACAAACGCACCTAAAATATGTGGCAACTTGATTGAGTCGTGGTTAAGAAACGAACACCACAACGGCAGTTTACAGAGTTCTCTCCCACTTCAAATTTTGAGCTCAAATATTGTGTCATTACCTTCAAAATTCACTGCTGCAGAACAGAATAAAGAAAAAAGAATGAAAAGAAATGAAGACAGCCTAAGACACCTCTGGGACAAAATTAAACGTAACAACATTTGCATTATAGGTGTCCCAGAAAGAGAAGAGAGAGAGAAAGGACCAGAGAAAATATTTGAAGAGATTACAGTCGAAAACATCCCTAACATGGGAAAGGAAATAGCTACCCAAGTCCAGGAAGCGCAGAGAGGCCTGTACAGGATAAACCCAAGGAGAAACATGCCAAGACACATAGTAATCAAATTGGCAAAAATTAAAGACAAAGAAAAACTATTGAAAGCAGCAAAGGAAAAACAACAAATAAGGTACAAGGGAACTCCCATAAGGTTAACAGCTGACTTCTCAGCAGAAACTCTACTAGCCAGAAGGGAGTGTCATGATATACTTAAACTGATGAAAGGGAAGAATCTACAACCAAGATTACTCTATCCAGCAAGGATCTCATTCACATTTGAGGGAGAAATCAAAAGCTTTACAGACAAGCAAAAGCTAAGAGAATTCAGCACCACCAAACCAGCTCTACAACAAATGCTAAAGGAACTTCTCTAAGTTCGAAACACATGAGAAGGAAAGGGCCTACAAAAACAAACCCAAAACAATTAAGAAAATGGTCATAGGAACATATATACTGATAATTACCTTAAATGTGAATGGATTAAAAGCTCCAAACAAAAGACACAGGCTTGCTGAATGGATACAAAAACAAGACCCATCTATATGCTATCTACAAGAGACCCACTTCAGACCTAGAGACACATACAGACTGAAAGTGAGGGGATGGAAAATGATATGCCATGCAAATGGAAATCAAAAGAAAGCTGGAGTAGCAATACTCATATCAGATAAAATCGACTTTAAAATAAAGAATGTTACAAGAGACAAGAAAGGACACTACATAATGATCAAGGGATCAATCCAAGAAGAAGATATAACAATTATAAATATATATGGACCCAACATAGGAGCACCTCAATACATAAGACAACTGCTAACAGCTCGAAAAGAGGAAATCGACAGTAACACAATAATAGTGGGGGACTTTAACACCTCACTTACACCAATGGACAGATCATCCAAACAGAAAATTAATAAGGAAACAGAAGCTTTAAATGTCGCAATAGACCAGATAGATTTAATTGATATTTATAGGACATTCCATCCAAAACCAGCAGATTACACTTTCTTCTCAATGCGCATGAAACATTCTCTAGGATATATCACATCTTGCATCAAAAATCAAGCCTCAGTAAATTTAAGAAAATTGAAATAGGGTTTCCCTGGTGGCACAGTGGTTGAGAGTCCGCCTGCCGATGCTGGGGACGTGGGTTCGTGCCCTGGTCCGGGAAGATCCCACATGCCGCGGAGTGGCTGGGCCTGTGAGCCATGGCCGCTGAGCCTGTGCATCCGGAGCCTGTGCTCTGCAACGGGAGAGGCCACAGCAGTGAGAGGCCCACATACCGCAAAAAAAAAAAAAAAAAAAAAGAAGTCAAAGAGGAAATCAAGAAATACCTAGAGACAAATGACAAAGAAAACATGATGATCCAAAACCTATAGGATGCAGCAAAAGCAGTTCTAAGAGGGAAGTGTATAGCTATACAAGCCTACCTCAAGAAACAAGAAAAATCTCAAATAAACAATCTAATGTTACACCTAAAGGAACTAGAGAAAGAAGAACAAACAAAACCCAAAGTTAGCAGAAAGAAAGAAATCATAAATATCAGAGCAGAAATAAGTGAAATAGAAACAAAGAAAACAATAGCAAAGATCAATAAAACTAAAAGCTGGTTCTTTGAGAAGATAAACAAAATTGATAAACCATTAGCCAGACTCATCAAGAAGAAGAAGGAGAGGAATCAAAGCAATAAAATTAGAAATGAAAAAGGAGAAGTTACAACAGGCATGGCAGAAATACAAAGCATCCTAAGAGATAACTACAAGCAACTGTATGCCAATAAAATAGGCAACCTGGAAGAAATGGACAAATTCTTAGAAAGGTAAAACCTTACAAGACTGACCCAGGAAGAAATAGAAAATATGAACAGACAAATCACAAGTAATGAAATTGAAACTGTGATTAAAAATCTTCCAACACACAAAAGTCCAGGGCCAGATGGCTTCACAGGTGAATTCTATCAAACGTTTAGAGAAGAGCTAACAGCCATCCTTCTCAAACTCTTCCAAAAAATTGCAGAGGAAGGAACACTCCCAAATGCATTCTATGAGGCGACCATCACCCTGATACCAAAACCAGACAAAGATACTACAAAAAAAGAAAATTACAGACCAATATCACTGATGAATATAGATGCAAAAATCCTCAACAAAATTCTACCATACAGAATCCAACAACATATTAAAAGGATCATACGCCATGATCAAGTGGGATTTATCCCAGGAATGCAAGGATTCTTCAATGTATGCAAATCAATTAATGTGATACACCATATTAACAAATGGAAGAATAAAAACCATATGATCATCTCAATAGATGCAGAGAAAGCTTTTGACAAAATTCAACACCGATTTATGATAAAAACTCTCCAGAAAGTGGGCATAGAGGGAACCTACCTCAACATAATAAAGGCCATATATCACAAACTCACAGCAAACATCATTCTCAATGGTGAAAAACTGAAAGCATTTCCTCTAAAATCAGGAACAAGACAAGGATGTCCACTCTCACCACTATTATTCAACATAGTTTTGGAAGTCCTAGCCATGGCAATTAGAGAAGAAAAGGAAATAAATGGAATACAAATTGGGAAAGAAGAAGCAAAACTGCCACTGTTTGCAGATGACATGATACTATACATAGAGAATCCTAAAGATGCCACCAGAAAACTACTAGGGCTAATCAATGAATTTGGTAAAATTGCAGCATACAAAATTAATGCACAGAAATCTCTTGCATTCCTATATACGAAGGATGAAAAATCTGAAAGAGAAATTAAGGAAACTCTCCCATTTACCATTGCAAAAAAAAGAATAAAATACCTGGGAATAAACCTACCTAGGGAGACAAAAGACCTGTATGCAGAAGACTATAAGACACTGACAAAAGAAATTAAAAATGATACCAACAGATGGAGAGATATACCATGTTCCTGGATTGGAAGAATCAATATTGTGAAAATGACTATACTACCCAAAGCAATCAATAGATTCAAAGCAATCCCTATCAAATTACCAATGGCATTTTTTATAGAACTAGAACAAAAAATCTTAAAATTTGTATGGAGACACAAAAGACCCTGAATAGCCAAAGCAGTCTTGAGGGAAAAAAGCACAGCTGGAGGAATCAGACTCCCTGATTTCAGACTATACTACAAATCTACAGTAACCCACGCACCTATGGTCAACTAATCTATGACAAAGGAGGCAAGGATATACAATGGAGAAAAGACAGTCTCTTCAATAAGTGGTGCTGGGGAAACTCAACAGCTACATGTAGAAGAATGAAATTAGAACACTCCCTAACACCATACAAAAAATAAACTCAAAATGGATTAGAGACCTAAATGTAAGACAGGACACTATAAAACTCTTAGAGGAAAGCATAGGAAGAACAGTCTTTGATATAAATCACAGCAAGATCTTTTTTGATCCACCTCCTAGAGTAATGGAAATAAAAACAAAAATAAACAAATGGGACCTAATGAAACTTCAAAGCTTTTGCACAGCAAAGGAAACCATAAACAAGATGAAAAGACAGCCCTCAGAATGGGAGAAAATATTTGCAAACGAATCAACAGACAAAGGTTTAATCTCCAAAATATATAAACAGCTCATGAAGCTCAATATTTAAAAAACAAACAACCCAATCCAAAAATAGGCAGAAGACCTAAATAGACATTTCTCCAAAGAAGACATACAGATGGCCAAGAAGTACGTGAAAAACTGCTCAACATCACTAATTATTAGAGAAATGCAAATCAAAACTACAATGAGGTATCCCCTCACACCAGTCAGAATGGCCATCATCAAAAAATCTACAAACAATAAATGCTGGAGAGGGTGTGGAGAAAAGGGAACCCTCTTGCACTTTTGGTGGGAATGTAAATTGATATGGCCACTATGGAGAACATTATGGAGGTTCCTTAAAAAACTAAAAATAGAATTACCATATGACCCAGCAGTCCCACTACTGGGCATATACCCAGAGAAAACCCTATTTCAGAAAGACACATGCACCCCAATGTTCATTGCAGCACTACTTACAATAGCCAGGTCATGGAATCAACCTAAGTGTCCATCGGCAGATGAATGGATAAAGAAGACGTGGTACATATATACAATGGAATATTACTCAGCCATGAAAAGGAACGAAATTGGGTCATTTGTTAAGATATGGATGGATCTAGAGATTGTCATACAGAGTGAAGTAAGTCAGAAATAGAAAAACAAATATCGTATATTAACGCATATATGTGGAACCTAGAAAAATGGTACAGATGAACAGGTTTGCAAGGCAGAAATTGAGACACAGATGTAGAGAACAAACATATGGACACCAAGCAGGGAAGCGGCTGGGGATAGGTGTGGTGGTGTGCTGAATTGGGAGTTTGGGATTGACATGTATACATTGATGTGTATAAAATGGATGACTAATAAGAACCTGCTGTATAAAAAAAATAAATAAAATTCAAAAAAAAAATGCACCAAGAGAAATTTGGGGACATTTTGTGCATTTTGCCACTAGTGGGCGCCAGAGGTACAGTGAGAAGCCACCGATGAATTTATGAAAGCAGTTTTGCTTTGAGCAGGTTGGAGAAATAAAAAGTATTTTTGATTATTTTTGGGCTTCCTTCAGATTTTGTGTCTTTCCAGTTTGGATGATAAAGTGGAAACTCTAGGTTTGATTACGTACCTTTCGATTCCCATATCTCAGTTGGAAAGGAACTTGCATTACTTCCCAAGGAGGCATGATGAATAGACAGCTGCTTAAGCATTTTCCCAGTGCTTACTATGCCTCAGGCACTATACGAAGCGATTTACATGCTGTATCTTATTTAGCCCTCATGAGAATCTTAGAGAGTGGATGTTATTATTATCCCCATTTACCAGTTGAGAAAACGGAGGCATAGACAATTTAAGTAACTTGCTTAAGGTGACAGTGAAATAATAAAATTGAGACAAACCTAGGTTCATCTGACTCCAGAGTCGGGGCTTTTTTCAGATACTACACCACCTATACGCTGTCTTTATTCTACAAACTTTCTACTAGGTTGTAGTATAAGAAAGGTTATCCTGACTATGGTGTGACTAGACCTTTAATCAATCAGACTGTCTCAAACCACGGTTCTAGTGTGCAAATAAATGGGAGGAAGAAAAAAAACCAAACAAATAAACAACAACTAAAACAGGGTTAAAAGCTTTCAAGTTGGGGGGAATCTCAGGGGAAGAAAAAAAAACTTCCCCAGCTACACTTCCAGATGTGAAGATCATAGGATACTCTGAAGCCATTCATTCAGATTCCATTCCTTTAGCCTGAGAGTCCAGAGATTTGATGGCTCAGATATCAGGGAAACCCAGTGTCTTCAGTTCAGCCTCAAGGATAGAAGCACCAGCACCTTTGCAATGCTTGAGAAAACTCCATCCTGTCTGAGACATTCACGTTAAAGAATCAAGGTCTCATGTGCTCTACAGAACAAAGCCACATCATTTATTTTGCTGTAGTGCACTTCACTTCTGGGGCTAAATGTCAGAGGGACAAAAACAGATATCTTTCTTGGCTTCCAACAAGAAGGAAATGGACTTACCAGGAAGGAGAATAACGGAAGTAAAGCTCTCCTTTTTGTGTGTGAATAGAAGACAGGAAGGAGCCTTAAAATTCCAAAGTGCCTGAAAGACCAAGAATCACATGACATTGAACACTATATATGGCTGATTGACCTTCCCGATTACAGCTTTCTGTAGCTAATGTTATAACAACTTTGCACTATAAAAAATTTTACTGCCTGTTACGTAACAGGGACTTTCAATAACACATACACTGCAAGTAGTAAACTAAGAGCTTTATCTGCATTATATTATTTAAACCCCACAAAAACCCTTCTCAGCAGTTACTATTATTATCAACACAATACATGCACGTAGTTGAACAGATAGTATAGTCCTAATATTGAAAAAACAGCAACCCCTACTCTTCCCAATTCCTGTGTCCCTCTTCTAAGAGGCAACCACTATCATTTCTCTTGGTTGGTTTGGGGCTTTGTTCTGGTATTTAAATTCCTGAATTACAGTTTATAGAATACTATTTCTTGATTTTTCACTTTTAAGCATTATCAATTCACTTCCTATATGGAATATAATGATTTAGTCCTATCTTGCAACCCTTCCCCTTCGTTACATATGCACAACTGTCCTGTTTTACTTTTTATGTGGTTATCACTACTAATCCAACCCCAAATTTCCTCAAAGGATCTAAAACTCTTCTCGGTAAGGTCAACACATCTGATAATCTGACGGTTCCATCTTTTTTTCTGGAGACATCCTGTCAGAGCCTTCCATCTACCAGTATCTATCCTACAGCATGGCTGTCTTCCTTTCACCTTCATCCTGGGACTTTTCTTCATCAGTCTCTTGTGTTGAACCCTTTGTTTCCTGGACCCCATGTCATCCTCTGACCACTCCCTTGTCTTGGTGATGCACTTATTCCAATAGCTTCCTGAAAAGCGTTCACGGGAAGTAATTTTTCTGAGAGGTTATCTCTCATATTCTGAAATTTTATGACAATGTGCATCAGTATGTGTCTTACAGTCATTGTACTGGATACTTAGTCAGCCCTTAAATTTGGTAACACATTTCCGTTGGTTGAGGAAAAGACTTCTTTTATGGTTTGATTATTTCCTCTCCATTTTTTCTGTTCTCTCTCTGGGACCTCAAGATGGATAATGGTTCTTTAATTCTTCTATCTTGTCTTTATTTCCTACCTCTCAGACATTTTGTTCTGCATTCTAGAGATTTTTTTTTTTGGTAAAGATATTAACTTTATTTATTTATTTACCCCAGAAGTTCTCTTTTTTTTGAACTTTTGAATTTTATTTTATTTATTTTTTTATACAGCAGGTTCTAATTAGTCATCAATTTTATACACATCAGTGTATACATGTCAATCCCAATCGCCCAATTCATCACACTACCACGCCCACCCCCCCCACTGCTTTCCCCCATTGGTGTCCATACGTTTGTTCTCTATTTCTGTGTCTCAATCTCTGCCCTGCAAACCGGTTCATCTCTACCATTTTTCTAGGTTCCACATATATGCATTAATATACGATATTTGTTTTTCTCTTTCTGACTTACTTCACTCTGTATGACAGTCTCTAGATCCATCCACATCTCAACAAATGACCCAATTTCATGCCTTTTTATGGCTGAGTAATATTCTATTGTATATATGTACCACATCTTCAAATATTTTCTTGGGTCCTTTCTCTCTCTCTTCTCCTTCTGGGACCCCTATAATGTGAATGTTGTTGCGTTTAACGTTGTCCCAGAGGTCTCTTAAGCTGTCTTCATTTCTTTTCATTCTTTTTTCTTTATTCTGTTCTGCAGCAGTGAGTTCCACCATTCTGTCTTCCAGGTCACTTATCCGTTCTTCTGCCTCAGTTATTCTGCTATTGATTCCTTCCAGTGTAGTTTTCATTTCAGTTATTGTATTGTTCACCTCTGTTTGTTTGTTCTCTAATTTTTCTAGGTCTTTGTTAAACATTTCTTGCATCTTCTCGATCTTTGCCTCCATTCTTTTTCTGAGGTCCTGGATCATCTTCACTATCATTATTCTGAGTTATTTTTCTGGAAGGTTGCCTATCTGTACTTCATTTAGTTGTTTTTCTGGCGTTTTATCTTGTTCCTTCAACTAGTACATAGCCCTCTGCCTTTCATCTTGTCTATCTTTCTGTGAATGTGGTTTTTGTTCCACAGGCTGCAAGATTGTAGTTCTTGTTTCTGCTCAAGATTTTTTAAATGTATCTTCTTTCTACTGAATTAAAAATAATTCTTCTCTAATAATTTGAATTTTCAAGAGCTCATTCTTGTTCTCAGAATGTTCCTTTTCGTTTCTAGCATCAGTGAATGTTTCACGTATACAGTGCATGCATGTATTTCTCTGAGAATATCAATTATATGGCTTCTTCTGCTCCCTGCATTGTTTTTATTTCTTCCCAGTTTATTTTTTCAATGTTTGTTTTAGTTTCTTTTTTACTATTAAAGATTTTTCTTCAGTATTTGATTATCCTTAACTATTCAATTGTATTTTGGAGTGAGGCAATAGAAAAGCTGTGTGTGTGTGTGTGTGTGTCTGTGTGTGTGTGTCTGTGTGTGTTGGGGCAATTGACTGGTGGGTCTTCCATCCTTAAGTGGACCTGGACATTTCATTTGTATGTCAGTGTCTGTGGGTCTTTTCTCTTAGGCCAATCAAATTCCCTAGAAAGGAACCTTTCGATTTCCTGCCAGGGGGTGGGGGTGGAGTGGGGTAAGAAGCCTGACTGCCAGCATTAATGGTGTTGATGGGAAAGAGGAAGGGTGAGGGGCTGTTTAGCGTCACCCTTGCTCTGTGCTGAGCCTAATAACCCCACTTAAAAATCCTCCTCATCGTCACCATCATAAGAGCCAACATTTAGTGAGAGTTTACTTCATCAGAAGCAAAGATTTATGATTACAAAAATCATGGTGCAATGATACAATGAAATGGCAAGCAGCCATTAAAAACAATCTAATAGCCCCAGTTGTTGAGGCCAGCCACCTCTACCCACCTAGAGTTGGATTGAAAGGAAAACAGAGGTTGCCTTTTGGGAACTGCAGTGATGGTGAGAGACTCTCCCTATCTCCACCTCCCCTCCCCTTGGTGGAAAAGAGGTAATGGTATGCTGATAAATGTTTAGCAGCCCACTGGTGGCATCTCCGGAGTGTACACACTCCCACCATGGCCAATTTCAAGCTACCAATGTGATGTCAACTGGCTAACATGTTTTCTGAAAATATAGCAATCCATTTTTGTGAGATGGGATGAGCTAGCTGGTTCCAGCACACCACTGGAGGGGGGCCTCAGAGAACCACAGTGCTTAGACATTTGTTTAGTCACTGGTCCTGCTTTGTAGACCAGGCCTAGTGCCACTGGAAAGGAGTCAAGACCTTTAGAATCCAAGGAATGATGGGACCGCCAGTTAAAGAGGGAGCAAATATCTTCTCCTTGAATTTCTCTTTCCCAAGAGGTATGGGAGTCAGGGGCTTGGAAGAGATTGGGAGCTACAGGTCCCCCAACACACACACACACACACACACACACACACACACACCCCGGTGTGCAGTGTAGAGTCAAGAGGCATATACATCAGAGGAATGCAGAGAAGGATTAACAACTGGAAGATGCCAGGGACATCAGTGCCTGGGGGTGGGTGTGCTCAGCACCCAGCTCCTCAGCAGTGACCCAGCTGCAGACTCGCTGAGGGGAGGTACCAGGTGGTAGCATCCACAGAGCTCAACTAGTTTCTCTTTCTTCTTCTAACCCCAACACCAGAAGGGTAAGCACCAGAAAGGGGGCAGGACGGGGAGCACTGAGAGGGAGTGAGGAGGAAGAAGTTAGAATCAAACAGAAGATTAAAGTTGCAAAACAAATGGAACTAAGCCTTAAGAAGAATGGGCCTGTTTTCATGACCAGAAGTTAATATACAATATCATGGATCAGACTGAGCTGGCGTTAGGGTGCTTGCCACCCCACTGGAGAAGGAAGTGTGAAGGGCATAGCTGGTAATTTTGGAAAAGTTAAAACCACTGCATGGTACATGGTGGTAATCGTGGAGGGGTGAATGTACAGCTGCTTAGAATTTTCTTCTTTATGCTTTTGTGTATATACCTTGTGTGTGTGTGCCTATTTTTGTACAACTAATATGTATAACATATTTGTTTTCAAGTTTTTTATTGGAGTATAGTTGATTTACAACATTGTGCTAGTTTCAGGTGTACAGCACAGTGAATCGGTTATACAATGCATATATATATATCCACTCCTTTTTCTTTTTTTAGATTCTTTTCCCATATAGGTCATTACAGAGTATTGAGTAGAGTTCCCTGTGCTATACAGCAGGTTCTTATTAGTTATCTATTTTATATATAGTAGTGTGTATATGTCAATCCCAATCTCGCAGTTTATCCCTCCCACCCCTCTTACCCCCTGGTAACCATACGTTTGTTTTCTACATCCGTGACTCTATTTGTTTTGTAAATAAGTTCATTTGTACCTTTTTTAAGATTCCTCATATAAGTGATATCATATGATATCTGTCTTTCTCTGACTTACTTAACTCAGTATGAGAGTCTCTAGGTCCATCCATGTTGCTGCAAATGGCATTATTTTGTTCTTTTTTATGGCTGAGTAATAATTTTTTTTTTTTAATTTAAGGATCTGTGTTACTGATGAGGATAAGGATGATGTCAGCAGCAGACGTAAAGACATGAAGTTAACAGAAATGCACTTTCTGGTGCATACAGATTTCCTGGTAATGCAAGGTGCTGGTGTTACCAAACCAAACTTTACATGCGCAGTAAAGACAATCTACCGACACCAGGTTGTGGTGAAGGAAAATGCAGCATTTATTGTAAACGCACTAATACAAGGAAAATAGGTGGCTCATGCTCTAAAACCCCAAACTCCTCGAAGTGTTTCAGCAAAGCAGTTTTAAAGGTCAGGTGAGGGAGCGGGTATCCCCCAGGGTGAGTGATCAGCTTGTGTACAATTCTCTGATTGGCTGATGGTGAGGTAACAGGGTGGTTTCACAAGGGTTAACATTAGCAATCCTTAGGCGCCAGATCTCGTGATCATCAAGTAGTTAATTTTTTCCATTCGGTGAGGGTTTTAGAATCTGGAATACTCAAGAAATATGCATCAGATACTATAATCTCGGTACTTCAGAGAGGAGATGAAGCAGAGGATATGGGGGAAGGGTCTGTCCCAGGAAGGCCCCATAGGGTCCTGTTCGGTTACACTGGGAAGAATGCTGGCTTCAAGAAGTCCGTGGGGCATTCATGAAGAGCCAGGACTCTCTCCCAGAAAGAGCAAGTATCTAGGGGGCAGCTCCTTAGTAGCTCTGATCCAAGGGTGGAGGTTCCCACCTCCTTCTCATTCCTTGAGGGCTACGGAGACAGTGTTTCTGATAAACACAGTATTAGGTCTTTAAATGGACAGTTTAAAGCAACTTGAAGAGGACAAAGGCCTCATGGCCTACTGATCTTATTACATCACTGGAGAGGCAACATTTGGCCTGGAAAAAGTAGATTTGTCTTCTGCGATTTATACATTACCCAGAAACCTCTTGGCTCCCTGAATTCTTCGTAAAAACCCTATTTTCTCAGTTGCACTGAGAAAATTTCTCTCCTTACAGGGAGAGAAATTTTGTCACCCTAAAATATGTCTCTTTGGCTTATTGTTTTAAGTGGGTTACTTTCTGAGAAACAGCAGACATGGGAAGTGCTCTGAAAACCATGGAAGATTTGCCCTTAAGAAAGAAACATTTACATTTGTAAGGGAAATCTCAATTTGTAAGAGTGACTGCCTCTCTGTACCTGGGCGGGGTAGGAACACCAACTTTCTAGAAATTCTTATCAATGGAGAAGGCACTAACATAAATCTGCTTTTCTTGATAACTTCCCATAACTGATTCTTCCCACCCGCAACTTCCTCTTTAGCTGAGAAGGGTATTTAAGGTGAGGGCTTCTGCCATTTGGGTGAGTTACTCAGCTTTTCTGGGTCTCTCCCATATATACATGTTATTAAAATTTTGTTTGAATTTCCCCTGTTAATCTGTCTCATGTCAATTGAATTCTTAGACCAGCCAGAAGAACCTAGAAGGTAGAGGAAAATTTCTTCCTCCCCGACATCAGCAACAAGGTTCAGGCGTTGCTCCTAGTAGCTTGCTTGGCCTCAGTCACCCAAGCTAACTGCTTTTGCTCCCAGCAAAGGTAATGGCGTTGCCTTTGGCAATAAATCTGAAGAGCAAAGTAAAGTTGTCCTTTCAACAGGCTCCCTGCCAGTTCCTTAAAAATCACCCAAAACTATCCATCCATTTTTAATGTCTCCTTTGGCAGCAACTTCAAGTGGTCTTAGCCAGTCTAAAAGCTCCCCAGGAAAATACTCAAATTCTTCTGTAACGTCTAAAAGTTGTTCTAGTGCAGTCAACCCTAAAAGAGCACGATAATCATCTTGTAATTGCGTGAGGTTTTCCCGAACTTTGAGTGCCATCCGGTTCACTGGCTGACATGTTTCTGGCATTATCTGTGACAAGGTAGAATTCTGTAAGTAGTCAGGCCCTCACTGAATACGTGCTCGCATTATTCCCACGTGCTAAGCATCGTGTGTGTGTGTGTGTGTGTGTGTGTGTGTGTGTGTGTGCGTGTGTGTGCAACAGAGAGACGGTCAGAGACAGAGAGGCAAGGTGAGAATAAGTCTCTCCTTTTGTCTTTCCATTTGCTACTTACCACCCTGTGACCTGTAGAAGTGACAATTTCCTGAGGAGAGCAGCTCATCTTCTGAGTCAGCCTTGCTCAAATTTGCCTGTGGAGTTTTCCACAGAACCAGGTAATGCCCCAATCCTTCCCTTCACTTTAGCAAAACTGAAGTGTGTTGAAGGTTTCCACTTGTACTCAGTTTCTTAGGTCTTTGAGCCTGATTTCATTTGGGCTCAGACTAATTACTTTTACGACCTAGGCCAGGATGTTTGTATAACTATGTTTATGGCTCCAAGTTCAAAGTTATTTATAACATGGTAGACTGTAAAATTTTATTTGGAAAATCTTTAGAAGACATGTAGAAGGTATAGTTTTCAGTAGGTTGATCCTTCTCCAGATGGAAGATCTAGAAACCAAAGGTGTTGTGAATGCAAAGAGATCTTCATTACATTGCCTAAGAACCTAAGAATGGAAAAGGCTAGGCCAGCCCCCTTCTTCAGCCCAGGGGTCTTATCTTTCACGGATGGGTTGAGGGAGGCCTGAGGTTGGCTTCTTGGATGTCACTGCCTTTCCTGTAATAATCTATTGTGAGTTTGTTAAGAGCGCATCTTTCTTTGCCTTTTGGGGGATGATTGCCAGCTAGTGCCATTTCTCATGGTAATGGATTCTGTAAATTTTCTCCCCACTGTGTAAAATCAGACTTCCCTTGATTTGGCTTAAACTCACCTCATAAACTTGAAGGGGGTTCTTCCTTTTTTCTGTTTTGGAATTCATTGTTCACTCCACAAGGCTTTTTGTGATTTTATAGCTTTCTAATGCATCTCCCCCACCCCAGCCTTTCTGATTGAAGGGCAGCTAATCTTTTTAATCAGGTCTCCTTTCTGCCATATGGCAGCCCTTCCCCCCTCCTGTGCCCTTAATCTCTTTCTACAGTCTCCTCTAGCTCTTTTTCCAACACCTCCCCCTCTGTTAGGTAGGCCTTTCTGAAAGGGCAGTGACCCAAACTGTCCCAAGGGTATGGCTAATGGGGTGATTGCTCTGACCTATGCACTCTGGGAGTTCCCACCCAGCAGCAGAGGCCAGGTGGTTGATGGGATGAGAGTGAGGGTGGGGGTGGGGTGAGGGTGGAGTGAGGGTGGAGTGAGGGGCGGGCAAAGAAGCTGGAGGCTTCACCAGCTGGAGGTTAAAGAAAAAGATCGATGTGCTCATGAATATATTACAATTAGTAGCTAGGTTGAGGTTGACTGCTAGGTTATGGCACCCTCCCCATTCTCTGAGTCCTCCCGACCCTTGTTCCACGAGACCTCTTTGAGACAGGAAGTGGGCAGGGCACAACCTTTAAAAGAATGACATAGCCAGAGGACACAGCATAAACTGATTAGAACCAACTAGATCCAAGATGGCAGATGAGTCGACTTCTACTAGACCTTGAGCCTCAGTATATGCTCATTGTAACACGTCATCAAGCTAAATGACACACCCGCAGGTGCCATGGCAGTTCCAAGGCTGACCATAAAGGTCGACAAGTGGGCAGTGGCCCAATTCCTGGAAATCCCCACCCCTTCCCCCAAAATAGCTGGAATATTCCTCCCACTCATTAGCCTATGAAATTATGCACCCCTATAAAAACTGACAACCCGATACCCTGGTGTCTCTTGCTTTACCAGATGACCCACACTGTGGAGTGTGTGTCTCCCTGAGTAAGCCGTTTTTCTCTTTGCTATGGCTCGCTCTTGAATTATTTCCTGCGTGAAAACAAGAACCCACATTCGGCGGCCGTCCCAGGGACTCACTTGAGATCTGGGATGTGACCATCCTCTCCAGCCGCACCTCTCTTTCTTGCAACACCTTCATGAGAGCCCCTCCCTTTCTTTGGCTTCCAAGGCTCCTCTTCATGTTTATTTGCCACATTCAGTTTGAATAAGCATACTTCCTTCTGGGGAGGGGTATGTGGGTCCACAGTGAACTGGGGATGATATGGCAATGAAGAAATATCCTGGCATAGATGCTAATTGTTCTGGACAAAGAGAAGAGAATGGTTCCTGGACTCTGATGGACAAAGAACAGGAGGAATCCTTTGACTTCTTTTGTACCTAGACCGCCCCATGGACCTGAGCTTCTATGCTTCATGCCATGAGTATTATTTGCTAAAGCGCTACCAAGAAAGATATGAGTCAGGAGACTTAGCAAAGTTTTCTAAATTAGCCATGGTTCTGAAGATAAGACCTAACTAGTTTGAGCCACAGGCAGCATTACGGATCCTCTAAAGCAGCAGTGCCCACACTTTTTGGCACCAGGGACTGGTTTTATGGAAGACAGTTTTTCCACGGAAGGGGGTAGGAGGTGGGGTGGGGAAGTTTCAGGCGGTAATACAAGTGATGGTTCAGGCGGTAATATGAGTGATGGCTCAGGCGGTAATATGAGTGATGGCTCAGGCGGTAATGCGAGCGATGGGGAGCAGGAGATGAAGCTTCATTCACTCGGCTGCTGCTCACCTCCTGCTGTGCGGCCCGGTTCCTAACAGGCCACGGACAGCTACTGGTCCGTGGCCTGGGGGTTGGGGACCCCTGCTCTAAAAGACTGCTTTTCAAGGTGACTTATGGTTTTATTCCCTAACTCAGTGGTCCCCAACCTTTTTGGCACGAGGGACCAGTTTCGTGGAAGACTATTTTTCAGTGGACTGGGGGGTGGAGTGGGGTGGTGGTTTGGGGATGATTCAAGTGCATTACATTTATTGTGCACTTTATTTCTATTATTATTGCCTAGTAATATATAATGAAATAATTATACAACTCACCATAATGCTGACAGGAGGCGGGGCTCAGGCGGTAAGGCAAGTGATGGGGAGCGGCTATAAATACAGTTGAAGCTTTGCTTGCTCGCCTGCCACTCACCTCCTGCTCTGCAGCCCGGCTCCTAACAGGTCCATGACCCGGGGGTTGGGGACCCCCGCCCTAACTGACTGTCTGGGTTAGACTTAGAGCTGAGGATGGGGTGAGAGTGGAGAAAGGAAGAGGGGAAAGCGAGGTGCTTCATATATACACATGGAGTACATCTTTCAAGGACATCTCTTTCTGACTGCTCCCCAATCCTTATACCAAGGAGTCACCCAAAAAAAAAAATGTGAGAAAAAACTGGCAGTACAGGGAGGCTGCAGTAGCATTAGTGCACACTGTTTTGTGATTCAGTTTTCCCTCTGAACCTGAAGTCTAGGCTTACATGCTAATGGAATTTCACTGAGTGATGTTAATGAAAGTGAGTGAGTGAGGCCCCACGACATTTCTCCAATAGCCACCTCTCCTGAATTACGGGGGTTGCACAACGAGCTTGCAAAAGTAGAGAGCATGGCCAAAAATGAACTTCTAAAGGAACCTCACCCAGAAATCATTTGACCTTTCCCCTGGTTTTCCAAAGGAGGCCTTTTCTTGGCAAAATAGTAGCATGAGGTAAGGTGGGTACTTTCCTATCCCACAAAGTTTTTCTACTTGAAAGACACTTGCGGTCTCTGGTGTTAAGAAACAAAATTCAACTGAGCAAATTTGAAGGCCTAATTGGCGATTCAGGAATCGGGCAGCAACACATCTAGCAAGTAGAAGGGTGCTCCAAGGGGTTGTACAAAATCGAAGGTTTTTATAAGAAGTGTGAGGTCAGGGACTTATTAGCAAAAGAAAAGAAAGGATTATTTTCAGGTCAAGACATCTTCTTTTGTGGGGGGAGGGAAATTAGAAAATATTTTGAACTGAGTGAAAATGAAAACATAACGTACAGAATTTGTGGTATGTAACTAAAAGTAGTTTAAATTTATTTATTTATTGGCTGCGTTGGGTCTTTGTTGTTGTGAGCGGGCTTTCTCTAGTGGCGCGCGAGCCGGGGCTACTCTCATTGCGGTGCGTGGGCTTCTCATTGTGGTGGCTTTTCTTGTTGCGGAGCACGGGTTCTAGGCATGTGGGCTTCAGTAGTTATGGTGCGTGGGCTCAGTAGTTGTGGCTCACGGGCTTCGTTGCTCCGTGGCATGTGGGATCTTCCTGGACCAGGGATGGAACCCTTGTCCCCTGCAGTGACAGGCGTATTTTTAACCACTGTGCCACCAGGGAAGTCCAGGGCCTGTGTTTTTTTTTAACATTGGTATACTCAGAATTCCTGAAGTCCTTGCTTTCAACTCTAATTTCTGCTTGTCAACTGAGTAAATGTGAATTGCAGCATTAAGGTCCATACTTTCTAGCGAAACGGCCCCAGAGTCTTTGGCAAGTATACATCAGCGTTGGATTCATTATTAAGAATTACTACATACACTTAGTGTTCAGATGTGCAATTATATGAGGAAAAAAATCACTATCCTTGCATTTGATGGCTGAACGATATAGCGTTATCAGAGCCAATAGATAAAAATACTCTCATATATCTGGGGTTGGGAAATCCTGGCTTTTCAGACATAACATACTTGTTTCATTTACTGTACAATTTAGCTAAAATACCATCTATGAGCCAGACCTAGTGCCTCCTCTTCCATGAGAGTGGGTAAATTCCATGAAATGTTCTCTAAGTCACATGCTGAGTAGAAAGTTGAGATGGATTTTCCCTGCACATTGTAGAAATCATCCTCTTTATTTATTCTGGCTTGGTTGTGAGCAAGAGAAAGTAGAGGAAGAGAGACTACCAAAGAAAAGAGGGGGGACAAATATGTTTGTAGACCGATACTCAGCAGACAATGTGCGTTGGACTCAGAAGACACACAATGAGTGTGTGCTTACTTAAAGAATGGAGTCTAGACAATGGAACTTGATTCTTTTTACCAGTCATTGGACTCTTCAGTTGGCCACCGGGATGAAATGCAGCACTCCAGTTACCACTGAGTCTAGACCTCAGAGATGTTGAAAAAATCTCCAGAGCATCGAAGATATCATATCTAAATCTCCCCACTCCACCATCTCTGCCGAAAACACAACTCTGGAGAAGTAGAGTTTGGAAGATTAGTTGGCTTTCTCCTCTCAAACATGAGAGACATGGGTTCCATTTTTCTGTATGGTTGTTCCAACATCTCATTTTAAAAGTGAGGGCCTGGTCAAATGATGTGCCTATCGGTTTGTCAGCCAGGTACTCAGGGCAATCATCATAACCATGGGGGCTGGGGTAGAGGGGATTGGAGTTTGTTACCATTGGAAAACCAAAAGCACTGACCACATCCAGAGTACAACCCTCTGGTAGAATTGGTTTCTAGAAATAGATAATCTTGGATTTTTCAAGGTTGTCATTTAGCAAAGGATGGACTTGGGTTGTTCAGGCTTCCAAGGAAGTATACCCAGTGGTTCCATAAATATAGGGGCGATTCCGAGAAATCTTAGCGTCAGAAAGGATATGCTACAGTAAACAGGGTATTCTTATCCTGATGGTAATGGTATTGTAACTGATCAACACTGGCGTTCCAAAGGATGCCAATAATGTCCTCAGCCCAGGAAATGTCTAACTTCTGCCTTTTTTGTTATTTGCCTTGTGATTTAGAATCCTCTTGCAGCTCAAGGATTGGAGATACAGGGCCCTGGGCAAAGTAGCTGTAGGTGTCACTCAATAACTCCCACATTTTTGGTTTCATATTAAGAAGTAGAAAAGCATGTGGGATCTTGGTTCCCTGGCAGGGGATGGAGCCTATGCCCGCCCCCCCCCCCCCCCCCGCAGTGGAAGTGTGGAGTCTTAATCACTGGACTGCCAGGGAAGTCCCAAGAGTTCCTTTCTACATTCTCCTGGAATCTTGTTTGGAAAACGGAGGCAGGAGACTCCAGGGAACTGCACAAGCAGAGAACTAGTACAGGGCATTGGGACTGCTGTAATATATAAGAGACAGAAGAGCATTGGTGCCTCCACTATTGCCATGGAAACATTAAAATTGTGGGTGTGAGTGTGAGCACATGACTCTGATCCTAAAGTATGTGATTGCCGTGTCAAGTCTTTCACCATTAGCCTCTGGAAGTTGGGTCTAACAGCTCTGTCTGATCGCTGAAGCAGGTTATAGCTCCTATATTCTCAGGGAGCCCCTGAAGCATTTTCTTCTATTTCCTCTGCGTGAGTGCTCCTGGGTCCTAACGAAAGTCATGGGAGCTTTGATCTTCTAGGCCAATATCATTTAACAGATCTGGTGTGTGGAGGAGTGACTTGGACACAGATCAGCTAATTTAAGAAACAGATATCAAATACTGTCTAAGGTTTCTGCAGGGCAGCTAAAGGGGAGAGACTGATCAATTACAAATCAGGCATGGCTAGCCAAAAGTCAGACTCCTTCACCACAAGCTGGTGGTAGGCCAAAATGTGAAGTCAAACAATAGTGTCACCAATAGCTGACTCTTTTGAGTTCGCCCCGTGAGGAAAGTCTGCCTCGGAGGATTCAGTCAGGCAGCTGGCAGGTTGGAAAAGCCATTTGTCACCTCACCCAGGGAAGTCTGTAATCTAATAGCATCAGTTCTGCTGAAAACAAGAGCATAGGGGCATGGCTGCTTTGGAGAAGGCAACCTGAGCAGTGCCAGGGTGATTGGCAGAGCCCCAGAGACAGGTCATAGGTGTTGGCTCCTCAGATGGTCTTACTCAGAGAACAGGAGCCTAAGGCAGCCCTGAATACTTCCCATCACTTTGTTACTTGTGACATTCAGTCAAACACTTTGACTCTCTAGGCCTCAATGTTTTTGTTTGTAACATGGGATTAAGGGTAGCAGCTCAGGCTTTGAGTCCAAGAAGGCCAGGGTTCAAATCCCCACTCTAACATTTCCTGTTTGACCTTGAGCAATCAGTTAACCTCTCTGAACTTTCAATTCCTCATCCATAAAGTATGGGAAATAATTCTCATTGTGTGGGGCTTAGGAAAGAAAATATATATGTAAATATAGTAGGCACTCAATACATTTTTGTTGACTCAACAAATGTATGGTGGTGCCTGGCACGTAATAGGTGGTTTTTAGGTGTAGGTTCATCTTCTTTCTTCCCCAGCCATATATGATATGGAACGATATAGTGAGATAAATTATTCTTATTGAGCCACAAGATCCAGATATCAGCCTAATACTCTAGAAATTGTTTAGTCTACATCTTCTATGTTTTTTTTCCATGGGTACTATTCAGTCCAGAAATGTATATCTTTTTTTATTCCAGTCTTTTTTTTAAAACAAATTTATTTGTTTTTGGCTGTGTTGGGTCTTCCTTGCTGCGTGCGGGCTTTCTCTAGTTGCGGCGAGCAGGGGCTACTCTTCGTGGCCGTGTGCAGGCTTCTCATTGCGGTGGCCTCTCCTGCTGTGGAGCACAGGCTCTAGGAGAGCGGGCTTCAGCAGTTGTGGCATGCGGGCTCAGTAGTTGTGGCTCGCGGGCTCTAGAGCGCAGGCTCAGTAGTTGTGGTGCACGGGCTTAGTTGCTCTGCGGCATGTGGGTTCTTCCCAGACCAGGGCTGGAACCCGTGTCCCCTGCATTGGCAGGCAGATTCTTAACCACTGTGCCACCAGGGAAGCCCCTCTTCCAGTTTTACTGACGTACAGCACTGTATAAGTTTAAGGTGTACAGCATAATGATTTGATTTACATACACTATGAAATTATTACCACAATGAGTTTAGTGAACATCCATTGTTTCACATAGATACAACATTAAAGAAACAGAAAAACATTTTTTCCTCGTGATGAGGACTCAGGATTTGTTCTCAACAACTTTCATATATAACATACAGTGGTGTTAATTATCTTTATCATGTTGTACATTACATCCCTAGTACTTATTTATCTTATAACTGGAAGTTTGTGCCTTTGACCACCTTCATCCAATTCCCCCTCCCCTCACACCCACCTCTGGTAGCCACAAATCTCATCTCTTTTTCTATGAGTTTGTTTGTTGGTTTGTTTTTGAAGTATAATTGACCCACAACACTATATAATGCTTCAGTATTTCTATACATTTCAAAGTGATCACCATGGTAGTAAGTCTAGTTGTCTTCTCTCACCATACGAAGATATTACATAACTATTGACTATATTCCCCACACTGTACATTTCATACCTGTGACTGATTTATCTTGTAATTTATCTTTGTACCTCTTAATCTCCCTCATCTATTGCTCTCCTCTTCCCACCCTCTCTGTGGCAACCACCTGTTTGTTCTCTGTATCTATGACTGTTTCTCTTTGTTTATTTGTTTTGCTTTTTTAGGTTCCACATGTAAGTGAAATCATGCAGTATTTGTCTTTGTCTGACATTTCACTGAGCATAAAACCCTCTACGTCCATCCATGTTGTTGCAAATGGCAAGATTTCATTCTGTTTTATGGCTAATATTCCATTGTGTGTGTGTGTGCGTGTGTGTGTGTGTGTGTGTGTACCACATCTTCTTTATCCATTCATCTGTTGATGCACATTTATGCTGCTTCCGTATCTTGGCTATTGTAAATAATGCTGCTATGAACATTGGGGTGCATGTATCTTTTCAAATTAGTGTTTTTGTTTTCTTTAGGTAAATACCCAGAAGTGGAATTGCTGGATTGTGTGGTAGTTCTGTTTTTAATGTTTTGAGGAATCTCCAAACTGTTTTCCATAGTGGCCGCACCAATTTATGTTCCCACCAACAGTGCATGAGGGTTCACTTTCTCTGCACCTCACCAACACTTGTTATTTGCTGTCTTTTTGCTAATAGTGATTCTAACAGGTGTGAGGTGATATCTCACTGTGGTTTTGATTTGCATTTCCCTGTTGATTAGTGATGTTGGGCACCGTTTCATGTGCCTGTTGACCATTTATGTATCTTTTTTGGAAAAATATCTCTTCAGGTCCTCTGCCTGCTTTTTTATTGGGTTATTTGTGTTTTTGATGTTGAGTTGTATGAGTTATTTATATTTTTTTGATATTAACCCCTTGTCAGATATATCGTTTGCAAATATCTTCTCCCATTAAGTCAGAGATGTATATCTTAATTACACTGATGGTAAATATGTTATGGTTAAAGGCAAATATATCGTACCAACTAATGTCAAGATTGCCCAGCCAATATAAAAAAGGGCGGAAATCTGTCTTTATGAAAAAATATGCACACATCTTTAAATAAACACGTAGAGTTCTGCATATAATCTCAAGGGTTTCACAGGCCCTCTAAACCCCAGGTTAAAAACCTCTGGTACACAAGACCTGGTCAGATAGTTAATAAACCTCTAAAATTCTTTGCAGAAAATTTTAGGTGGATGGAGATTTTTTTTTAAGTCATTACCTTTTTTTCAAACCTTCATTTTGAAAGGCTTTGAA
The DNA here is from genome assembly GCF_005190385.1 of Monodon monoceros. NCBI lineage: Eukaryota > Metazoa > Chordata > Mammalia > Artiodactyla > Monodontidae > Monodon > Monodon monoceros. The sequence goes on along the minus strand of NW_021703779.1, from coordinate 92,303,564 downwards.
ATTCTTTGAAAGGCTTTGAAATTCTGGCTTCACATTCTTAGTTCCCCTCTTTTCATCTTATTTTCTTCTCTTTAAAGATGATCACAAGTTTTTCTTGAAAAAATGAAAATCATAGCTGGTTCGTAACATTTCCATCTGTTATTTTCCCCTGTTCCTCTTCACTTTCCTCTGTTGAGGTTAGCAAAGTCTATATTTGGTGGTCGGTAAGCATTTTAATCAAATTCTAAGTATGTTAACCACTAATACTCTTTATAGTGATCACTGTTAGGTCTTTCAAGCTGCTACTATACGCCTATATAGTTATACATGCAGATACATGCCCATGACGATTAGTATCATCCACACTCCATATATAAAGGTTGTCCTTGGTCTATAGTTTCAGCTTGAAGCTCTTTGTCCCCTGGTCTTCTCAATGCCCATCCTTAGAAAGAGCAGCAGCCCTTGTCCTACTTGTGGCATACCTAGTATTCCATCTGTTGCAGTGTTCCCCAGCAACTAAAATCTATGTTTAGAAGTCATGACTTGGTACATCTTTATGGCATCCTTCTGTCTACCCTGCTTGAGGCTGTCCCACTTCAATCTAGCATATGGCAGCTGTGTGAGTATGGGACAGTCATCTATTTTCCATCCTGGAGAGGCTCTGTTCGATGATTATTGCTTCTTTACGAGTAGACTGGCTGTGTTCCAGGACCTGAGCTGTCATTGAATACTTAGCCCAGTCCCTCATTACAGCTTAAACCTAATTTAAGGTTAAATTAAACCTAATTTAATTTAACCTGATGTAATTCTGGGCACCCATGGCTACAATTACGTCCAGGAGTCAACCCCAGAAAGTTTCTGATGGTGAACTTTGTTTCAGTGGAAAGCACGATAGTTACCCCAGGCAGCTTTAGTTTGTGAAGATGGGAATGATAGACTCCTTCCTTACTCTATCAGTGGTTGAATGCATCAGACAGAATGTTCTGACCAGCTGAAAAATTTCAGTTGTGAGTCACTTCCTCCTTTGCTATCTCTTACCAGAAAGCCTCCCTCCTAAGCTCAAAATGTGTATACTGTCCTCCAAGAGTGTGAGTGGCCCCATAAAACCCTATTATAGGAGAGGAAATGATGCGTGGCAAGGAGCAACAAATCCACGATACGGACACAAAGAAACATAAGCAGCGTGAAGCTTTTACTCTAAGAGCTTTTCAAAGCTGCAGTACCAGCCTCCAAGACTTTTTCCAGATGAGACTCTGCCAATCCCAGCCAAAGCTAAGCATGTACCTAGTTATGAAGAGGTAGGGCAAGGGACACGTGGCAGTGCAGAGCATCTCATATTCTACTTCTTTCTCTCCTTCCCTCCCTCTCCTCAGAGCTACATGTCAGAATGTCTGCCCTGGAAGGAAAGGATTGACCATGGGACTCTCTCAGATCAAGGGTCAAAATAGTCTTTTATATTTAAGCACTTTGACTTTCTCTGAGCGGCAATCTAGTGGTTAAGGGCATGGACTCCGGGACCAGGTCCCTAGGCTCAAATTCTGGCTGTGTGTCTTAGTAGCCTAGAGACTTTGGGGCAATTGCTTCACCTGAGAGCCCTTGGTTTTCTCATTTGGGCTATGGCATCAATTACAGTACCTACTCATTGTGTTGTTGTGAGGACCATATTAAACACATTATACGTGTATATGTGTGTGCATGTTTTAAAACAGTGTTTTAATAATTTATTAATATTTTTATTATTACCAGGGTTAGGGGCTCTTCCAGCCTGTCTTGTCCTACTACGGTCACTAGTCCTCTACGTTGCCCTTGGATTTCAACACCACTTTTGGTGTTCCAACAGTACCTTTAACTTCATAGGATTAGACTCCACCTATTTAGGTCCATGAGAATGTTCATATAGGGCTCTTTCCCTAAGTCCCCTTGGCGATCCCCTTGGGTCCTAACACTGTAGCATAGAATAAACTCCTTAATCTGCAAGGGAATAAACAGAACAAAAGAGCAAGGGAAGGGGAAGGGGAAGCTGGGACGAAGTGAGAGAGTGGCACTGACATATATACACTCCCAAATGTAAAATAGTAGGAAGCAGCTGCATAGCACAGGGAGATCAGCTCGGTGCTTTGTGACCGCCTAGAGGGGTGGGATAGGGAGGGTGGGAGGGAGGGAGACGCAAGAGGGCGGAGATATGGGGATATATGTATACGTATACCTGATTCACTTTGTTATACAGCAGAAACTTACACAACAATGTAAAGCAATTATACTCCAATAAAGATGTTAGAAAAAAAACCAAAAACAGCAAGGGAAGTGAAACTGAATAGCAAGGGGAAGGCTGCCTAACACATCCAAGGGCCCACCATGCCAATAGGAAGTCGAGGACCAGACTACCCCTTTGGTTTGTGGTCTACTCCCTTTGCTCCATTCCCCATTTCTACCCACTCTCTTTATCTCCCTCCTTTTTCCCCACCCTTTGTAAAAAACAGCATGTTGGGACCCTGACCTTGTGGTAGCTCTCATGTGGTGACTCGTGCTGAGAAGCAGGAATAATTTGCCCAGTAGGGGAGGGAAAGGGAGCTGTGTCAGTGTGTGGGCATGCAGGACAATTGCCTGGGTGGTAGCATACTTACCTAAACCAATACATGAGTGAAATCTCCTGAGAAAACCTCTGGAGGCCCAGGAGCATGCCATCTCTTTGGCGTAAGAAAGAAGCTGGGAGAGGGTAGAAAACCTCTGCCCCTATCCCAACCGTCACATTTTGAGTTTGGGGGCAAGCGGTTACAGAGGACTTGATAGCAATGAGGTTCTTCAGATCTTGGTGATTACAAAGCTAAATCTGGAGGATGTGTATGAAGGAGAGCAAAGAGCAACATAGTGAATGAAGTGCTGTTGACGTTCAGCCTTATCCCTTCCCTGATCCTCCTGGGACCCAAGTCTTTCCTGATACTCTGTGCTGCTCGGACCGACTCTGTGCCCAGCTCTCCCTCCCAGGTGGATTGTGCCCCAGCCCAAGTGTTACCAGGCATCCCCAAGGTTCATCACAATGGAAACCATGAGTTTCCACTGAACGGGAAGCCTGACCTACTCTATGGCAGGTTCTTAGCTTCTGCTGGGCGGCCTTCTCTATGGCTCCCAGGCACTTTAAGCATCAAGCGATGAGGAGATGTGGGCAAGAAGATACTCTTTTTCCTCTCTCCCACTGTGCATGGACAGACACCACCCCCCTCATTGTTCATTCACCAGGCTCCCCCAGAAGCACCACTGTCCCCTTTCCCTGGTTCCCACTCATGACTTCGAATTTTGGGACAACTTAAATGTATCTCTTCTCCCCAGAGAAGGTCAGGGGTACATGCTTTGGACCTGTCTTACTCTCTTCCCCCAACAAAACTTCTCTTGATTTATAACCCATTTTCCTAGGCCCCTTCTGGGTGACTGAAACAGATCAAATCAACAAATCCAAGTTTGAGTGTTGATGGCAGATAGATAATGGCTCACTCTGCTACTTTTCTCAGGCAACACATTTTAATAGGATCATTCAATACATTAGCCCAAGGGTTGGCATACTTTCTCTGTAATGGGACAAATAGTCAATATTTTAGGCTTTGAGGGCCATACATAGTCTTTGCTGCCACTATTCAACACTGCTATTGTAGCATGACGTTAGCAATAGATAATTCATAAACAAATTGGAGTGGCTATGTTCCAATAAGTAAGTAAATTGAATTTCATGTAATTTTCACGTCATGAAATAGTATTCTTCTTTTGAATTTTTTTTATCATGTAAAAATTTAAAAACTATTCTCAGTTTGGACATACAAAAACAGGTGGCGGGCCAGATTTGGCTAGTGGGCTGTAGTTTGCCAACTAGTGCCTTAGCCCAAAGGATTGATTCAAATGGGGATTTCACATGCTGTTATAAGTTGAATGGGATGGAGAGAGTTTTTTGAGAATGGGATTGAAGGCAACCTCACCATCCTCTTCAAATTCCACAAGCTAGGTGGAAATGCTTGCTATTTCATTCAACACACATTATAGAGTAACTACTATGTGCCAAGCACTGTGCTACGTGCTATGTAGTACATTGATAGGATAAAGCATTATAAAGATTATTCTGGCTCATGTGTGGAGACTAGACTAGAAGGAAGGAGAGTATAAGTTAGGTAATCGGTTAAGAGTTTATTACAGTAGTATGGGCAAGAAGTAATAGTGGCTTAGACTAGAGTGTTGGCCATGAAAATAAAGAAGAGTGGTACATGGTATACTTTGGATGTAGAAACTACAGAGCTTGCTGATTAGATGTTAGAGGTGAGGGAGATAGCAGAATCAAGAATGATTTAGCAGTTTCTGGCTTCAGTAACTTGGTAGATGGTGATTCCTTTTGATGAGATGGAAAAGATGGAAAGGAACAGTTATACCGAAGGGGTAGGGAAGAGGACACTAATAAAGAGTTCTATTTTGGACAGCTGAAGTTTGAGTTGCCTCTGAGAACTCCAAGTAGATCTCTAGGCAGTTGGTGATGTGAGTCTAGCATTTAGAGGAGACTTTGGGTTGGGAATACGAATATGGAAGAAATTAACCTATAGATGCCATGGGAACAGATATTAGCTAGAGGAGGAGGCTTCAAAACAGACTGAAAGGGAACAAAGATATAGGAGAATTTTTGTTTTCATTTACAACGTTACAGAGGCTGAGAGATGAGACTGTTGGAGGAGAGTAGTAAACTGTATTGAACACTGTTGGAAGATCAAGTTAGATGAGGACAAAAAGGACCCTATTGGATGTGGTAACGTGGAAGTCTTCATTGACATTGGCAAGAGGTTTTGGGACTGGGGGGTGGTAGGTTTAGACTGGCAATGGCTGAGGTTAACAGAAATGTAAGGGATGATGGGATTTTCCCCATAAGATTGGTTCTAGAGCTGTGATCTAGAATGCATCACTTGGTGTTTGGTCAAGGCAGCTTCTCCCTCAGGCAGCACTGAGTACGATGGCCCTGACGGCATGGTATGGCTCCTTCTACTCTTTCAAAGTGGGTTTTAAAAGAAATAAGATGCTCATTCATTTTTTTATTCAACAAGTATTTATTGAGTAATTAAAAAGTGCCAGGCACCCTAGATGCTAGAGATACAGTAGAGAGTAAAACAGACAGAACTCCCTGCCTTGGTGGAGCTTACATTCTAATGACTCATAAAGAAGAGTAAATAGGTAGTTACTATCAGGGTTTTATGTACTATGACATAAGGAAGATACATTAATCAAGGCAATTATTTCTAGCTGCTGTAACAAACAACCCTCACATCTCAGTGGTTCAACACAATAAAAGTTTGTCATTCATGTCACAGGCCAATCCAGTTCAAACAGCTCTCCTAGGCAGCTGTCTTTCAAGGACTCAGGATCCAGGCTCTTTCTGTCATATCACTTCACCATCCCATAGATCTCCTTAGGTCCGTCAGTAGATCCTCTGTATTCTGCAGTCAATAAGCAAAGACAGCATGTGGAGTATCACATAGCGTGATTTATGGCCAGACTCGAAAGTGACTACAAGTCAATCCAAAGGTAAGAGAGACTGGGACATGTAATCTTCCCCTTTGTCCAGTAAGGAAATAGGGCTAGTGAAAAACTAGCCAGTCTCTGCTACTAAAGTATAGGGCACTATGAGGGTTCAGAGGAGGAGCCCTTAAAATTTACTTAAAGTGTTGGGAAAGGGTTCCTGGATGAAGTGATCTCTATGTTAAAGACCTGAAGGGTGAGGAAGAATTAACCTAGTGAAGTAGGGTTAAGAATGTTCCAAGCAGAGAGAACAGCAAGTGGTAAGGACAGGAGTTGAGAAAGAACACGATTTGTTTGAGGAACTGAATGAAGTTCAGCATGGCCAGAGTGTAGAGCAGGAGCTCAGAAACAGCAAGAGATGAGAATGAAGTAGGAGGTCAGTGCCACGTGGGGGGAGTGGGTAGGGGGCACACCTTCATTCAGGCTGATGCTTACAGATCGAAGAAGAATCAAGAGTCCTTCCAGGGCAGCTGGTCCCTGATGAAGGCTCTGGGTAGAGGTACTAGGGCAGAGGTTTCCAACTCAAAGGCCTTCAGGGGCTAAGCAGGGATGTTGAGAGTTTAAAACAGTGGTGCCCACAGTGAGGTGGAGTGTGCATGCTGTGCCTTAATATATTACAGTCAAAAATGAAAACAAACAACAAACCACTGTGCAGGACAAATGAACCACATCTGCTGTGGAGCCCTGTTAGGAGGCTTCTAGAGAGTTCTTATAGTCACCAAGGAGTTCAGGTCAAAAACAGGAGACAGGAAGTTTTCAGAAACAGGATTTTGCATCCAAGTCTATTATTGTCATCATGCTGGTTTCACACTTACTTTCTGCTATATTTGGTTAACTGGCAGGTAAGACTGTTTCTTCAAGATAGGGATGGGATTGTCTTATTTCCTTTCAATAATAATAATAAAAATGCTAGGTTGCTAGGTACTGCTGTGCTTTATTAACCCATTCAGTCCTCACAACAACCTGGTACATAGACACCTAAAACATTTTAGAGGGTTTATGGAAAGCTTCCTGGAGGAGGTGACCTTTGAGTTGGCCTCTGCTGTCACATGGAGCTATTTGGAATCATAGTTCCTTCACTTACCAGCTGTGTGATTTTGGGAAGATTGACATTTTGAGCCTCATTTCCTTCATATGCAAAATAGGGCTAATGGCAATAGCGCTGAGCTCACAGAATCATTCTGAGGATTAAATGAGATGACACATAAATAACACTTAGTACTATGTTTGGCATGTAAAGTATTCAATAAAAGTCAATCATTGTCACTGATGGTGTTGTGGTTGTTATTGTAGTTTAGGACACAGATTTTGGAGGCAGAGAGACCTGGGCTTGTATTATGGCCCTGGGCAAGTTACTAAACTCCTCCAAGTCTCAGTTTCTTCATCTGTAAAATGAAGGAAGCAACACTAACTGAGTAGGGTAGTTATTAGGATTAAATAAGATAATCTACTTAGCCCAATATTTGGCAGTTAGTAAGTGCTCAGTAAATGGTAGCTATTGTTACTAGGCACAATGATGGCAACAGTGAGTGCCCAATAGATGCTATCGAATGACCAATTAACTAGTGGGTCCAAAGTAATCATATTCAGTAGTTGAGAGAAGAAAACCCATGAACTTCAGCTTTGACATTGTAAAGTGAACATGAAACTCTCTAGCCAAGAGGTTTTTTTTTCTGAAGCCAAAATGTTTTGATATCTTTTTTTAAAACATCTTTATTGGAGTATAATTGCTTTACAATGGTGTGTTAGTTTCTGCTGTATAACAAAGTGAATCGGCTATACATATACATATATTCCCATATCTCCTCCCTCTTGTGTCTCCCTCCCACCCTCCCTATCCCATCCCTCTAGGTGGTCACAAAGCACCGAGCTGATCTCCCTGTGCTATGTGGCTGCTTCCCACTAGCTATCTATTTTACGTTTGGTAGTGTATATATGTCCATGCCTTATATATACTGAAACCTTTTAGGAATTTCCTGTTGTTTAGTAATTACTAGTGCTAAGCCAGTATATAAATATGACTTAGGAGTGTGTGTAAAAGTTACTAAGCAATATGGGGAAATGGTCTTGCTGGTTACTTTTTTCCATCAATAAATAACCCATCATTTGATGAAGCAACAATCTCATTTCCCTAAGAAAATACCAGAAAGGACATCACCCAGAACTTTAAAAAAAAACCCTGTTTGGTAAGTCTTTGGTAAATATATATTTAGATAATGATAAACCAAGACCTTAGGCCAGATTCACAATCCCCTCCCCGCATCTGTGGCTGCAGTTACGCAAAGGAAATGGAAAAAATGTTCAAAGAGACCGGGGCCCTAGTCCAACATTTGGACTGATTGAATTTCCTAACCCCATTTCCTTCTGTGGTTCTTTCGCAGCCAGGCTAATGACCTCCATTCAAGACTGGCCCTCAGAAAAGTCATGTAGCAGGCCAACTTTCTCTTTGCCTCCTTCTAGCCTTCTTTTCCACTCCTCTCGGCTCTGGGTCCCCAGTATCTTCATGTTCTTCTCCAGTCCCCCCAAATCCCTCCCTGCAATCTCCTGTATGAAGTAGCTTTCAAAGGCATAGAGAGCCCATGCCCTGCCTCCCATCAAAGCTGATTTGTTCTGTTGGTTACTCCTTTGGTGCTCTGCTACTAGTTTTTAAGACAACAGGAGATAAAACTAGAATAATGTAGCGGCTTCCCACTGTCTGAGCTCTGGCATGCTCAGTTCATGGCCCCCGCAAACAGGTTCAGGACTTCCTCTGTGATGCCTGGCCAGGACTCCTAGGTTTCTTAGGGTTTGGGTAGTGTTGCTGTATGAAATCCATGGTACCTACCAACATGGTGCCTACCTAACTACTGAAGGCCATGCTCCTGGAGCCTGTGCTCGGCAGCACAGCCAGGGGGCGAGGGGGAGGCAGTCGCTGGGAGAGGCCTGCACACCGCAACGAATAGCCCCCGCTCGCCGCAACAAGAGAAAGCCTGCACTCAGCACCGAAGACCCAACGCAGCCAAAAATAAATAAACAAACAAATAAATAAATAAATTTAAAAAAAAACAAAAACCAACGCCCATAGCAGTGCATCGGCTCATAGGGTGCTTTGACCAGGGCAAAGCTCCTGGTCCGTGAAGTCAACTGGAGCAAGCCTGGGGTGCAGGTGAAGTGAACTAAAATGGGGTTAATAATGAGACCGACCTCCCAGGGATATTGTGATGATTGAATTAAATAATACAAGTCAAGCTTTCAGAACAATGCCTGGCACAGCTTGTGTCCAATAAATGTTACACGTTATTCCTACCCGCTGAAGGTTGGGTAGCTAGCTGGCAGGCTCACCCTCAATTCAAGGACTGTACTCAGTGTTCCTGTTCCTCTTTTCTCCACCCACCCAGCCTCTCCTGCCTGCCTGCTGCTAACCTCATTTGCCACCCATGCTAAAAGCCCTAGTGTCTTTTCTCTCATAATGACGGGGAGGTCACATGCTGGCAGCAAGTATGTGCTGTGGACATATTTGTTTGGCTTACATGGTATGTTTTTTTTTAAAGATTTCAGTTCGTTAACAACATTTAAAAATCAGGAGATTTCAGAAATTTCCTGTCGGTCCAGTGGTTAGGACTCAGCTCTTTCACTGCTGTGGCCAGGGCTCAATCCCTGGTCTGGGAACTAAGATCCCAAAAGTGGCACGGCCAAAAAAAAATAAAAAATAAAAAAAAGGAGCTTTCCTTTAAAAAACTGGAGTTTGGGCTTCTTCTTCTTTTTTTTTTTAAGTCTTAAGATCCAACAACACAGGCCCAAATTCTAAGTGGCAAATATCTGTCACCTCTGAGTGGTGCCTGCTCCCTTAAAATCTACCATGCTCTCTCAGGCTGGCTGTTTTCCCCTGCAGATCCACTTCTTTCTTTCACTGACACTAGCAAAAGCTCTTCAGGGCCCACCAGGAAGAGCCTCAGTGGCTCTTTTAAAACTGGACTCCCAATCAATGGCAACAGAAAAGAGGCTCATCTTCCCTGGAGGTCAGGGAAGGGGCTCAGTGTTCACAAAACTCAATCGCTTACCTCTGCTTCCTGCAGGGAAGAGGAGAAATGTGCCCTTCGTCCTGGGGAAGGTTGCTCTTTGCTGGACAATGGGCCAAATGACCCCTCCTAATGGAGAAAGGCAATATATATATATATACGTACACACACACACACTGAATGTTTGCATCCTGCTATAAACTCATCCGTCCTTAAACAAGGAAGTCCACATGTGTCTATTCCAACTAAGCGGTCTTTCTTCCTCAACAACTAAGGCTTTGTCTATGGAGTTTATAGGGCCATGTGTTATTCAAATACTTTGGGCTGCTTTGTGGATACACTGATGGGCATTCTCCTGGCAAACAGGAGAGCTTTTCTGGAAGCTCTCTGAAAGCCTGCAGGGTGGGATAGAGAGAATACTAAATGCTAGCTCAGCCAAACTTCTCCAGAGGGGCAGTCAGCATCTGGAAGAACCAGGGCAGCTGCAAACCCTACCCAGGGGCCGGGCATGGCAGGAATGCTTGTCGGAGCGCAAAGTGCCTGCAGCTTGCTTTAAGTCTAAAGAAGAGGAATAACATATCAGTTCTTATTAGCTTGGGGGTAATGATAATAAACACATACGTAGCTTACTATAGCCCGGCACTGTTTCATTACCTCACAACAATCCAATGAAAGAGGTCCTGTTATTACCTCCACTTTTACCAATGAGGAAACTGAGGCGCAAGGAGTTAGGTAAGTAGCTAAGGTTGTGAAACCAATTGGTATTAAAGCAAGGATTCCAACTCATGCAGTTGGTCTGCAGAGACTGTACTAACTAATATACACCATGGTTCTCAGTAAGGTCACAGGACCGCCAGCATCAGCATCTGGAAACTCTTTAGAACTGCAAATCCCTGGCCCTACCCCAGACCACCTGCATGGGAAATTCTGGGGATGGGACCCAGAAATCAATGTTTTTAGCAAGCCCTCTGGGTGACTCTGATTTAAGCTTCAGTTTGAGAACCATGCCCTAGGGGATAAGGACTCCCAACAATTGTAATATAACACTGTATGTTGCCTCCTGGAAGGAGCTGGCAGCGCATGCAGTCACCTGAATGAGAACTGAAAGGCATGGGAAGGGAGGAAAGTTGCTATCCCACCAACTTCTCCCAGTACCTGTGATTCCATTATTAGCCATTCATTCCTTTGGATTGTGCGTTCATGATTTGGAGGACGTCCTATTAAAATGCAAATACCTCTGGTAGAAGGAATGCCATCAGCCAATTCCTTATGGAATCTTATAGAGAATGACCAACTATTTATGTTTGCCTGGGAGTGAAGGGTTTCTGGAGATGCAGGACTTCTCAGTGCTAAAATAGGGACAGTCTCTCCACTGTTCCGATCTGTCCAGGACTGAGATGGTTCCTAAGAGACAGGATTTTCGGTGCTAGAACACAAAGCCCTAGGCAAACCTGGATGAACTGGGCATCCTATGATATAGGGAACAGAGCTGCATGTTAGAAGTATGGAATTGACAACATTAGGCATTGCCACATAAGAACTTGGAAGCCACAGGCCTAAAGATGCTCCAACTTTAAACATGAGTTCGACAGGAAAACTTTCGGGGTCTGGTTTTCTCAGCTTCAGCAAAAGGATGGAGGTAAGCTTTGGCATTCAACAAAGACCCCAGGGGTTATTAGGACACATAATACCACAGCACCAGACTCTTCTGTGAAATTTAGTGCTGAAAGACAAAGCATTAAGAATTACTCTCCCCAAAGTTGTACAAATGGCAGTGCATATGTAAGACAAAGGATGATGCCTCTATTTAAGATCGTGATAACAAAAATTCTTAAAGCCATGGAAAAATGCTACTTAAGAGGGAAGACCAGATGACAAAATGGTAGCTATCATTTTGAAGTGGTAGAATTTCAACCATGTCAAGAAAATGTGCAACAATAAACGCCGGGAGAAAAATATGCTACGATGTTAATATTGGTTACTCCTGGATGCTGGGATCATGCAAGAGGACAGGACGAGGAGAGGGAAGAAGAAGGAGAAGGAGAGGAAGAGGAAGAAGACTTCTCTATGATGGACGTGCTGGAGGAGATTCACCTGACATGGGAGAGGGGCGCTTACTCTTCTGCTGTAACCAACCGTTGGCTGATTTGGCAGGGACTGTGCTGCTCTGGCTATATTATTGCTGCCGTCTGCCAAGTTTGTTGAAAGCTTATCTGGAAGCTTGGCTGCACAATGTAACTGGGTAAAGGTTGAGATTAAAAAGTAAATTTTTGTTTTGTTTTTTGTTTTTGCTGTACGCGGGCCTCTCACCGTTGTGGCCTCTCCCGTTGCGGAGCACAGGCTCCGGACGCACAGGCTCAGCGGCCATGGCTCACGGGCCCAGCCGCTCCGCGGCATGTGGGATCCTCCCGGACCGGGGCACGAACCCGCGTCCCCTGCATAGGCAGGCGGACTCTCAACCACTGCGTCACCAGGGAAGCCCTAAAAAGTAAATTTTTGATTTGGCCTTTTCTATAGCCTGGCTTTGGGGTCAATTTAGTTAAAATGATGTCCTGACGCATTCCCTGGCAACATTGAAGGGGTAGATATTCATGGAGGACTCGGGGGGGGGGAGTGGGTGTCAAGTGCCCGTTTTATGTGTCCCAGATGCTCTAGCAGGGGTTTGGGAACTTTTAGAGAAGAACCTTCTTGAAGGTACAGGTGGGACTTTTCCGATGCCCACTCATCTCCTTCCCCAATGGGCTGCATACCTCCCTGGTTCACCATAGGGCTGGTTTTGTAGCCCAGTGTGTTCGCAGAAGAAAGAGCACAGGCTTGCCAGCAGGGCAAATCACACGGTCCACTGCTAGGAGGTGCTCAAGCGGTTCCCGAACTCAAAAGCCCCGCTTCCTCACTCCCAACCACAGCACACAATTTGAGAGTTAAAAGTGACTTTGTTGGCCTGGTGTATCGCCTGGCCTTGGGGTAATTGTTCTGCTTTGCTGGAGCACTGGTGTAGGTCAAGGTCAAGGAGCCTCATCAGTCACCAGCTAAATGGGAACAGAGTTTGGGATGTGATGAAGGAAGACATTAAAGTTTTGAGTCCCCTTGGCAAACTCACTCTACGCTTTCCCGAGAGCCACACAGGAGCAGTGGGAAGGACTGGAATCGAGCTACCTACCCAGGTGAATGCAAATACCTGCCCAGGAAATCATGCAAATACCTTTGGAACAAACCTTGTAGGATACTAGTCTGAGGAGATACACAAAAACCAAAAGTTGGGCTCCCCTGGTGGCGCAGTGGTTGAGAGTCCACCTGCCGATGCAGGGGACACAGGTTCGTGCCCCGGTCCGGGAAGATCCCACATGCCGCGGAGCGGCTGGGCCCGTGAGCCATGGCCACTGAGCCTGCGCGTCCGGAGCCTGTGCTCCGTAACGGGAGAGGCCACAACAGTGAGAGGCCCGCGTACCGGAAAAAAAAAAAAAAAAGCCAAAAGTACACAGCTTGCTCTCAGAAGTCCCAGTCTCCTCTGCTTGCCCTCCACCCTGCCATGCCCCTTACCTCACCGCAAACTGTGCTTCCGACCCCCAAGGCCAAAAAGGGAAAACACAAGCCATCCTTTCACAGACAGAAACCTTAAAGGATACAACAGGAAGCAAATGGCCATCTCCTTGTTACATTTTCTTCAAGATTAACAATCACTTGACTGTTTCTCTACTATTCCTTAATGACCTAGCCGTTCAGCTATTAAGTGATAAATCCTCTGTGTATTCATGACCAGCTGGTTTAATTAGGGAGCCCAAACTGAAACGATCAAGATAATTGAGCTACCTCGGAAACATTAAGGAAGCCAGCCGCTGCGCAGGGCCGAAAACAAACTCAACCGGCAGCAAGAGGCCTGTCCCCCAGAAAGGAATGCTGAAGCAGGAAACCGAATGGGATGAAGGGTGTAAACTTTAGGAAGAGCAAGTGGAAGACGAAAACAGGGAAGAGAGATTCCAGTTCCTTCTCATCACCCTCCCACTCCACTTTTGGCTTGTATCCAGGCAACCCGCTGAAGCCAGCCAGCCAGATTTACTCCAAGTGGCTCCTCCGAGGTCCCAATCAGCTGGGGGAGGGGGGCAAAGGGACGATGGGCTAGCTAGCTACCGGTTAAGAAGAGACGATCTGGAAGGATGCCCTCCAGCTCCTGTCCCTTCACTCACTGTCCACCGCAGCCAACATCTGTTTTCTGAAAAGAAATACAAGGAAGGAAAGTGGGAGAAATGTGCTTGTCGGCATTCAGCTTTTTCTTTTGTAGATTCTAGATGCTGAGTGGGCTTGGTTGGATTAGCAGATTATGTTTGGATGATGGACTTCTGAGTCTGCATCACTCGATGGGCATATTGTACAGCCAGATGCCCACTCACTTGCTGTAGAAGATTGTACCAAGCCCAGCACCTTCTCTATAGGCTACAGACGTTTAGAGGTGTTTCCATTGTTTTCCTAGAGAATAAGCTCTAGTTTAGCTGGTTCAACATCTGAGCAGATGAATCATTCACAGTTTCTTTATAAACAGGTGGCTGTTTGCCCTGTCAGAGCCTGACTCACCCCCAGATGGCTGACTAGAAAGTCCCAACTCCAAATTCCCAAGACCAAACATCCTCATCCAGCAACACGGCACTTGGCTCATAAATTCAACAAACTCAAAAAAATTTTCTCTTTGACTGAACAGCCCAAAGGAAAGTTTTGTTTACCCAGGGCCAACCTCTTTTCTGAATGAACCATGTTTAAGTGAGGAAATACCTGCTTGGAATAACTTCTTCTCATCCTGTGTCCATTTCACCTCCTTTCAAATCAGCCCGCACACAGATGACAGATTGATCTTTCAAACATTCATTTGCTAACTTTTGATTTTGAGATAATGATAGACTCACAAGAAGTTGCAAAAAGAGTGCCAAGAGGTCTCTAATACCATCACCCCAATTCCCCCCCCATGGTGACATCTTACATAATTATAACATATTATCAAAACCAGACTCCTTATAATTAAGTAGACTGCAGATGTTGCTCAGATTTCAGTAGTAAAAAGTTAAATTATATAACACTACAACGAATGTCTAGTGCCCAAAGCTTCCAATTCAAGTGTCTGCCTGCAGTTCAAGTCCCTCCGTGGTTAGGCTCCACCCCACTCAAGCGGCCACAGTTCCCACTGCTCGGTAAGCACACACACCTCTTTCTGTTGGGACGACTGTGCTCATTTTGGGGGCCATACTCATCACTATCTCTGGGCCTCTGCTCCAGCAATTTTCCTCTCACTCCCCCTTTTCCAAATTGTCCCCCTTCATCTAATCCTGGCTCATATCTTGCCTTTTCTAGAAAACTTTCCTGAGCTACTCCAGCCATCTTTCGGTTTTCCTTATTCTGAACACATTATGACCAGAAATAACTTTCAGCATAGTTTGCATAATTTAGCATGTGAGTTTATTTTATAGTCTTGCATTATTTTTTTTTCAATTTGGTAAAATGTACATATCTTAAAACCTATAATATTAACGAGTTTTAGATGTACAGTTCTGTATTATTAAGTATATTCACGTTGTTGTGTAGCCATCACCACTGTCTAGTTCCAGAACTTTTACATCATTCCAAACTGAAACTTCGTACCCCCATTCTGCACCCGCAGCCCCTGGTAGCCATTATATTACTTTCTGTCTCTATGAATTTGACTATTCTAGGTACCTCATATAAGTGGAATCATACAACATTTGTCCTTTTGTTGCATTATTTTAAAAATTGTTTCAAGATTTTTGCTAGATTGGAAAATCTGCAAGGATCTGGTACCCTGCTGAAATAAGAGCTAGACAGGTAAGTAGGTAGATAGGTGGTTGATAGATAGATAGATGATAGATAGATATTCTCACAATATCCAGCATAATTGTGGGTGATTAACAGATGTGGATTTTTCTCACCTTGTCAGGAAACCAAACCAGGAATGTCTTATAAGACATCACCCAGACCTTTTATTTATTAAAAAATTAAAGAAAAATATTTATTCTATTTACTTATTTTCCTTAATTCTCTCGGTTACATCAGGTCTTAGTTGCGGCACACAGGATCTTTGTTGAGGCTTGCGGGATCTTCACGTTACAGCACACCATCTGCTCGTGTTTCTCTCTAGTTGCAGCACTCTTGTGGCATGCGGGCTTAGTTGCCCCGCAGCATGTGGGATCTTAGTTCCCCGACCAGGGTTCGAACCTGCGTCCCCTGCATTGGGAGGTGGATTCTTTACCACTGGACCACCAGAGAAGTTCCCGCCCGACCTTTTTTTGTGGCTTTCCCAACTTTGGGTTAAAAACATGTTCTTGGCCTGGGCCTGCATGTGCCTAGATCCAATGGGTTTGGGCTGTGCTCACTGTGATAGGGTGTGTATGTTGCCAAAGTTACCTTCCTTTTGGCCCATCTTCAGAAGTAAATGTCGAGCTCACTGAGGGCAGAAACAATGTTTCTCTGAAGTTTCTTTGACGCACCCATGGCAGTGTCAAAAAAGCACTTAAGTAATGTTATCAGGATGGGCAAGGGGTGGGTGTCACATGGTTGTCAAGAAATCCAGTTTGATAACCAGATGAAGATGAAGAACTTGGCACTAGGTCGTAGGGCAAACCAAAGCCGGCAGGGCAGAATACTTCAGTTCCTGGTTTCTTCGCTGGGGAAGAATGAATAATAGGAATAGCCAACGTGAATTGAGGACTTAAATACATGCCAGGCACTACTCTAGGCACTTGACACATAGTAACTCTCTCCATCCACCCAACAATCTTAAGAGGTAGGTACTATTATTAGTTTCGTTTTACAGTTGAAGAAATTGAGGCATAGAAGGGTTCGGTAATTTATCCAGGTTAGTAAGAAGAGTCAGGGTTTGAATTCAGAGGGTCAGACTCCAGAGCCCACACTCCTGGAGTCATGTGAGTAATCGAAGAACGCAAGAACCTTGAGAGACTGAAGTACTTCTGGCTGGTGAGCTGACATGGTGAGAGCTCTGGGCCAGGGGAGGGGACTTGGTGGATCATTTAGCTTTACTCCCTTCCAAGGCACATCCCTGGATGGAAAATAGCTGCCTTCGGTCACAAGGAGTAAGAGACTGAAAGATTGAGTGCAGCCTCACCCCTGCTGGCAAAACAACTCCAAACCCACATCCTACTGCCAATGGGTCATTGATGCCATGTTCATGTACTACGGACAGCATATTTTGATATTAAGGACCACTGTGAACCTCTTGGAAGCTAAGGACTATATAAACTCTGGGTACTGAAGGATTGTTATTTAAGGCAGGTCCCATGAAAGAGCTATTGAGTTTCTCAGGGCTCCCCCATCCCCACCCCAGGGAGCCCGTTTATTTTACTGGTAGGAAATGAATGATGTTCAGCAATTTCTTTACCTAGCTGTGAAATTAAAGTATAGTCCCTTGTGAACCCAGCCCACTTGATGTATACAGGAAGTGACCCCCCAAGTGGCTGACTGAGTTTTAGAACAATATATATCCTGCAGGAATATTTCCTGTTACAAAACTTCACTGAGCCCCTGAAGCAACAGAGTAAATAGCTTTGGTTCAGGTGAAAAGAAAGGCCCAGATAAAACAATGAAAATGCATCAGTGAGCTGAGGGGAAGGCCTAGTGGAGCTTTGTGTTCTGAAATGGGAGCCGGGACTCTGTTCCAGGAGAGAAAGACAGGCCAGGCATAGGCAAGAATTTGAAAAAAGGCTGCAGGTGGGGATGTTCATAGCATATTGGGGGGACACTAAGGTGGCCAGCTTGGTTGAAGTAGATGGTTCCTATTGGGGAGCAGTGATAGACATGGCTAGAAATGTCAAGAATTCTTAGGGAAGAAAGGCAGGCAGAAGTATTTAGATTTGAAATAGGCAGAAATAATGTGTTGGGACTACAAAGCTCAGGGTCAAGGTCTTATCCCATAATGAGTGATTCCATCACGTTGCCTTGTTTCTCAGATGCTTGGATTCCCTCCACAACACGGTACCAAGACTCTTGTCAGTTGCCTGCTGTTGTACTTGAAGGTTCCCAAGATTAATGTGACACAGGAAATACGTTAGGTAAACGCAGTCTTTATTCATAGTCACAGCCTTCTGCCTCAAATCCATTGTGAGTCTCTTACCCAGGTGAGCTGAGCTGGACAATGAAGAAACCTCAGACCCCTTTTACCCTCTTGTATAGCTTTAAACTTGAACAAGACCAAGAACTGGGCAACTAGTTTCTCAATTCCTTTCCGCTGTTCCTCCCCTTGCTCTGCGTAGTTTTCCTGCACTGAATTTCCTACTAATGTGGGAGACAGTGGAGGGGAAAACTCACCTGGGGGAAAGCATGGAGCCCATTGTTCTTTTCCTTCCAAAGCCCTGCTCCATTGGAAGTCTTTCATTCCCTATATTCTAACCTTGATGTACATCAGAGAGCCCGCCCCTGAGATTACAGTGAGGGGTAGTAAGATTATGCGGCCACTTGTTCAACACACACATACACCCAGTCCCTCTTCTGGTTAAGGCCATGGGTTTTACAGCAAGGCATGTGACCAACTGGGGGTACTACCATCCCTTTAAAGGGGGATCAGAGTATAGCTGGACCTCTCAGGGCAGGAAGATGAGTGGGCATCGGAAAAGTCCCACCTGTACCTTCAAGAAGGTTCTCCTCTAAAAGTTCCCGAACCCCTGCTAGAGCATCTGGGACACATAAAACGGGCACTTGACCCTCACCCCCGAGTCTTCCATGAATATCTACCCCTTCAATGTTGCCAGGGAATGCATCAGGACATCATTTTAACTAAATTGACCCCAAAGCCAGGCTATACAAAAGGTCAAAACAAGTATACCTTTTAATCTCACCCTATACCCAACTACATTGTCCAGCCAAGCTTCTAGATAAGTTTTCAACAAACGTGACAGACAGTAGCAATAATATAGCCAGAGCAGCACGGTCCCTGCCAAATCAGGCAATGGTTGGTTATAGCAGAAAAGTAAGCACCCCTCCCTTGTTCCCACAGGCTGTTTGAGAAAAATAGAAGTCCCTCCTCTCCTTCCCTGTAAGGTAGCTGTCTGTGTTCTGTCCCGCCACAGTCAAAGGCACCTGGACCTCTTTTCCAGCAGCTGCAGGCTGTGGAGTCTTCACTGGGGAAGGTCCAGTCCCTTCAGCACCTCCCATGTCGGGTGACTCTCCTCCAAGTCCAACGTGGAGAAGTCTTTTTCTTCCCCCTCATTAATTTAGTTTGATCATTTGCTGATTGCGTGGTAATATAGAAATTTGGGAGTTATAGAAAAGAATTAAGAAGGAGAAAAACATTCCCATGCATGATCCCACCATCCAGCAACAACCAATATTAACATAGTAGCATATTTCTCTCCTGGCCTGTATAGCTGCACATTTTCTTGACATGGTTGAAATCCTACTACTTCAAAATGATAGCTACCGTTTTACTGCCCGTTTTCCCCTTAAATAGCATTTTTCCATGGCTTTAAGAATTGTTGTTACCACAATTTTAAGTGGAGGCATCATCTTCTGTCTTACGTCTGCACTGCCATTTGTATAACTTTTAAGACACATAATGCTACAGTTGCCAGACCCGTCCATGAAATTTAGTGCTGCAAGCTAAAGTAATAATAGGCGACACTGTTTGAGGGCTTATTATATGCAAAGTACTCTTCTAAAGGCTTCAAGTGTGTTAACTCATTTAATCCTCATGCAATTCTACGAGGCAGGTGCTATTATTATCACCAGGTGATAGAAGCACAACCTGGGATCCAGAGGAGAGGAGTGACTTGCTCAGAGGAACACAGGTAGTGAGTTGCAAACCTGGGGTTTGAACCCAGGCATTGTGACTCTAGAGTCTGTGCTCTCAGCAACTGTAAACTGGCCAGTCCAGGAACCCACTGTAACCATTAAGGCAATTTACAGTCTAATATACAATACACAATAACGTTTTCCAGTCAGGAAAAGTGTTCTCAGGATCCAATACACGTTCTTCCATTGGTTTACACTCTAGACTCATAATACCATTTGTCAGCCATAAATAACAGACCTCTCCTAAGGATGTGAAAAATCTTACGGGAAAGAGGACAGACAGAATAGGGACTTTTGCTTCTCTAAAACGTTACCCTGTATGTGCCAACTATACAGCATCTACCACCTGTAAACTTAAAACTGATTTAGGAGAGAAGTCGCCCATCAAGCGTGTGATTGCGATATTATGGTATAACAGGAGAAAACTGACCATTTGTGTAGCGAGCCTCTCTTACCTCAGAGTAGCATTTTAAACCCTTCTCTCTCCGAAACAGAGACAGATGGTCACTCTTCCAAGGCCCAGAGAGCTCCTTAGTTCCCTTTCTTTCCTCTCCTGCATCTTATAAACCTCCCCATTTCCCCATCCAGTCTGTCTGAGATTCAGTGCTTTCCCTCTCTTGTCCCTGCATCCCCCACCACTGAAGAACAGACGTCAGGACAGTCGACTTGCCCAGCGGAATTCGTCTCCGTGTAGTCCCAGTAGTCCTGAGACTCCGAGTATCTCTCTACATCTCTACAGCCCTGAGAGGGTTCCAGGCTTTTCTCTGCACTGCTCTGCACTTGGTCCTCATTTCCCCTCTTGGGCATCCTCCTGGTTTGGCTCAGCTTGGAATGTAGGTCTTCCAGAGCCGGAGCCCCCTCAAATGAAGCCTGCTCCGGAGCTGTTGCTGGGAAGGAGGCGCCTTCCTGGACCCTCCCAAGACAAGGAAAACCGGACTTTGCTTCTTCCTTACTATTCTCCAACTGAAGCCAGCTTTTCTGGCCCATACTCATCCCTATACTTGCCCTGGAAGACTTGGCCTGCAAAAGAGTCTGAACCAGACTTGTGTATGTGAATGATGCCCAAGCCTGGACTGTCAGGGGCCAAGGAGAAGAAATGACCCTTTTGTTCTTTTTATTCTCCTTCTTACTGCTGCTTTTCTTCCCTACGTTCCCCCCATCGTTAGCAAAGGAAACCTCCTCCAATGAGCCCTGACCCGGAGCCACAGCTGGCCATGGGGTGCTAGCCTGAGCAGTCTGATAAGTAACAACCGACGTTTTATCCTTCTCAGCCTTTTGACCTCTGCTTCTAAGCCCCACGTCGACTCCATCACCAGCAACTTCTGAAGCCCTTGCAGGAGCCGTTGGTAACTGACATGGCTCTGTGGAAGATCCCCAAACCTGTACTCTCAGAGGCCAGGGACTAGCCATCATCTTCTTGTTTTTATTTCTCCCTTTACGGCTGTCTTTCTGCCCTGCTCTTGTCTCCCCCTTAGCCACTAGAGGATCCCTCTCAAGAGAGGGCCAATCTGGACTTGCCTCTGGCAACAGGGCACCAGCCAGTGCCTCCCAAGGCTGAGTGAGAACAGATGTCTTTTCCGTCTCACTGTTCCTCCTTTGCTCCGTGGTTTCACGCCCCACACTAACTTCCGAACTCTTACTTGGCAGAGGCCCCATGACACAAGCGTTACCCAGAACCGGGGCTGCAGAAGACGCCCGAGTCTGCAGCGTCAGAGGACAAGGAAAATATACAATCTTCCTTTCCTTTCGATTCCTCCTTTTATGGCTGTTTTTCTTCCCCACGTTTCCCCTGCTGTTAGCCTCCTGCCATGCAGCGTGATTGGGAGCCGCCTGTGGGCACGGGGCCTCACCTTCCACGTTTAGACACAGACTGAGATCAGACAATTTTTCCATCTCATCACCCTCCCTTGGACCCATGCTTTCCTGCCCCACATTTTCCCCACTACTTGCAGCAAGTGTAGCATCTTCAAGTGCGGTCTGAACTGCAGGCGGGGCTCCTGCGTGCGTGGGGGCTGAGTCTGTGTCCCTCGCCTGGGTCGTCAGAGCCTCCATGGGAGCCAAAATGTCTTTTTCCATGTTTCTTTCCCCCTCCAGCTTTTCCTTGCTTTTGTTTCTGGATCAGTGAAAGTGTTGACCTGAAACAGAGAGAGCAGAAGTAATCCAAAAGGGAAATGTGAGTTAGAGGCAAGGCTAGCAAAATGTCCCTTCTGGAGGGAGAGAATCGAGCATCAGGCCTGGGGGCTTAAATCAAGGCTACCTGAAACCATTTGGGAATGGACTGCGTTCAGGAGGTGGGGAACAAGGTAAGGGTGTCAGACACCTGTTCTCACTGGCCGGCGGCTCACTGATGCGGCACTAGATCCACCACAACTTCCCACAGAGGGCTCCACTCCTGGTACAGTAGCACATCTATCAGCGACACTGGATGACCTCAAAATACTGATGGGTGGTACGATTTTCAATCTTCATCAGCCTTCACTGTCTTCTTTGAAAGTAGAGGACAACACTGGAAAAACAGCAACAACAACAAAATAAAGTTATTTCCATTTGCACCTAAAGGGAATAGAGACATTGGTTAATGGTCAGGTATACATTTTAGTATTGTTACCCTTTGATGCTTCAGATAGCCTCAGGAGACCAAACCGTAGGTGAGAAAGCTCTGGTTGAGCCTACAAAATCAGAGAAAGAAAGCGTCATCAAAATGAGCCTGACCCGATGCCCCTGGGTACCCGTCTGAGCACACTCTTACCTGGCTATCCCAGAAATGCTCTGTTAGAGTTTCCCACGAGGAGGAATTAGTGTACACACCAAGGATCCAGAGAGTCTATATAATCCAGTAGCACAACATTTTTATCATTTGATGAAGAGGAGATTCTGTTCAGTTCAGTATGGTATTAGCATTTAGTTCTCCCTCACTTGTTTCTGATTCTTTGCCACGTTGAAAATCCAGGTCTGGGCTGGGGGCCTCAATGCACTAGCCAATACAATCCATTCTTCATGTATTCTAGATAAGCAGAACTAGAGAGACAGTTCCTATTTCTCAAAGAAGTCCCGCTGCAAATTCCCACCCTTTTTTAAGCTTTCTACTCTACTATATATATGTACAACATAATCTTGGAATGGGCTAATTATTTACATAATATCCTTTCTCTCCGAGCAAATATTTTTTGTTTACCTTTTCACCAAAAAAGAAAAAAAAAAGGAAGAATAAATCAAGGAGGGATCATACTCCCTTTTTCTAGTTATGACTGACACAGAGGACACAATGAGGCCCTTGTGTTTTCCTTTGATAAGAAAATGTAGTCACAAAAAAGAGCAAAGCAAGTCCTTGCGTTGAACTAATAGGTTTAGAAATGGAAAACTTGTTTCTGTTTTTAATCTGGAATGTGTTTCTATCTGGAACGAGAGATGTAGCAGTGTCTATGTGAATGTGATGTCCCTGATGGAGATGGGGCAAGGCCCACTGGACCTTGTCTTGGGTGCTACAAAGGGCCTAGTGCTCTTTTTGTGCAATAGTCTCACCCAGTCCTCTTTGAAGTGCTCCCAGTGTAAGATTGTAGAAGGAGGAATCACACAGCAAAAACTACACACACTGATTATCTATCATGGTTTCCACTTTTTAAACATCTTCCCTGATGCAATGGTTGTATTTTTCACTGATCCGTACATAGGTTAAAGTCGCTGTGCTAAGGCTAGCCTAGCTCATGACAAATGCGGAGGTTATCACTAGATGAAAGCCAGCTGGCTGGCTGCCAAGAGGCCACAATAAGTAAAATTTACCTTGTTCAACACGGTAGAGTCCAAGGTCGGGTCCCCCCACTGAGAGAGGGTCTGTAGTCCAGTGGTGGATATACATTAACCAAGCACACAGAGCCAGGTCTCTGCCTATATTTTCTCTATCCATAGCCACATCCACGTTCCTAACTATGTGTATATCTACCTGAGATACCCTGTCCCCTGGACGCCACGTGGAGGATGACTGCCTACTTCAGGCTCAATAGATTTCCCTCCGGTGTGTTGACCCTTTTGTTCATATAGATTTATTCATTCATACAACAAATATTTACTGAAACTGCCATGTGCCAAGCATGAGGCTAGGTGCAGGGGAGTATATACTTAGGTTTCAGGTTACTTATTTACAGTCATTTTCCATTTTGGTCTCTCTGAAGTGACTACCTTGATTGGAGTTCTACATGTTTTCCAACCTCAGGTCACACATGTACAGACACTCACTTGGTTGGCTCTCAGTGATAGCTAATGGCCTTCCTTGTGTGGGGGTTCTGCTAGTTTAATTATCAGAGGCCCACCTAATTCTTTACCCTTTCTCCAGGTTATTGAGTCCTCCACACTCTTTGCCCCAACTTCCCTTACCGGCATAACCTCTCTGGCTTTTGGATAGGAAGAGAATAACTCCTTTCCAACTTTTCAGTTATGGGGTAACAATTGTTTGATGCCCATTTATTTGTGTGTTATGTGAGAATCCAATTTACATGTGTTGTGGTATAGGAACTGCCTGGTATCCCTCCTTTGATAGGCAGGAACCTATAATTTTAGGCCTAACAGGCAGGGTCCTGTGAGGGGTGATGAGTTGAAATCATGTCCTGAGGGGGTTGGCACCCAGGAAAAAAAGCCTATATCATTTAGGATTCTTTCATTGCAAGAGACAAAAAAAAAAAAAAAAAAAAAAGACCCAAACTGGCTTAATCAAAACAGGCAACTTAGAGCTTACCATAAGCTTAATAAGTTCAGGGTTAGGGCCAACTTCATACATGGCTTAATCCACAGTGCAGATTACTTCACCAAGACCAACAGAGATACTTCCCTTTGGTTGGTTTCCATTTTCAGGCTCTTCCTAGAGACCCCTGGTACCTTCAATCTCAAAATGCCTAATCCAGCAGTGGAGTTCCCTTTCCCGGTAGAGCAATGGAAGTCCCTAAATGGAGTCTTGCTGGTACAAATTGGCCTGACATGGGTCGTGTGTCCATCACTGAACCAGTTGTGGATGGAATGTTCCAAAACTGGTTCTCTTCAAATTCAAGAGGGAAATTGGAAAGTAAGAATGAAAGTACATAGTCAGACATGGTTGAGAAAACTGGGAAAGTGAGGAATGAGCTATGGGGAAGTGAAGAAAGCCTAAACCTTAGACATTGTCTTTTTTTTTTTTCAATAAGTAGCTTTATTGAGATACAACTCACATACTATAAAAGACATTCCTTTACATTAAATGTAGTGCATTTATCTAAATCAGGAAATTTAAAATTGGTGCAATGCTGTTATCCATAGTACATATTCAAATTTGTCATTTTAATGAATATTGTCCTTTCTAGCTACTTTTCCCAATTCAGGATCCAAAACAGGATCATATACTAAATCCATTTGTCATGTTTTGTTAATGTCCTCTAATCCGTAACAGTTCCTCAGCTTCTATTTGTGTTTCATGACATTGACATATTTGAAAAGTACAGGCTGGTTATTTTGCAGAATGTCTCTCCGTTTGGGTCTGTCTGTTGTTTTATGATGATTAAGTTAAGATTATGTGTTTTGGACAAAAATACCACTGAAGTTATGTTGTGTCCTTCTCAGTGCATCATATTAGCAGGCATATGATGTCAGATTGTCCCAGTATTTGTAGTGTTAACTCTGATCACTTGATTAAGGTGATGTCCATCAGCTTTCTTCACTCTAACATTAATATTGTCCTTTTGTAACTAACAAGTCATTTATAGGGAGCTATCAGTTGGTTTTCCTAGGATCAAATAAGATGATATACATCAAGTATTGGCCACAATGTCTGGCACATTGTAAATGTACAAAAAATGTTAGGCATCATCTTTGTTATTATTCATACTATATCATTGTTATTGTGAATCAAAAAGATTTTAAGACCTGGACCTGGTATTCTACACCTTATGTGATATTAAAGGAGAAGTCAGGAATGTAGAACAATATAAGTTAAGGAACTATAGAGTTCAAGTACTTGGTGGTATGGTGGACAGCATGACCTCTGTGGCGATCCAGCCTTGGGATCCTAGATTTTTTATGTGTTTTGAACTACTGGCTGATTACAAGACCCCAGAGAAGGCTGTTGATGCAAGTTAATTAATTTTACACCCTTACTTCGGGTCATCTTTACTTCTCACTATGTTGTATTCCTTGAAATCACATCATTGAAGGATCATTATAAAGTAGGTTACTGGATTCCCACAAGAGCAACAACATAATTAGACGATATGTTCCTGATTAAGCTTGAACTAAATCATAGCTAGGGTGGACAAAGCTAATATGGAACAACCATACATTTAGTCATAACTGTCTTATGCAAAAACAGGATTTTTTTTCTTTTTTCTTTTTTGCTCCAAATCTCAGACAAACTGGACCAGTGTCAAGCCCTTATTCATCCCTTTTACCTGTTACCAGAACTTCTTACCTCTGTTCTGATTTTGGACACCAAAACTTCTAATCTGGTTTCTAACCCTTGTAACCTCTGCCTGAGTTTCAAGTCCATTCTTTCAGTGTGTTCCAGAACTGCTCTCTATTCTAACTTTATACTTTCTTAAACTTTCACTCTTGTCTGAGCATCTCATTCTGTCCACCATCTAGGTTATCTAATTTGTTGGCATATAAAAGTTTTAAATTTTGATTAAGTCCAATTTTTCATTTTCTTTTGTCACTTATGCTTTTATCATATCTACAAAACCATTGCCTAACTCAAGGTAATGAAGATTTATTCCTATGTTTTCTTCTAAGTCTTTTATAATTTTAGCTCCCACATTTAGGTCTATGATCCATTTTGAGTTAATGTTCGTTTCTGGTGTGAGATAAGGGTTGAAGTTCATTTACTTCTGCATACGGATATCCAATTGCTCCTGCACCAGATTTGAAACCAATAAGATTTTGTTTTTTTCGATACGCGGGCCTCTCACTGTTGTGGCCTCTCCCGTTGCGGAGCACAGGCTCCGGACGCGCAGGCTCAGCGGCCAAGGCTCACGGGCCCAGCTGCTCTGCGGCATGTGGGATCTTCCCGGACCGGGGCACGAACCCGTGTCCCCTGCATCGGCAGGCGGACTCCGAACCACTGCGCCACCAGGGAAGCCCCAAAAACAGTTTTAAAAAGTCAAAGCTATGCCCATCTAGGAACAGACCAAACAGTATAGAAGATCTTATGATAAGAAGCAGCAGTCTCCAGATCCTCCTCTCCCCATCCCAGCTCCACATACCAGAGGCAACCTCTTAACAGTTTGATATTAATTTTTCTATTGGTTACAATCTTAACTCTAGATCAGAGATTGCACACTGAAGGCCAGCAAGTCATACCTTGCCCAAAGATGCATTTTGTTTAGTTTATATAGTGTTTTCTTTTCCCCTGTAAATAGTTGTTAACATTTTAAAATTGGAAGATTTCATATAAAACCAATTTTCTAGCCTCTCTTGAGAAATTGGAACCTCTGAACTTGCATTGTGCAGGCTAAGCTGGATAGCAGTTGCGTCTCTATTCAGGGTATACTCTCTAGTTCATTGCAGTCCCTATCTAATCAGCTTCACACCTTTCCCACCTGCCTGGCCTTCGTAGGCATTTGAGTTTGCAACCTATGTTTTATCTCTTTGTTACTCAAAATAAAGTTTTCCTATCAACAACTTGGGCACCACCTGGGAGCTTCTTAGAAACGCTGAATCTTGGACCTCATCTCAGACCTGCTGAATCAGAACTTGCATTTTAAAAAGAATCATAGATAATTTGTGTACACATGAAAGGTTGAGAAGCCCTGGGATATAGAATCTGCTTATATCTAACTCAATTTCCTGATATATCAATTTTAGATGATCTCTAATGACATAGTATGAGAGATGAGGAAGTGGGATTGCAAGCTCTTGGTTGACATACATCTTTAGCTTTACTAGGTATCACCAAATTAGGCTCCAAAGAAATCTTACAAATTTTCACTGTTATTGGTAGAGTATGAAGTTCCATTTCCCGATATCCCCACTGACACTTGGTGCTGAGTTCTTTCTAACTTTTAGTCAATCTGATGGGTGTTAAATGGTATCTTGTTGCTTCACTTTGCATTTCTCTGGTGACTAGTGAGGATGAGCATTTTTCACATGTTGTCTATTTAGGCTTCCCGTTCTGTGAATCACCTGTTTATGTGTCTGTCCTCCCCCGCCCCTTTGGGGTTGTTTTCTTCTTTACTTATTGATATATATTCTGGATTTGAATCCTTTTAGTTATATGCATTGCGGTTATCTTCTTTAGTTTGTGGATTGTCTTTTTATATTTTGATGTATTTTGTTGTATAGTAGTTTTACAATATAATTAATTAAAATGTATCAAGAATTTCTTTTTGGTTTGGTCTTTCTGTGTTTGGTTTAAGAAATCCTTCCCTACCTTGAGATCATAAGAATATCATCCTGTACATTCTACTAAAAGTTTTAAAGGTTTACTTTTCAGATGTAGTTCTTTAATCCATCTGCAGCTTGTTTTGTATGTGGTATGAGTTAGGATTATTCTTGGCTCTTCTTTTTTTTCTTTTTGCTTATTTTATTGTAGTCCCTTGAACTTCCAGCACCACGTGGAACAGAAGAAATCTTAGCAGATATCCTTGTCTTGTTTCTGATTTTAATGAGAAGGTCTCTAAAGTTTCACCATTAAGTATGATATTATCTTTAGGTTCTGGATTGCTATCCTGTATCAGGTTAAATCAAGGTTCACTTCCATTCTTAGTGTGTCAGAAGTTTTTCTTTTTTATCATGAATGGATATTGAATTTCATCAACTATTTTTTCTGCATCTATTGAAATGGTCATATATTTCTCCTTTGTCTGTTAATGTAGTGATTAAGCTGCTTGGTCTTTATGTTGAAACATTATTAAATTCTTGGAATGAACCCTACTTGCTCACGATTATTTTTGAATACTCTGCTGAAATAAACTTGCCAAAATTTTATTTTAGATTTTTACATCATACTTGGATGTTTGGTCTATAATTTTTCTTGTAGTGTTCTTACTTGGTTTTGATGTCAAGACTATAATAGATTCAGAGATCAATTTTGCAAGCTTTCCATCTTAAACAACTATGGTAAAATCCACACCTAAAAGAATTGGGACCTATGGTATATTTGGTGGGGAGTTTTTTAGTTGTGATTCAAATTAGTTAGTGGTTATTTGTTTATTTAAATGTCACTATTTGTTCTTAGGTCTATTTTGGTAATTTATGTTTTTCTAAAAAGAGATCATTCGTCTTCATATTTATTTGCACAAACTTGAACATATTTATCCCTCCATGCTTTTAAAATTGCTACAGTTTATGCATAGGTACCTATTTCACTCTTTTTCATACAAAGAACAAAGCAGAACAGCATTGGACTTTACAACATCAGTACTTAAAGCCTGGGGACAGTGCAGCAATACCTTCAAATCTCTGAGAGAAAATTAGTTTCATCCTATAACTCTACACCCAGTGAGGTTAGACTACAGTCACTTTCAGCCATGCAAGGATATAGAAGGACTTAAAAAGTCTGCCTTTCATTCACCCGCTGATCTGCAGCAAAATGAGGTAATAAAACAAAAAAGAAGACATGGGGTTCAGTGAACGATGACATCAACACTGTAAGGTAGTGGAGGGAAGTCACAGGATGACAATGTGCAGCAGGCCAAGGGGACAGTCATTTCAGTTTAGAGCAGACAAATGAGGAGCGAGCCAGCTCTGAGAAGGAAGTTGTCAATAAATGAAATGGAATTGTTAAATTATCTGATACACATATGAGATCAGAAAAAAAATTTGGTAGACATCTGACTGGCCTAATGAAGCATTTTGATAGGTACATAGAACCAAAGGAAATGGGGAAAAAACCCTCTAGCAACTCTAGGAAAAACAAAAGGATATGCAAGAAAGGAAACACAGTCATAGAATCTACTTGCTTCAACAATGCAAGGTGTTTCCATCGTAATAATGTAACTACTGACCACTGATTTAACAAAAATGAATTGGGAGGATGGGGGCTATGTTCATGTATCAAAATAGGAATTCAATAGGTAATGCAAAAAATTGATAAGGAAATAACAATATAAGCTTACAGATTACATATAGAAATATGTAGGTAAATATAAGAAGAACCCAGTTAAAAGTGTTGATAGTGGTTATCCTTGAGAAGTGTGACGGGGGGTGAGGAGGAAAAGAGATCACCAGTTTTCATTTTAAGCCTTTGAGTACTATTTTCTTTTTAAGATTTGTTTGTTTGTTTATATAATTCAGTACAGACTCAGGGATTCTTATTTTACCTATGGTTTTAATCTCTTACTATTATGTATTTATTTTAAATAAAATTTTAGTGTTGAGTGTTCATTTTAGATTCACATGCACTTGTAAGAAATAATACAGAGAGATCTCTTGTACTCCACCCAGTTTCCCCCAATGGTAACATCTTGCAAAACCATAGCACGCTATCACAAGCAGGATATTGACACCGATATAGTCAAGATACAGAACAGTTCCATTACCCTCATGTTGCCTTCAACCCACTCCGTAATCTTTGGCAACCACTAAGCTATTCCCCATTTCTAAAATTTTTGTCATTTCAATAATGTTATATAAATGAAATCATACAGTATGTAACCTTTGGGATTAGCTTTTTTTCATTCAGAGTCTCTGGAGATTCATTCAGGATGTGTGTATTGATAGCTTGTTTCTTTTTATCCCTGAGTAGTATTCCACAATAAGAATGTACTACCACTTGTTTAACATTTCATCTGTTGAAAGGCATCTGGGTGGTTTCCAGTTTTGACTTACTATAAATAAAGCTGATATAAACATTCATCTACGCATTTTTGTGTGAACACAAGCCTTCATTTATCTGAAATAAATGCCAGGAGTGTAATTGCTGGGTCATATGGTAGTTATATATTTAGTTTTATAAGAAACTGTCAAACTGTTTTCCAGAGTGGTTTTACCACTTGACATTCCCATCAACAACGTATGAGTGATCTCTACTTCCTCACCAGCATTTGATGTTGTCACTATTTTTTATTTTAAGCATTCTGATAGGTGTGTGGTAATATCTCATTCAGGTTTTAATTTGCATCTCCCTAGTGGCTAATGATGTTAAACATCTTTTTATGTGCTTATTTATCATCTGTATATCCTCTTTGGTGAAGTCTGTTCATGAGTTTTACCCAGTTTTGAATTGGATTTTTTGTTTTCTCACTTTTTGGTTTTGACAGTTCTTTCTATATCCTATATACTAGGTCCTTGTCAGATATGTGGTTTGCATATATTTTCTCCTACTCTGTAACTAGTCTTTCATCCTCTTAACAGGGTCTTTTGCAGAGCAAAAGTTTTTAGCTTTGATGAGGCTCAACTTAACAATTTTTCCTTTTATGAATCGTGCTTTTGGTGTCAAGTCTAAGAACTGCTTAGTCCTAGATCCCAAAGATTTTCTCCTATGTTTTTTCTTCTAAAAGTTTTATAGGTTTATATTTTAAATTTAAGTCTGTGGTCCATTTTGAGTTAACTTTTGTGTAAAGTGTGAGACTTAGGTTGAGGTTCATTTTTTTTTCTTTTTGGATATCTAGTTGTCCATTAGGTTGAGGTTCATTTTTTATTTTTTGGATGTCCAGGTGTCCAACGCTATTTATTGAAAAGGATATCTTTCCTCCATTGAATTACTTTTGCACCTTTGTCAAAAATCAGTTGGGCATATTTTGGGGTTCTCTGTTTTGTTCCATTGATCTATGTGTCTATCCCTCACCATATAGTCTTGATTACTATAGTCTGGTAGGCTAAATAATGGCCCCTCACAGATGTCTATGTCCCAACCTGTGACTGTTACTTACATGATGAATGGGACTTAGAAGATGTGATGAAATTAAGGATCTTGAGATGGGGAGATTATTCTGGGTTATTCAGGTGGGCCCAATGTAATTGCAAAGGAGGCAGGAAGATCAGAGTCAGAGAGAGGAGATTTGATGATGGAAGCAGAAATGAGAGTAAGTGCCGTTGTGAGGAAGGGGGTCACCAGCCAAGGAATGTAGGCGACTGGAAAAGGCATGGAAATGGATTCTCCCCTAAAGCCTCCAAAAAGAACACAGCTTTGCTGACACCTTGACTTTAGCCCGAGATTGATTTAGGATTTCTAACCTTGAGAACTGTAAAATAATAAATTTGTGTTGTTTAAAAACCACTAAATTATGGTAATTTGTTCCAGCAGCAGTAGGAAACTAATACAGTAAGTCTTGAAATTGGATAGACTGGTTCCTCCCATTTTATTTTTGTTTTTCAAAATTGTTTCACCTATTCTAGTTCTTTTGCCTTTCCATATAAATTTTAGATGAATCTTGTCTTTATCTACAAAAAAAATCTTGCTGGTATTTGGATAGGCATTTCATCAAACCTATATATCAGTTTGGAGAGAACTAACATCTTTACAGTTTTGAGTCTTCCAATCCAGGAATACAGTATGTCTCTCCATTTATTTAGATTTTCTTTTATTTCTTTTATCAGCATTGTGGAGGTTTTAGCATATAAGCCCTCCCTATACATATTTCATTAGGTTCACACCTAAGATTTCTTTTTTTCTTGAGCAATTATAAATAGTACTGTATATAAAATTTTGGTGTCCATGTGTTCATTGCAAGTATATAAAATACAATTGAGTTTTTGTATGCTTATCATGTATCCTGTGACCTTGCTGAACTCATTTATTTGTTCTAGGATGTTTCTGTAGATTCCTTGGGATTTTCTATGTAGACAATCATGTCATCTACACGTATTGGCAGTTTTATTTCTTCCTTTCTAATCTGTATGAGTTGTGGTAGTTTGTATTTTAAGGAATTCATCCATTTCATCTTAGCGGCCAAATTTATGTGTGTAAAATTGTTGGTAGTCTTCCCGTATTATCCCTTGATGTCTGCAAGTTCAGCGGTAATATCCTCTGTTTCATTCCTGATATTGGTGATTTTTGTTTTTCTTTTTTCTTTGTCAGTTTTGCTAGAAGTTTGTCAACATTATTGATCTTTTCAAAGAACCAGGTCTTTGTTTCATTGATTTTCTTGTTGTTTTTCTTTTAAATTTTTCATTAATTTTTTGCTCTTAACTTTATTATTTCCTTCTTTCTGGTTGCTTTGTGTTTATTTCGCTTTTATTTTTCTAGGTCCTGGAGGTGGGAACTCAGATTATTGACTTGAGACTCTGTCTCTTTTCAAATATAAGTATTTAGTGCTATAAATACCTCTCTCAAAACTTCTTAATCTATGTTCCACAGATTTTGGTATATTGTATTTTCATTTTCATTCAGTTAGACTTCCTCTCTGTCTCATAGATTTAGAGGTGTGCTGTTTAGTTTCCAAGTGTTTGGAAATTTTCCTGTTATTGATTTCTATTTTGTTTCACTGTGATTGGAGAACACTTTCTTGTATGATTTCAGATCTTTTAGATTTAGTGACGCTTGTTTTATGGCTCGGGATATAGTATATCTTGTTATATGTTCTGTGGGTGCTTGAAAAGAATGTGTATTCTGCTGTTGTTGTGAAGAGTCTTCTATATGCCAACTAGATCCTGTTGGCTAATGGTGTTGAATTCTTTTGTATCCTTGCTGATTTCCTCTCTAGTTGTTCTATCAACTGTTGAGATGGGGTGTTAAAGTCTCTAACTATACTTGAGTTTTGTTTACTTCTTTGAGTTCTATCAGTTTTTGTTTCACATATTTTGGAGCTATCTTTAGTGTATGAACATTTAGGATTGTTATCCTTCTTGGAGACTGACCCTATTATCACTATATAATGTGCCTGTAGAACTCTGATCACTTTCTTTGCTCTTAAGTCTAGTTTATCTATTATTATAGCAATTCTTACTTTCTCTTGATTAATGTTTGCATTAATGTAACTTTTCCCATTCTTTTACTTTCAACCAGCCCTTCCAGTTATATTTGAAGTGAGATTCTTTTAGCTAACATAGCATTGTGTCATATTTTTAATTCACTTCGCTCATCTCTGTCTTTTAATTGGTGTATTTAGACTCTTTATATTTAATTAGTGATATGTTAGGGCTTAAGTATGCCATTTTTTAATTTTTTGATTGTTTTCTGTTTGTTCTCTTTGTTTTTCATCTTTCTGTTTTATTTTCCTGTCTTCTTGTGGGTTACTTGAACATTTATTAGAATTCCATTTTTATTATCTGTAGTGTTTTGTGGTGTATCACTTTGAAAATACACCAAAACAAAAAAGAAAATACACACACACACGCACACGCACACGCACACACACACACACACAAAAGAAAAGAAAAGAAAAGAAAAGAAAAGAAAATTTGGTTGTTGTTCCACGTCTTACATTATATGTACATAACTTATCATGGCTTACTAGGGTTATTTTACCAGTCTGAGTGAAGTGTAGAAACCTCACCTCCTTTTATATCTCTTTATCTTCCCCTGTTTATAATATAATTGTTTAAAATGCTTCCTCCACATACATTTAGAACCACATCAGACAATGCAATAATTTTTGTTTCAATTATTAAATATAATTCAGAAAACTCAAGAAGACAAAGAAAGCCCATTGTATTTACCCATATTATTTTTGCTTGCTGTCTTCTTCCTTCCTGATATACCAAGATTCCTTCTTTTATCGTTTCCTTTCCGTTTATAGAATATCTGATAGCTATTCTTTTAGGGTAGGTTGGCTAGCAACAAATTCTCTTAGTTTTCCCACATCTGAAAATGTCTTGATTCCCCTTCATTCCTCGAGGATATTTTTCCCTGGATATAGGATCCTAGGTTGATGATTCTTTGCTTTCAAACATGTAAAATATTTTGTTACTTCCTTCTGGCCCTCATGGTTTCTGATGAGAAATATGTTGTCATTCAAATTGTTTTTCTTTATAGGCAAGGTGTTTTTCTCTGGCTGCTTTCAAGATTTTCCCCTTGTTTTTAGTTATAAATTTAATGATGATGTTTCTTTTTGTGGATTTCATTTCAGTTTATTTTGTTTAGGGTCTGTTCAGCTTCTTAAATCTGATCTGTAGGTTGATGTCTCTTGCCAAATTTGGAACATTTTCATCTTTCCTTGAGTACTTTTTTAGCCTTGCCCATTTTCTCTTCTCTTTCTGGGACTCTGATGGCATGAATGTTAGATCTTTTGTTATAGGTTCATAGGTCCCTGAGTGTCTGTTCTTTTTCCTTTAAGTCTATTTTCTCTGCTATTCAGATCAGGTAAATTCTTCTTTTTCCATCTTCTGGTTCATGGATTCTTTTCTTTGTCCCCTCCATTCTGCTGTTGAACCCATCCACTGAGCTTTTTATCTTGATTATTGTGTTGTTACCCTCTAAAATTTCTACTTGTTTATTTAGTTCTTTATGTCTTCTATTTTTCTGAGATTTTCTATTTTCTCATTTGTTTCAAATGCATTTGTAATTGTTTGTGGAAAAAATTTTTTTTTTACTATAGCTGCTTTAAGGTCTTTGTCAGATAATTCTAACATTCTTTTCGCCTCATTGTTGGCATCTATTGATTTTTTTTTTCTTATTCAGTTTGAGATCATCCTGGTTTTTGATAGATGGACGATTTTAGATCAAAACTTGGGCATATTCATAGTATATTGTGAGACACAACACCTCCTTTAAACCTTCTGTTTTTGCTGGCTTTCTCTGATAACCTTCTAGTAGGGCAAGGGGTAGGTCTCCTTCATTAATTTCAGGTAGAAGTAGATGTCCCAGTTCTCCACTTGGCCTCTGTCAGCACCTGAGTTGGGGGTTCCTTGTTACTGCGACATGAGGGTGGATGTTCTGGCTCCCCAAATCAGTCTCCATTGACACCACTGGGGGTGGAGGAGAGATTATTACTGGCCAGCCAAGATGAAAGTCTGGACTCCCTACTTGGCTTTCTCTGACATTACAGCCTGGTGAGGAGGTAAGTCCAGGCTTACCAGTTGGCATTTGCTGGCATGAGTGGCAATGACGGTCACAGTCTTCTCTGTGTTGTTTAGCTAGAGTAGAGTGGTATTGTTTGAAAATTTTCTGCCTTGCTAGGCTGCCCCTTTCCCAGTTCTTTGGCTAAGTAGAGCAGACTTAACTTCTTAGACACTTTTTTCTGTGCCTGTTGGCATTTCTGGGTTGCCAGCTTCTTCAGATCCAAGTCTAGAATGTATGAGGCAAAAAGAATATCCAGGTAAATTAGCACTGTGTAATTCTTTGGGTTCTGAAGTCCCTAGCTGGTCTGCTTTCTTCTCTGAACTTTTCAGAGTCTTCTTATGTTCGTTTTATATAGAATATCCAGGAGATTCAGTTGTACTTAGTGGGAGAAATAGAGAAAAGTATATCAACTTCATCTTCTGAGAAGTGGAAGTCTCCTATTTTATTTTTGTAACCATGCTCATGCTTATCTTGATATATCTTTCTATATGTATCTCTCTTTAAAGAAAGCCATCTAATGAAGTTTCAGCTAAAGTCTTTTTTCCTCCCTTTAGGAAGTAGAGATATCAGCATACTCTAAAGTTGTACTCAAATCACTAAAGCCGGTGCTCAATATATTTTTGTGGATGTTAATGGCATTCCTATCACTACACTTTTTTTTTTTTTTTTTTTTTTTTTTTTTGTGGTACGCGGGCCTCTCACTGTTGTGGCCTCTTCCGTTGCGGAGCATAGGCTCCGGACGCGCAGGCCCAGTGGCCATGGCTCACGGGCCCAGCCGCTCCACAGCACGTGGGATCTTCCCGGACCCGGGGCACGAACCCGTGTCCCCTGCATCGGCAGGCGGACTCTCAACCACTGCGCCACCAGGGGAGCCCACTACACTTATTTTCTAAGGTACAAGCTGACTAATATTTCTCCTCTACATTTTCTCATACTGTAAAATGTGGTTGGAGGAACAATAACCTAGATAGGGTTGTGAAATGGTGTCTGCAAAAATACTAGGTACAGCGGATAAGTATCTGAAGCCCTAATTCTGAAAAGACATGACATAGAACATCCACTGATAACAATTTCTAGCTTCTATTAGATTTCAATGCTTATGTGTATACAATTTTTGTGATAACATAACAATATGATTTATTTAATTGTAAAAGAAGGATAGTCACATGTCTGGTATTTTCAACCAGACAACAAGTTCAAATGCTGAACCGTCTTTGTCGAAACCAGACACCTGGAAACCCCTGAACCTTACCCCACTGGAGCAGGGCAGGCAATCTGGGAAGTTTCCAGGAAGTTAAATTCAATAAGCATTTATTGTGCAATGAGAGGACATCTGGACCAGTGTACAGCACAGTGGTAAAGTCTAACAACAGGCACTATGTAAACAGATCGCTGGCATCAGAGGGCCCTCAATAGGGACTACAGTTGTGTCCCCCAGTAGCCTGGAAGAGCTCACTGAGACAAGCATTTGGCTATAACCAAAGCACTGGGATGGATATGAGTATCAGGAAACAAGTAGAGCAGATTGAAGTTCAAGCAGAGACGACAGACAGATAGGAATGACAGGGCCCCAGTTCTAGAGGAATTACAATTCTGAGATGACCAAATTAAATACGCAGAGATAAAGGAGCAAGATGAAGGCCAGGTTAAAAGAAACAAGGCAAGAATCTAATCATCAAAATCTGAGTACAAAGAAGCCAGACTCTTCTACTGGAGCCACTTTATGTGAACCTTGTACAGCAATCCATTTAAGCCTGATCTGTGATTAGGTGAAAAAAGTGGGAGGCTTCTGTACTCACTTTGTCTCTAGGATTTCTTCATGTTTGAGTTTTTTCACTCAATTCTCTTTTACTTCTAAGTTTGTTGTTACTATTTGTTTGCATTTATTTTGTTTTGTTTTGTTTTGTTTTGCCCTTAGTCTGATTCCAGACTTTAGCTCTTGCTCTCTATTGAACCTATTGGAATGCCGCTTCTGTAGTTATACAAAACTGCCTTGGCTTTGGTTCATGGCACTCTTCAGGATACCTGGAAAGCCTGGATGTGCTCTCAGGCTTTTCACACTATAGCCACAGTGAAATTGTGCTCTGTTCTGCTTCCATTACAGTCAACCGATTCGTCCTACACTTTGGCCCCCATCTGACAGGGGAGGGGGAATCCAATATAGAGTAATACCACAGTTGGCTTACTACTGAGGCACCAGAGCTACTGGCCTAGGGCTCGTTAAATCTCTTTGACCACCATCCTTGGTCGCTGTGATCAGGGTGGGAACGAGTCTGTACGTGGGGTCTAAATGACCCAGTCAGGCAGATCATTTCACTTAACCTCCTAGTATCTTTAAAGGTCAATATAAAATTTAAACAAACACCACTTAGAAGTAATAATTGTTGTTAAGTCACTCTTGCACATTTTGACAGCACTCTAAGCTTAATAGAAAAAAAATATATGACAATTATCAGGTTATTAAGGCAGAGTTACAAAACCATTTCTCATAGAATGTCTAAGACAGACATAAGATGCATATGGGCTCTTGTCTTGGTATGTCCAGACACTGGTGGGAAATGGTGAATGAATGGAGGAAGGACAGCAAAATTGGAGGGGTTAATGTTTACTAGGAGCACAAAGTGAGAAACACTGAGGTCTAAAAATCAGTGAAAGTAAATAACTAAAAGCTTATGCTTTTAAAATCACCTTCCTTTCCATGTTTCCTCAGCACCAAAGTGCCTGAATCTTCCTGCCAAAAATTATGCTTTGTCTTGCCCGTACACTCACATCTCAGCCGGGGAGTTCCAAACAGAGACTCTCACCTACAGGGTCTCAATGAAGTTTTCCGGGATTGGTTCTTGCCTTAACAGGAATGATATTAAGCTCCAAATCTCAGACAAACTGGACCAGTGTCAAGCCCTTATTCATCCCTTTTACCTGTTACCAGAACTTCTTACCTCTGTTCTGATTTTGGACACCAAAACTTCTAATCTGGTTTCTAACCCTTGTAACCTCTGCCTGAGTTTCAAGTCCATTCTTTCAGTGTGTTCCAGAACTGCTCTCTATTCTAACTTTATACTTTCTTAAACTTTCACTCTTGTCTGAGCATCTCATTCTGTCCACCATCTAGCTCTGCTGACCTTTCTTGTCCGGTTTCAGACTTCAAGCTTCCCGGTTACCATCCATTTCTGGGATCTTCACCAGGCACGGCCTGTTTTGTACCTAGTTTTCTTGGATATCTAGCCTTAGCTTCTGTTTTTCAGTCCTGGGCTTTTGTCCTGGTCCTTGATACTGTCAGCATCCCATGTTCTTAGTTTTGACCCAGGATCAACCTGGCTTTGGTTGTTCAGTAAGTAAATTGCACGGTAGTCATGCTCTTAGGTCCTTTGGGCATTCATACTGATGACCTTGCCTCCCATTCCAGGGACTCCCACCTCACTCATTCTTCCTGTAACTGTACCCTACGTTTCCAACTTTTCTAGATTCCTCCCCTCCAACAAATACTATCTAGCTTTATGTCCTAATTTCTTACCTATACATTTAAAATAGACTAGTTTAGGGCTTCCCTGGTGGCGCAGTGGTTGAGAGTTCGCGCCTGCCGATGCAGGGGACGCAGGTTCATGCCCCGGTCCGGGAAGATCCCACATGCCGCGGAGCGGCTGGGCCCGTGAGCCGTGGCCGCTGAGCCTGCGCGTCCGGAGCCTGTGCTCCGCAGCGGGAGAGGCCACAGCAGTGAGAGGCCCGTGTACCACAAAAACACACAAAAAAACTAGTTTATGTTAACAGTTAGTTATCTAACCATTCCTTTCTTCCATGTAAATCTATGTGCACTTTATTTTTTTAATTTTATTTATTTATTTATACAGCAGGTTCTTATTAGTTATCTGTTTTATACATATTAGTGTATATATGTCAATCCCAATCTCCCAATTCATCCCACTCCCTGCCCTCGGTTTCCCCCCTTGGTGTCCATACGTTTGCTTTCTACATCTGTGTCTCTATTTCTGCCTTGCAAACCGGTTCATCTGTACCATTTCTCTAGAATCCACGTATATGCGTTAATATACGATATTTGTTTTTCTCTTTCTGACTTACTTCACTCTGTATGACAGCCTCTAGGTCCATCCATGTCTCTACAAATGACACAATTTCCTTCCTTTTTATGGCTAATATTTCACTGTATATATGTACCATGTCTTCTTTATCCATCCGTCTGTCGATGGGCATTTAGGTTGCTTCCATGACCTGGCTATTGTAAATAGTGTAGCAATGAACAATGGGGTGCATGTGTCTTTTTGAGTTATGGTTTTCTCTGGGTATATGCCCAGTAGTGGGATTGTCAACAGCTGTTTAAAATGTGGGCATAGTCCCTGAGGAGGGAGGAAGTTAATTTTTCTTTAGTACCTTTTTTCACTAACAAAAAAAAAACAAAAGGGGGTTTTCATTTTTACCAAAAAAAAAAAAAAAAAAAGGCAAAAAGCAAAAATAGCGTTCAGCGTTTATTTTGCAGCCAGCAACGCATCTGAGCAGGCAGAGTGGCACTGCCAAGCTCCTTCCCCTGGAACTACACTTAGCGTCTCAACATCAAGCTGCCATAGCTTTGAACTGTGTCTGTGGGCATCTGTACTTTATCTCTATTTATTTTTTGCATCCATCAGGAAGATATGTCCTAAGGTAACTGTTTCTTTGCTTTATGCCATTTTGGCTTACAAAAGATTTCATAGGAATGCTCTACTTTTGGAAAGCGGGGGAAACCCCTACTCATTAAACAAAACCTCCCCTTCCCACCCCCGCCCCCCGTCCCGTCCCAGGCAGCCACCATTAGCCTTGTATCTACTTTTGAATGGGGTCAGCTTCTGCTTATAACAGGCTCAATATGGATATTAAAGGAAGGCCACACTCTGTTTTTCTTTTTAACCCAAAATTATGAATGGGCGTTAAGGTAGAGTTGGTGGACCTATTCTATTCCAACAAGCAGGAACGACCTAATTAATCCTGTCAGTTGCGCTTAGTTTTGAAATGTGATGAACTCTAGAGGCAAAAAAGAGTGCTGTGGAAATCCATTTTTTCTTTCTTTTGTTTAAAAGAGTCTCTTGGATCTGGAATGTGCTATGATCTTTCTCTACATTGGAAGAATTCAGCTAATTATCAACCTTAGGTCTTTCTTCCACTCTTTGTGTAGTTGACATTTTCAGAATATAAATGCAACAAGAGAGGTTTCAAGGTGCCGAGCATGTTTCAGCAATATAAAACAATACCATTAAATGCATTCAGTGATAGGTATGAACTTTGTATAGCATTTAGGTAGGTATTTTGCAGTTGAGTTAAGATGAGAAGATTAATATCTCCTAATTAGTTCATAAGATAAATACCTCCAGCATTAAGAAAAGAAAACAAAATCCCCAAGAAAACTGAGGGAAAGTTTCCCTACCTAGAGGGTTTGGCTTTTGAACCGTTCATCCAGTGAAAGAAGCTCTGAATCACCTGTGCATTTTACAATCCCAGAGGAACATGAGCAAATCCCTAGAGCCAGGAAAAGGCTTTAAGATAAGAAATGGTCCAAAGATTTTATTTCTTCATACTTGCCCTGTGATAGTCTGAAAAAAAGACCTTTTTCAGATATGTTAGTTTTGTTTTGTACCATTTAAAATTATATGGGTACATCTTGCCTACCATTCCAAAAGGACTTGCAGTAGTAAATTCTCCCATGTATGAGTACTCTCTATATTAATTTCCTCCTGGCCCACACGTTCTCCAGGAAGCTCATTTTGACTCAATTTTCCGAAACAAAGTCACAGATGCTCTCCAATGCCTATTGTCTCTTCACCCTGGAGTATTCAGAAACTTGGGGACTGCCTCCCATGACCTACACTTTGGGACATGGATGACATCAGGGCAAGGGTCATTCAACAGAATGTGACTCTGGAAAGTGAAGAATTAGATATTCAAAGTCAACATAGAGAATAAGTCCAAGGAGTTAGGCAAGGTGCGTGGGCTCCCGCAGTTCTTAAAGGAGAAGACGGGGAAGGGTCTCAAATCCAGAAAGACATGGAATTTGAAGAGCAGTGACCATGGGTACCTTATAACCTTCTTGTGCCTCATTTTTATTATCTGTAAAATAAAGGGATTAGATTAGTCAATGTTATGAGTTGAACTATTTGCCTCAAAAAGGTATGTTGAAATCCTACCTACCAGTACCTCAGAATGTGATCTTATATGGAAAAAAGGTCATTGCAGATGTAATTATGAGAGAAGTCATACTGGAGTAGGGTGGACCCTTAATTCAACATGACTGGTGTCTTTATAATAGGAGACTAGAGACACACAGATTTGAGTTATGAAGCTGCAAGTCAGGGGATGCCTGGGGCTACCAGAACCTGGAAAAGACAAGGAAGAATCTTTCCTAGCAGCTTTGGAGAGTGAGAATAAGTTTCTGTTGTTTCTAGCCATCCCAGTTTGTGTTACTTTTTCACAGCGGCCCTAAGAAATAAATATGACCAACATCTAAGTTTTCTTTTCCCACTAACACTTTTTGATTGTGATTTAGAAAAGCATTTCTAATGGATATTGTAGTTTAATAGTGCTAGGCACATTTACTATCCAGTGAAATGCAGATGGCTATTCTAGGTAGCCGAGTGAAATTTATGCTGATCATAACGTTTCAAAGCTCATTTTGGAGAAAGCCACATCTTGTCTAAAATGTGACACTTTATTGATGTCCATGTGGAGAAAGTAATAGTTCCAGACTGAGCGATTATTCCAGAAGATAACAGACCTGTTCCAGAGCCACACAATTAATGCCTTTTCAAAATGCCTTAATGCAGGGGAAGAAATGAAAGTAAAAGTCTGTATGATGTCTCAGGTTGAAGTAAAATAGGAAGCAAGAGTGGGAGGAGCTTAAGTCCTCAGTCATGACAAGGAAATTGGAGGAGTTAAGAGAACAGACTCCTTTTTGCTTGAGTCACTACATAATCCCTCAACAGACCAAATTCAGGGCCCAGTGTGAGAAGGTATAGTAGGAACATGTGCAGATATAAACGGAAAAAAAGATAAGTCATCTTCCTTTACCCTGATTCATAATAGTAGTTGATGGTGATAATTGTTGTGAGAAGCAGTCTGCCCTAGCCCCTGAGTTTTCCTTCATGCTCTTTCTGGGTATGCCAATCATGCAAGGCTCTGACCGCCCTTTACCTGGGCCATTTCTCAGAGCTGTGTTTTCACACACAACCTTGCAAGATGAGGTGATTTCTCTTCCTGGACAAAGAGCAGGCTTGCTTACTGCTTTACTATAAAAGCTATGAATCCCCCAAGCTCAGTGTTCCTCGACAATGATTCAGACCCACTGTGTGATGCTCATGTTGCTCGCTGTGCTGTGAGTAAAAATCCTTTATCCCTGAACAACTAGT
This sequence comes from Monodon monoceros, assembly GCF_005190385.1. Classification (NCBI taxonomy): domain Eukaryota; kingdom Metazoa; phylum Chordata; class Mammalia; order Artiodactyla; family Monodontidae; genus Monodon; species Monodon monoceros. The sequence continues at coordinate 92,260,962 of NW_021703779.1, read as the reverse complement.
CTCCTGTCTTCTGCCAGCAATCCATGAACCTGCAGCAAGCTAATTTGCTGGCCTGCAAGTAGGGTGAAATCCCAGACTTAACAATAATAAGATAAGCTGTCTTCATCTGCTGTGGTTAATAATAGTAATAGATAATAATAATTTTAAAAGAGAATAACAGTACCATTTATTGAGGGCTTACTATGTGCCAGGTGCTGCTTTATGCACTTTACATAAATTATCTCCTGTCATACCCACAACAATCTTACTAAGAAGTCAAATGACTTGTCCAAGGTCACATATTCTCAAGGTGACCTGACCATTATCGTTACTGTTCCTTCTTCCTTGCTAACATCTTTCTTTCTTCCTCATTTCTATCTTCTTATTGTAATTCATTTTTCTCACGATCAAAGAGACTATCATACAAAAATAATGTAAAACTTACTCCTCCCAAAAGCTCTTTTGTGTCTCATGTTTCTTCTCATTATAGTAGAAGACTCTAGAGCCAGTCTTCACTCAGTAGCTGGTTGACGTTGGGGCAAGTTATGTAATTTCTCTGTGTGTCAATTTCCTCATTTGTAAAATGGGGGATAGTAACAGTACCTACCTCACTGGGTTGTTGTGAGTCTCAGATGGGTTAATATATGTAAAGGGTTTACAATAATGCCAAGCATATAGTAATAGTTCCATTCAAATTAGCTCTTCTTCTCATCTTTCTTCTTTTCTGAAGGCAGAATATTCCTGAATTGTCTTTTCTACCATGTAAGTTCCTGATTGATGTAATCACCTTCAAGGTCACCATCATCTTCAATTGAGCGCGTACCATTTGCAAGGCAGGTACTGTGTTTACATCAGAATACTATTGCATTTCAATTAAGGAATCTATCCTATCAGGAATCTAACACTGCTAGATACAACAGGGAATGCAAAGCAAGTTGAGGGCATCGTCTCTTCACCCTGGCGTATTCAGAAACACGGGGACTGCCTCCCATGGCCTACATGCTGGGACATGGATGACATCAGGGCAAGGGTCATTCAACAGAATGTGACTCTGGAAGGTGAAGAATCAGATATTCAAAGTCAACACAGAGAATAAGTCCAAGGAGTCCTAAAGAACCTTACAATCTACCCAACCAGTGAAATTAACACACATGAGATCATTAGAGGGGAATAAATTGATATTGCTCACATAAACTCATGTAAATAAAGTACGAATTGAGAGAAGGGTGACAACGGGGTGGCTAAAGCAGGCGAGAATCATGCTGAGTCAAAGCGTGGGTAACATTTACTCTGGCACACGGGGAAAGGATGAAGACTCTACATTTAACACTTCCTGGTTTTACAATTCTTTCCTGTATATAGACTCATTCTATCTTTGTGGCAAGCCCTTCAGGTAGACAGAGAAGGCATTCTTATTCTAGCCCATAGGTGGGTCCTGATGCACAGTGGTAAGTAATTTGCCCTGGGTCTAGAGCCAGTGAGTGGAAGCACGTACCACTCCAGGTCCAGGAGAGCCTCTGCCTACAAGGAGCTTACACCTGTTCATCATGACTCTCCTACAGGTATAAAATGAATGTGTTAAAGATTTTATTTATCTTGTTATTAATGAAAGAAGTGGTAAGATGCTACAACCAGTTCAAAGGAGTAGTTGAAGATGCACACCTTTATATGGAGTAAAGAAATGTTGAAATGAATTTAAAAATAGATGGGACACTGGCTTTTTCCATGGGGGGCAGGGAGGAGGAGGAAACTCAATTGAACCTCCACCAGACAGAACTTATTTGTATGTCTGTGGACAAGAATTATTTTTCATTGCTACCAGTTATCTCCAACTTCCAGAGTTTTAAAATAGCTCAGGGAAAATCAAAGCCTGGAATCAGATAGCCCGGAAGAATCTGCTCTAAACAATGCATAGTTTCCAATGGAGACAGCCAGTCATCTTTTTTGCTTATTATAAATTTCCCTACTCATCTGACTTATAGACACAAACAGAATACAAATGAAGTAGTAGCAAATGGTACCAGGCCACAGGGCTGGAAATGGGGGTTACGGATACCTGCAACCATACCTTGGGCTCCCAAGCTGGTCTGGAGCTTCTTAGGACCAGGAACCTAATCAAGGGCGAGGGAAGTTGTTTTGTATTAAGAAGAGTCATTCAGAGGGATCTGCCCTAAGCCAAGCCAGTTTTGAGTTCAAGGCAGGCTTGAAGATGAGGTTTCCAAGTTGCTAAGTGGTAGATGGTGGTGGATGTATTCCAGGCTGGCCAATTTTATAGTACCCAGGTTCAGAGATTCAGATGACTATTTAATTAAGTTTATATCTAGCACAGCTTTTTTTTTTTTAAAGAAATTAGTAATTAATTTTATGATCTCAACATGGATGCACTCTCCTTACTGCCAGAAACTAGGGGTTCCAGATGAGCAAGGAAGAGGTTTTTATTGATGTCCTAATGAGGGGGTTGCACAGACATGCACTTACGAAAGTTGCATTCATATCCATATATGTGAATATATAGCTCACCCATTAAAATGTAATTATGTACTTATGCAAGGTGACACAAATACTAATACATAGACTTGGACTTCCATGTATGCAGCCACCTACATGGTGTGATCTGAAGGGTGATTACCAGCCTCCCTGATCCCTGATGTCCCCCTAGCGACATTAATTTATGACATTCCCACTATTAATGTTACTTCTTTGGAGAAAGAGTTAGTTCCAGAAGGCCCGTGTTAAAATGCAGCAGGATCTTTTAAAGAGGAGTAAGAAAAGAGTGGGATGAAAAGGTCTAGAATGCAGGCAGAGAGGGCAGGCCTGAGAAGGAAGCCATGGGGGCGGCTCTGGAAAGTGCCATGAGAGGTGCCATGAGAGCTCTAGATACCAAGAAGGAGGATCAGTGACAAGGAGGGCAGGAAAAGAAGAGTGGAAGCATTAGAAAATAAAATTGACCATGTCACAGAGTTGTGACGGCTCTGTAACAGTATCCAACAATACAAATACTGTACGTTAAGAATTACTGTGTAGGAGAATTTAATTTCCAAAAGTCAAGTCACATATTTTATGAGAGGCATCTAATTTTCCTAATGTTAGTATGTTGTTGAAAAGTACTTGGCTGAGAACTGATACTCTGGGACAAAAGTTGCAAATCAGGTATTACCAGAAAACAAGAGTAGAAGTGGGAAAACTGGTTTATCAGCCAAGGTTAAGGACTTAAATGCAAATAGCCAAGAGAGACATCTTTACCTCCATCTGCATCCTCGTCATCCTTGGGATCAAAGCAGTCATTAAATACCTGTTGGTACACGGAGCTGTAGCAAATAAGTAAGCATATACATGGTCCCCTGCCCTCATGGGATTTCTAATGCTGTAGACAATTCCATGGCAGAAGTACAGTAAACAAATTCAGAACTTGAAAATTTAATACCTGACATTAATGTAATAAATTACATGTTTTCCCTGAGTGCACATAAGAGGGTATGTGCATCTACCAGAGCACTGAGCAAAGGAGCTTGAATAAGGAATTACTGCCACTTTCTCAAGACTTGTCTGGTGGAGATAGACTTTTAAGAGCTGTTTAAATGATGGGAAAAATGAAGCTCATAGAATGAGATTGGGTATGTTTTCGTAGAATATTCAGAGACGGGCATCAAATGAATGGGTAAATGACATCTGTTAGGGAACTCTGTTCCTTTACCCTCACATTTTCTTGAGGGAACATAGATTAGAGGGACCCCCATGGTCTCTATCCTTGACCCTCCTTTATGCTTCACCCTACCAAGTGAAGAAAGACTTACCCGGGTAATAAGTTTCTGAGAAGAGATTGAGAATGCTCTGCTCTGCCATTTCCAGGTCTTCTGTGTAAGGGTTTTATTGTGGTTTTCTCTTAGCTTATGGGAGAAAGCCTGAGCTTGTCTCCCTGAATCAGTGACTAAGTGGACGAGGATCCCTAATTCAGGGGTGGAGGGAGGTGTTAGAAAAACAGCTGAGGTCTCACATCTCAGCTGTTTCTTCCAGCCCAGTTTTCTAACTGATATTTTCAGCTCCTATCTGACTCTGGTGTTTGTCTCAGTTGCTTTCAAATTAGGAAGAGGAAAAGGGGTGTTCTCTATTGTTCTCCTAAAACCCAACAGAACAATGGGTAAATTTATCAGGAAGAAGTAGAGAGGGATGATAAAAACAGAAAGAAAGCTCTCACAAACCTCATGAAGAAGCTCAAACTTCACCACCTTCCATTTTCCTTACTATAATAGTCTTCACGAAGATACACTATTTAGTTCAGTGCTTCTCAAACTATCTATAGCGAAAGGCCAGTGTTTCTTTCTTCCTTTTTTAAAAATTCCAATCCATCATGGAATGATGCTTTTAATTTTTTTCACATTTTTTATTGGAGTATAATTGCTGAATGATGCATTTAAAAAACAAGATGAGTCCATCAACAAACAGATGAACGGATAAAGAAGAAGTGATATATATACGCAATGGAATACTACCCAGCCATAAAAAAGAATGAAAGTTTGGCATTTGCAACAACATGGATGGACTTGGAGGGCATTATGCCAAGTGAAATACATCAGACAGAGAAAGACAAATACTGTATGATATTGCTTCTATGTGGAACCTAAAAAATACAACAATCTAGTGAACATAACAAAACAGAAGCAGACTCACAGATATAGAGAATATAGTGGTTACCAGTGGGGAAGAGGGAAGGGGAAGTATAGGGGTAGGGAATTAAGAGGTACAAATACTATGTATAAAATAAATAAGCTACAAGGATATATTGTTCAGCATAGGAAATATAGCCAATATTGTATAATAACTATAAAAGAAGTATAACCTTTAAAAATTGTGAATCAGTACATTGTACACATGAAACATATAATATTGTACATCAACTATATCTCAATAAAAATACAATGAGAATGAGTTACTATAAAGTGATAGTAAATACAAACCAAAGACACACAAAATGCAAGCCCCCAATTTTTATTATTGGATTGGCCAAAAAGTTCGTTCAGGAAAAACGAATGAACCCAATAATTAGGTCCAACAGAAATAATCAATACTGCTGCTTTGCTATAAATGTTTATAAAAGCTAACTCTTAATATCTGACTTATCTCACCACAGACCAGTAACAAGCAGTCCATGAACCACCACTGGTCTGCAGCCCACACTTTTTAGTGGTATTGATCTGGTCCACTCGGTTCACAGAACCCTCATCATCCCCCTGTAATGATGCAGAGTGGCATAGCGGTTAAGAGCACAGGATCTGGCAACAGACTTCCAATTCCCCATGAATGAGTGGTGGAGTTAATACCTCCCTTAAAGGGTAGGTATGAGGAGTAAACGGGAATTTGTGTAAAGCAGTTGACTGTGTCAAGCCTCTTGTAAGTGTTCAATAAATGTTATTTGTATTCTGGACCAATATCCATGTTGGGTGGTAGGTTTCTGCTTAATGTTTTGGAAGAGGCCTAAATGGGTGTAAATAAATATCTCCACAATTTGTTCTTTGAATGAGTCAGATTGCATTATCAATTATTATCTTCTAATAATTGGGGTAATTGGGTCTTTGTGGGGGTTTTTTTGTTGTTTTTTTTTTTTTTGCCCAGAGGATGACAGAATCTGTGCATGTGAATCAAGGGACTTGAAGACTAGGTCTCAAACCTGCATTGGTTCATCCTCGAGATGCAAACGTGACTCTCTTGGGTAAGCTCTAGACAAGTAGTCTAGTCAAAATCATAGTCATCAATAGCTGTAAACAGTCATAGTCAGAGGTCTACCCTGGCCTCAGAAGATCACTGTGTCTGTTTCTAGCAATATTTGCAATGTTTGTTAGTACTGCCTAATATTTTCTCCTAAAATATTGGTTCTACTTCCCATGAGACAAGCAGACCTGGAAGGCATGCATGGAACTAGAACAACTTGGGAGTCGGGGAGGGGTGCGTTGAGGGTGCCCTGGAGCTTATAATGTACCTGACTGACTTGGGTCAGGAAGCAAAGTGTGCCAAATGGCCTTGTAACAGTGTCACACAGAGATTTCTACTTGTCAGAGAAGCGGCTAACTCTTCCAAGCCCCGCCCCTTCCTTAGAACTTCCTATTCTGCAATTTTCCGGTGCCAGCTAAATCTACCTCATTATAAAAAAGTAATAAAGTATAAAAAAAAGTAATAAAGCTACACCTGAGTGTCATAGAACATTAACTGGTTGTTTCCCCATATCAAACAAACATGCTTTTCAGAAAGGCAGAGCTAATGAAAGTCTGATTTGCTTTCACTGTTCCGGTCTGTTCAGTCTGTAGGGCCAAAGCTGAGGTGATCTGGGTCATGGGGACTCACCCGGCCGCCGAGGATCCTGCTCTGTGGAGAACCGAACCGACTTTTTTTTTCCAGTTTGGTCTGGTAAAGTTACAAGTTTCATGTTCCAAATTTACTTCAAGGCACTGCAGAGTTGAGTCCTGTGTGGTTATAAAGGGAATACTACCTACTAAGACAGGTGAACCAAAATTCTCAGAGATTAAATTTGCTTTTTAACAGAGGGAATAAGCTCAATGATATTTGAGGGCCGGTGTGCGTGTGGTGTGATGATATTGTTAAGTCAGGCCTTCAACAGGCATGTTATGTTCATCTCTGAATTTAACGCTTCTGAAACCCCATGCATTCTCACCAATGGCAGGAAAGAGGGCCTAAGGACTACCAGAAGAGAAGGAGATTTATTACATTGTTATATTATTGTTAAAAAGAAAGCTGAGTGATGAGTAAGACATTTCCCCCTAGAAACAAGGCCATCTGGCAGGACCTTGGCAGAATCGAAAACAATACAAAGAATATTAATGCTCAAATCCTCCTTCAAAATTAAAAGCCATTCTTGTTTCTCAGCTAATGAGTAAAAATGCTGCGTATTTACCTGGAATATAAACTGCAAATGCTTGTCTCACTGTCCTTGAATTTTTCGAGAGATGAGTGGGGAGGATTGCTATTTTAACAATTGAAATAAAATTACTCTCCCATTGAAATGATCCACTTCCTGGTGGGAAGCCTCACCTGGGGAATCCAGCTCTCTGTAGCCACATACTCAAATTCAGTTAAGGAGACAATGAGAAATAATAGAAGAGTCATTTAGGAGGAAGTCAATCTTTTGACGAAACAGAACAAAAGACTGACCCCCAGGAGGCTTCATGTTTCCTTCTGCCATTTTCTGAAAAGGCATAGTATAAAGTAGTCACTAGTGAATGAGAACACCTTGGTTCTGATCCAATGGAGTCCTTGGATAGCCCAGGCCACAGTGAGAAAACACTGGGCTAAAATATCCTGGTAACCTAGAGCTAATAAGCACACTGTAGAAGCCACTAATGTTCCCATGGCAGTAGCCCCCACCTACACCCCAAATTCCATCTGCCATAGATGATTCACCTGACTGTGTTCCTCCCATCATTTGAGCTTTTTTTTTTGGTGCATTCATTTATGCTTCAGATTAAGTGGCATTTAGTTGTGTGGGAGTCCTCTTTGGTTAATATGTGACAATCTTCTGAAGACTTTCTAGCCTGTCTTCACTCAGGGCTGACTGAACCTTCTCAGGAAGGAAGACTCAGTGGTTTTTTGTTCTGGACTTACTGAAGTCCCCTGAGATCCAATCCAGACCTCCAATCAGATTCTTGAATAGTCACTGCTCTCCTGGTGTCCTCATAATTCTTGAGCTGCCCTAAGTGCAGGATGAACCTTCTAGATACAATAACTGTCTTATAAAGGGTTTCTAAACCTTACTTGACTTCCAGAAGAAATTTAAGGACGTCTTAAGCCATTCTTGGACCCAAAGATTTGGGATGAGTATACTTAGTGGTCTAAATATAGTTTTGGGGCAGGAAGGCTAGCCACCTTGCTTCTGGGGTAGAGAGAGAGAATACTTGTTACACTTAACGCTTGATTAATGCTTTACCATTTTCAATGTGTTTAATATTGTCTCATTAAATCCTCCCAAGCTGTGAGGTGAGAGTGTGGGTATTTCCGTAAAGAAACTGAAGTCAGAAGGTTAAGTAACTTCCTCAAAGGTACTATTCCAAACTCTTTCAACTGGAAAGGTAACTTGAGCACAAAAGTGGATTTATTTGTTCTCATAACTCTGTGATACCTGGCAGAATTGAAGGGAGAAAATGTTGCCAGGAACCAGGGCCTCAGAGATTGAAATAAGGAATCAAAATTACCAGAAATGTCTCTCTAATCATCTTTATTTCTTCTTGTCTCTGCTTGGATTCCTTCTGTATGCAGGTTCTCTTTATATGGTGGGAAAGATTGTGGGTAGTAGCCCCAATCATATGCCCTTAAAAAGTCATGATCAAAGTGAGGACTACCTTTACTTCAGACAATTTTGGGTAAGGATTCCAATTTGCTTAGCCTAGGTCACGTGCCCTCTCCCTTCGGCCAATCACCGTTTCCCAGGAGATGCTGTGCTATGGTTGGTCCAGGCCTGGACCATGTGCCCATTCTTGTAGTGCAGAGTTGAGGGTGAAGGGGGAGCACTTGATTGACAGCTTCACCAGGAAGACAAGGAATGGGGAGAGGGTTCACTAAAGGCAAGATAATGTTACTAGGCAAAGAACAATGGGCAAGTGTGTGGGGTAGACAAGAACCACAACTACCACTGCCCACTACACCAACATTCCGGAAAATGCAGGTCACTCTTTCCAAATCAGCATGCTAGGAGAGAGTGAAGAAAAACAAACTGGGTGAACACACAGGAGAATGTTTAAGGAATTTTAGAAGGCTAATTTAGAGCCCTTAGTCATTATTTTTGAGAAGTCATGAAGAAGAGATAGACCTGAAGATATGAAAAGTCTGCGTACAACCCATAATTGAATATTTGTCTAGTTAAGAGTCATGCTTGGTAAGTTAAGAGAGCAGCAGTTTTCAAATATTTTGTTTTGAAGAACCTCTTACACTCTTAGAAATTATTGAGGACCCTAAAGATCTTTTGTTTATGTGAGCTATAGCTATCCATGTTGATCAAATTAGAAATTAAAACTAAGACAATTAAAAATATTTATTAGCATAAAAATGAATCACATGTTAACAAAAATAACATTTTAATGAAAAATAATGTTAATTTCTACTGCTTCATCAAGGATATTCCTAAGCAAACTGGCATTTCTTTTTCAGTAAGTGGATGGTGGTAAAGAATACAACGACTAGTAGTATAGTTTCATGCCTCTGTCTCGATTCACACTAAGGCACAAGCAGTTTTACCCACCACTGCTTTTTCACCATCAGCACAAATGCCAACACTCCAGAAAAACGGAAATCCTATTTTGACCTCTCCAGTGCCCCCAAAGGGTCATGGGAACCCCCAAGCATCTGTGAACGATACTTTGAGAATCACAACTGCTCCGGGGTCAAGTACTAGATAGCAATCAGCCCAGCTTTATATAAAGGGAGTCATTCCGTGACATTTTTTTTATTTCTTTCTTTGATAGAAAAATAGGCCAAGGAGTTGAGTGAAACAGTATCATTGTAATGAAGTCACTTTGAAACTGTTTAAAAGTCTTGTTAGGTTTTCACGGTCATCAACAACAGAAAGCATTTGTTAAGCTTGCAGTTCCCAAGGATAGATCCCTGTTTCTTCTAAGGATTTAAAAGTGTAAGCTAGAATATATTGACAGAGTTTGCCACAGGAATAAATATGTAAGAGAGGCAGGTGGCAAATTAAAAAAAAAAGAGCTCAGATTTAAACAATTGAATTTATATGTCAAATACTCAGATTAATTGATTGTCAGTCTTGCCCATGATAGCATCATCAATGGCAAGTTGCGTAGACTTGTCAATATGAACAGCACAAGGGAGCCACATCTGTCTGGAAGCTCACACCCAGAAAAGAGATACGCGGTGTTTCACAGGCCGAGCCCTGGGGATGATATATCAAATCCATTCATGATTCCAAAAAGAAATGGATAGAGTGAGTAATATATCAATGTATAGCTCTAACCAGGGCACTTGGTTAAATTGGGACTGCATCTTGGGAACAGGCCAGGTAATTAAAAAACAAATATATCAGGCCACTGGACAGAGTTTTGGGGCATTGAAGTTCTAGAGGTGGAACTTTGTTATTATAGATTTATTTGTGTGCTTGTTTAATTGTCTGCCTTTTTTCACCACAGTATCCAGAGCCTAACATATTGTTCAGTAAATATTTACTGAATAAATAAATAAATGATTGCTTCTAGGTGTTCCTGCATGGTCTGACCTCTACCCCCCTTCCCAACCCCTTCTCCCACCACATTCCACCTGGCTTTCTGGACTCAAGTCACAGTGACCTTATTTTCATCCCTTGACCACACCATACTGTCTACCATCAAAGAGCCCATGCTGTTCCCTTTGCTTGGAATGATCTTCCACTCTATTCCCTAATTACTACTCATTTGTCAGGTACCAGCTCCAGTTTTAGATTTATGATCCTCAGGAAAGCCCACCTTGAGCTCCATGACTACAGCAAACCTCCTCTTATAGGCTTGGGCAGGACCCAGCACAGTTGTGGGGTTCCATTTATTTGTGTGGTTATTTGACTGATGCTGGTCCCTATTCCTACCTGATGAGATTGTAAGTCACATGAAGGCTGGGACTTGGTCTGTTTTCACTCAGCATTAGAGGTCACAGCACAGTGCCTGGGGCCCGGTGAGTGTTTCACCATTACTTGTGAAATGAAGGAGAGAATGAATGGAATATGCTGTTCCCTTGTCATGAAAGACATCTAATACCATTTAGGATGGGGGAGGCACATTGGAGGAGCCACTGCTTATCCTCTGGTTTCTTCAATTCTTCTCACTCTCTTTATTCCCCTCTGCAATTTATTTGCTTTCTGTGGTTACTCAGCTGAAATGGCCATTAGAATCCTGATAGGCTAGGATAATTATTTAGAGCAGGAGTGGGCCAACTATGACCCATGGGCCAAATCTGGCCCATGGCCTGTTTTTGTAAATAAAGTTTTATTGGAACACAGCTATGCCCATTCATTTACATATTGCCTATGACTGTTTCTGCCCCACCGCAGCAGAGTCAAGTAGTTGCAATAGAAACTGTCTTGTGAAGCCTAAAATAACTCCCATCTGGCCCTTTACAGAGAAAGTTTGCTAACTCCTTTTTACAGAAATGTACGGGCTTTTTGAAAACCCAGTATCTGCGTTTAACTTCCCATGTGTTGCTGGACTTCCTAGCTACACACTTACAATGATCACTGTGTGTGAGGGCTTAACACAAAAGGATATTAGGCAACTAGTAGTCTTTCCACACAATCTTCACAAGAGAAGGTGTTCTTTGATTTGTAGCCAAAGTCGGCCCTACTGAGCCCGCAAATTTTGAGTACCTTGCATGATGATAGTTAATATTTATTGAGCACTTTCAGTGAACCAGGCTCTTAACACCTTACATGGAATTTTCTCATATATTCCTCACAACAACTCTTTGGTGCATAGATTATTATTATTATTCCTGCTTTACAGATGAGGCAAGTAAGGCCCAGAGAGGTTACACTGCATGTCAATATCACACAGCTTGTGGAAGTACCTGAGCAAGAATTTGATTTGGAAGATTCTGACTCCACACAGGATCTGTGCTTTTAACCACTCTACCATCCTTCCCATTTGATTCCTGCACTCCAAAAAAGCCACCCCGTTTTTGATTTCTGAATATGAAGACAGTTCATGTGCTGTTGTTTCCAAGTGGGACCACTCAGAGTTTTGAGGTTTGAAGGTAAGATGTGGAAAGGTTTTAAAAAAAAAAAAAAAAAAAAATCCCAGTACTTGGCAGACTGCCAGACACATTAAAGTCAATCAATAAATGTCTTTATTGTAGTTGGAAGTGAGATGGCATTGAAGAGGAAGAGGATGAAAACAAAGAATTCTCCACTAGGAGATTCACCTCATCCTAGGTCATTGCCAGTGGAGGAGGATATAGTTCCAAGTATTGGATTCACTGCTTAGAGATCTGGCTACCTCTGAGCATGTGAGTGGGAGTAGAAATATCTCAATACTTTGATTAGTTCTTCCTTGTAAACAAAATGGAAGATGGAAGCAAACAGTAATTAATTAACTATAGGACAGAATCAATAAGCCATACTCTATAAATATTAAAAATAATGAGAACACATTTCACTAAATGAATTATGAGTACAAAATCTAACTCGTTCAAATTTTCTGATATGATTAAATGGACTTCATCAAAACAGTTTTGTCTCCACAGTCAATGCTTAGCTCTTTTTTTTCTTTCTTTTTTTCCTTTTCTTTCTTTTCTTGTTCATTGTTCTTATGGGCTCTGGTTAGTTCAGTGATGTACTCTGACTATCCCCTCCTCTCATAAAATGGTCATAAGATCTCAGACACAAGATCATTTAAAGAGCAGATGCCCAAATTGCAACAAAATTAAGATTCCCGCCCCACCCCGCAACAGATAGGACATATTGTGCTTCAGTTTGTGCACAAAGTTTTGCCTTGACCTTCTGTGTTGATAACTGCACCATTTGGAGTCAGCATTGGCAGCAGTAAGTTTCTGTCCTCTATTCTCTGGTTTGTTTTGCAATGAATTCAAATTGCTTCAATGCCATTAGCCTAGTTGTATTCCAGGACTTGGTTATTGGTGACTCTATCCTGACAATTAATGCTAAGTATAGCTTGTAGCTGACCCCAACACACTTAATTTGCTAAGATAACAAGCTTAAAGGACACCTAGATGAAATGTCCAATTCCCACTAACAGGCCCATGTTGTTTTAGTGAGAGGGAACTCGTGAACCTGCTAGACTTCTCGAGGCAGCCAGATTTATTCAAAAGTTGCCGAAGCCCAGTTCTGTCGATGGCATTAAGGGCTTCGGTTAGGTCAAAATACCATGTGTAATCTTGATGCTCCTCCCTGCATTTTTGCAAAACCAACCACATGATCATGCCCAGCAGAAGCATCCTGCTACTTTGCATCCCATTCTGATTTCTTAAGTTCATGGTTTTGAGGTGCTGTGTTAGGAAGGACTTTGCCAGCCAGAGGAGTGGTAGGAATATGTTCTTTCATTCTTCCATTCAACAGCTATTTATTGTGTACCTATATGCTCTAAGTACTAAGGATACAACCGTGGAACAAACCAGACAAGAATCCCTTGCTCTCATGGAGCTTACATACTTGTTGGGAGGAAAACAGAAGAACAAATACAAGATGTCAGGTGGTTATAAGTCCTACGAAGAATAATAAAGCAAGTTAAGAGGAGGGAGTGAGAGAGAGAGACATGGATGATCAGTTTTAGGGATATGTACTACTTTAGGGAGGGCAGTCAGGGTAGTTAGGGATCCACTGAAATGAGGGATGTCAGAGGGAATTGCATGACTAGCAGCAAAGCAAAGTCCGTGGGGAAAGACAGTGCTTGGGTTATTCAAGGAAAAGCAAGGAGGCCTTTGCTAAAGGGCAAAAGCAGAGTGAGGGAAGAGGGGGGTAGTACATGGGGAGGTCAAGGAGATAGTTGGGAACTAGATAATGTAAGGTCTAGTGGGCTCAGATCATGTTATGATAAAAACTAATCTTGGTTTTACATTTTTTCTGTTAGAGTTTCCATTTGTAAACTGGACCATTGATTAATATAATAATGTTTAATTTAGATATTTTTATATTTAGTTGCAGAGGTAAAAGCAGCCAGCTTATATCTCAATAGCTCAGAAACCTTTAGTTTCAAAGGAAACATGGTTTGGAAATAAAACAATTAGAACAGGAATTGATACTTGTATGGTGTAACAAAGTTGTGTCTTATTCAAAACAGACTAGTTCCCAGTGGATGGCTTAATTTTTGGCATGATAATGCCTGACGTTTTCAAAATGCTTTCAGATCTGTGATCTCATCAGACTCTCATAACAACTCCAAGAGATGGGGGGACAGGTGGTATTGCTGATATGGAAACGGAGGGAGTTGATATGCTTTACCCCAAGATAACCCAGTGTATGAGTCAGTATTAGAGCAAGAGACTCCTGACTCTGAATACCGCTCCCCCCAATAATCCTTTTAGCATCACCTGCTAAAAGGATTATTGAGTAACTTTTTGACTCAGAGGTCAGCATGTTGAATCAACCAAATTATTAGCTTGTTCCTCCCTTCTACCTCCCAAGGGCATAAAAAAATGCACTATAGACTTGAGTAAGAAGGCAAGGGATTTCTCTCTGCCTCTCTGTCTCTCTGTCTCTGTCTCTGTCTCTCTTTCTCCCAGAGCAATCTTTGACCAGAAGCCTATAGACTTTGAAAGCATAGCTCTACACTCAGAGAAAGGTTGGGTACGTAGGACCCGACCATATTGAAGATCACAATAGTACAGGGGCTACCCTTTTCCCACTCTTCCAGAAACCACTCTGGAAGAGTACAGCAGCTCTCTCTGAGTCCCACGCATCTATGAATAAGGCTCATTACTTTAACAAGTTAAACTTCTGCCATCATATTCTCAACTTAACAGTATTTACAGTATATATATATATATTTTTTTTTCTAGTTTTACTGAGAAGTATTAACAGTATATCTACTAACATCTTCCTAATGGTATATGGTAAAAAGTAAAAGTACCCCCTCATAAAAATAGCACAATCCCCTTCAAGAAATGGAATGTTGATTTAAAGAGGGGAGAGTTATTTTTTGGACGTTATCAAGTGATTGAGTGACAAAGCGAAAGAAAGAATTCAGGATTTTTGAATTCCGGAAGTGGAGAGAGAATCCACATATTGTCACGGCTACTTTTTCATTACAGATGTTGACTTTTCCTGAGGCCCAGTCCTCAGTCGTCTCCCATCTCTACGCTCTCACCCTGGGCAAACTCACCCACATCCACAGCTTAATTGCTACATGCACACCCTTGAGTTCCCCAATTTATATTTCCAGCTCAGACCTCTCATCTGACCTCAGACTGGTATATCCAAATGCCTAACTGGACCGGTCCTCTAGGATGTCCCAACGCCCCCTCAAACTCAACTTGCTCCCCAACCTGGTCCTCTTCTAGCCTTCCCTCTCTCAGTGGATTGCCCTATCATTCTATCCAGTGGTACTTAGGGATATTTTGATACCTCTTTGTTCCTCCCCCACTTTGAAACCTGCTTTTCTGGGGTCAAATTTTGCTTATTTTACTTCCTAAAATCTCCAGAATCCATCCACTTCTTTAGGCCTCCATTACCACCATCCTACCACCTCTTTCCTAGACTACTGCAATAGCTCTTCATCTACCCACATTCGCTCTGGCTCCCTCTAATCTGTTCTCTTGATTGCAGCCAGAATGGTCTTAGCATAAGGGATGCCATATTGTCTTCATGCTTAAAAGCTTTATGGCTTCCCATCACTCTTAAAATAAACACAAAGAAAACCCCTTAATGTAGCCTACGAGGCCCTGCGTGACCTGGCACGTACTTATTTCTCCGGCCTTATCACAGACCCCTGCACTTTCCTCACCTACTGCCACATTTGTCTTTAAGTTCTTCATGCCACCATGCTCCCTCCTGCTATGGGGCCTTTGCATATCCGGATTTCTTTGTTTGATTTCTTTGTTGTTCCTTCCTTTCTCACCTCTTATTCATCCTTTAGATCTCATTTTGAGTCCCCAAGCAGGTCAACTCCAGCTGTTATCAAGTGTCTGGGCACTGTGTACTAGCCTTTGTAGCACTTATTATAGTTCCCTTTTGACATCTGTTAGTGTGATTACTTGATTATTGTCTGTCTCCCCACTAGAGTGTCAGCTCTTTGAGAGCAAGAACTTAGCACAGTATTCCTAGCGCCTAGCACACACTATATGCCTGGCGCATAGTAGGCACTTAATAATTATTTGTTGAATGAATGACTAAGTATGGTTAAGTACATTGGGTCAGCACTTTTTTCCCTGGAGAACAAACACTGGGCCTTTTCAGTTTTTTACATTCCTTAAATCTACTGACTGGATTCCATGGCCATGCCCAAGTTTAAATAGTTACCCATGTTTTGTAACAGTAGATTCAAGGATGGCCAAAAATAGGCCTAGTTAGGGCTCCCATAAATTTAAATACCAGTGAAATAAAAGGCATAGAGTTTTGCAACTGGAATTTCTGATGTAAACCATTGAAAAGAATGCCACCTTATTAGTGCCATTAGAATAATTTAATTTTTAACATTTTGTCCGTTGTGGTTTTTCCCCTTTTAAATAGACTTTATTTTTTAGAGCAACTTTAGGTTCATAGCAACAGTGAGCTGAAAGTACAGAGAGTTCCTATATACTCTCTGTGCCCAGGCACGCACGGCCTCCCCCGAACCAGAGTGGTACATTTGTTACAATCGATGAACCTACACGGACACGTTATAATCACCCAAAGTCCAGAGTTTACCTTAGGGTTCACTCTTGGTGTTGTATGTTCTATGGGTTTTGACAAACATATAATGACATGTATCCACCATTACAGTATCGCACAGAATATTTTCACTGCCCTAAAATTCCTGTGTTCTGCCTATTCATCCCTCTCTCCCCCCTTATTCCCACGTTCACTCTGGCTCCCCTCTTTTTATAGTGACCTTTTTATGGCAACCATAGTTTCGCCTTTTCCAGAGTGTCATATAGTTAGAATCACAGAGTATGTAGCATTTTCAGATTAGCTTCTTTCACTTAGTAATATGCATTTAAAGTTCTTCCATATCTTTTCATGCCTGGATTGCTTTCTAGCGCTGAGTAATATTCGATTGTCTGGATGTACCACGGTTTATGCATCCATTCACCTACTGAAGGACATCTTGGTTACTTCCAGGTTTGGGGAATTACGAATAAAGCTGCTATAAACATTCATGTGCAGGTTTTTGTGTAGATGTAAGTTTTCAGCTCATTTGGATAGATACCAAAGTGTGTGAATGCTCTGCCATATACTGAGCATGTTTAATTTTGTAAGAACCTGCCAAACTAGCTTCCAAAATGGCTGTATCATTTTGCATTCCCACCAGAATCTACATCCTCACCAGCATTTGTTGTTGTCAGTGTTCTGAATTTCGGCTATTCTAACAGGTGTGTGGTGGTATCTTATTGTTGTTTAATTTGCATTTCCTTAATGATATATGATGTGGAGAATCTTTTCTTATGCTTATTTGCCATCTGTATATCTTCTTTAGTGAGGTATCTGTTCAGGTCTTTTGTCCATTTTTTAAATTGAGTTGTTCATTTTCATATTGTTGAATTGTAGGACTTCTTTGTATATTTTGAGCAACAGTTCTTTATCAGATATGTTTCTTGCAAATACTTTTTTCCCAATCTGTGGTTTGTCTTCACATTCTCTTGGTGTTGTGTTTCACAGAACTGAAACTTTTAATTTTAATGAAGTCTAGCTTATTAATTATTTCTTTCCCGATTCTGGCTTTGGTGTTGTACCTAAGAAAATCCTTGCCATACCCAAGGTCATCTAGGTTTTTTCTCCTACGTTATCTTCTAGGAGTTTTATAGTTTTGCATTTTACATTTAGGTCTATGATCATTTTCAGTTAATTTTCGTGGAAAGTGTAACTAGATTTTTTATTTTGCATATGGATGTCCAATTGTTCAAGCACCATTTGTTGACAGGATTATCTTTGCTCCATTGTATTGCCTTTGCTCCTTTGTCAAAGATCAGTCGACTATATGTATTTTTGTGGGTCTATTTCCAGGCTCTCTACTCTGTTCCTTTATTTGTCTGTTCTTTCACCAATCCCACTTGGTCATGGTATAGAATTCCTTTTATACATTGTTGGATTTGATTTGCTAATATTTTGTGGATGATTTTTGCTTATATATTCCTGAGAGATATTGATCTGTAGTTTCCTTTTCTTGTCATGTCTTTGTCTGGTTTTGGTATTAGGGTAATGCTGGCTTCATAGAATGTGTTAGGAAATATTCCCTCTCTTTCTATCTTCTGAAAGAGATTGCAGAGAATGGGCATAATTTCTTCCTTAAATGTTAGATATAACCCACCAGTGAACCTATCTGGCCTTAGTGCTTTCTGTTTTAGAAGATTATTAATTATTGATTCAATTTCTTTAATAGATATGGGCCTATTCAGATTGTCTATTTCTTTTTGTGTGAGTTTTGGCAGATTGTGTCTTTTGAGGAATTGGTCCATTTCATCCAGGTTAAGAAATGTGTGGGCGTGGCATTGTTCATAATATTCCTTTATTATCCTTTTAATATCTATAGGATCTTTAATGATGCTACCTATTTCATTTCTAATATTAGCAATTTGTGTCATCTCTCTTTTTTCTTAATTAGCCTAGCAAGAGGCTTATTGATTTTACTGATCTTTTCAAAGAACCAAATTTTGGTTTTGTTGATTTTCTCCATTGATTTCCTGTTTTCAATTTCATTGATTTCCTCTCTAATTTTTATTGTTTTCTTCCCTGTGCTTGCTTTGGGTTTATTTTGCTTTTGAGCTTTGGAGGTTTCTACTGATATATCCTCAAGCTCAGAGATTCTTTCCTCACCTGTGTCCAGTCTACTAATGAGGCCATCAAAGGCTTTCTTCATTTCTTTAACAGTATGTTTGATGTCTAGTGTTTCTTTTGTATTCTTTTTTTTAGAATTTCCGTCTCTCTGCTTATATTGCATATTTTTACTTTTTCTTTAGAGCCCTTAGCATATTAATCATAGTTGTTTTAAATTCATGGTCATAATTCCAATATTCCTGCCGTACTGAGTCTGGTTCTGATGCTTGCTTTGTCTCTTCAAGCTGTATTTTTTTTTTGTCATTTAGTATACCTTATAATTTTTGGTTGAAAGCAAGACATGTTGTACTGAAAGCAAAGATCTTCCATATACAGGCCTTTGTGATATGCTGGTAATGTGTAGCGGGGAGAGAAAGTTTTCTATAGTCCTATGATTAGGTCTCAGTCTTTTAATGAGCCTGTATCCCTGGGTTATAAAAGTCATCAGTGTTTCTCAGTCCTCCCTTCTCACCTTAGGTAGGACAGGATGGCTGGAGGGAATTGGAGTGGGTATTTTTCTTTCCTCATGTGGAAGGCTAGAGTAAGCTAAAATTGAGTATTTCATTCCCTCCAAGTAAGTCAGGCTCCACTACAACCCTAATAGGTTAGGCTCTGGTAAGATAGATTCTCTTGAGGGTTAAGTCTTGTCAAGAAAAACAGAATGCTCTGGACTATTTGAAAATGGATACTTTTCCCTTCCTCCTGCCAGAAGCCTGAGGGAATTTCCCTTTTTTCCTCACTATAAGAACCTGGTAGACAAATGTAAAATAGATAGCTAGTGGGAAGCAGCCGCATAGCACAGGGAGATCAGCTCAGTGCTTTGTGACCACCTAGAGGGGTGGGACAGGGAGGGTGGGAGGGAGATGCAAGAGGGAGGAAATATGGGGATATATGTATACATACAGCTGATTCGCTTTGTTATACAGCAGAAACTAACACAACATTGTAAAGCAATTATACTCTAATAAAAACGTTAAAAAATAATTTAAAAATAGTAAAAAAAAAAAAAAAAAAAAAAGAACCTGGTAGAGCTCCAGGAATAAAACTCACACAAGTGTGGGTTCTCCCCTTGAGTTTTTAACTCATAGACTTGTCCACACTAAGCCTCCAGTAATTCATCCATTACAATTCAGGTTTTCCTACCCCAGACTGGTTCCTCTGGAGGTTTCTGCTTAGATTAGCTGTGATTCTCTGTCTCTGCCTGTCTGTCTCTCCAATTTTAAGGGAACATTTTACCCTGTGACCTCACTTCTTCTGTGGATCTAAGAAGAGCTGTTGATTTTTCAGTTTGTTCAGCTTTTTACTTTTTGTCAGGATGGAGTGCCGACTTCCAAGCTCATTACATGCTGGACAGGAAACCAGAAGTTCCTGTTATGTTTTTAATGCCACCTTTCAATGTAGATGTTATCTCTGCAACGCTTAGATACAAACGTTAGAAACGAAAAGGTAACCTGATCTGTGTTAAAGAGTGAATTGCTTACTGAAATATTGGCAGGCTAGAATGACAGGCACTTCATTGTATATTAACTGTACAACTGATCAAATAGCTATTATTCTCCCCAGGCAAGGGTTAAGGTTTTTTTTTGTAAGAAAAGGACTTCAACCTCAAAGGGTGGAGCAATAATGGTTAACTCTCAGAAGACAGGGACTACACCCTAAGCCATTCTTATTTATGATCACTTGCCTCCATCTCTGCATCATCATCACCGCCTCTTGTACTATTAAGAGATGCCACTGTTGGTGGAGTCTTCCATGTGTGGAAGAGTGATCGAAGAGTCTCAAAAGTGAGGCAGTTTTCTCTACACTCATGTGTGTAAGGAGATCTAGGTGCCGTTTCTGTGGCCTTTCACAGTTCACAGCTCTAAAAGTCTATTCCCATTTGCAGTCTGTCTCTCCCAAACTTCTTTTCAGCTCTTCCCCAACATGAATCTTCTGCTCCAATCAGGCCAGTCTTCAGACTCTCCTCGACATGCCATGTTCATTCCCAGCTTCCGCCATCACTCATATTGTTTCTTCTTCTCTATTATCCTCTCTTGCCCTCCTTCAGGATCCGTCTGGCTCAAGTCCAGACTTCTCGGTAAAACTTGCCACTACCTTGGCCTTTTTGCACTTGTTCTGACACTTCTAGTCAGTACCAGGGCATTTAGCTCATTTGTTTTGTTTTATAGCTTCCTCTGGTTTATGTATTCAAGTCTTGTCTCCACAATAAGAGACTATATCTTATGTCTCTTTCATATCTCCCATGGCACCTAGTACAGTGGAAGGCACATTATCATAGTTTCTGCTTGTTGATGACTTGCTTGATTATTATCTGCTGAGGATGTCTGAAATTCTATAGTAATGGGAAAATCCTCAGAGTTCTGCTTTACTTCGACTTTATGGCATTTTCCTGGGGAGAGGGACTACCTGTCTATAGTTACCCAACTTGTACCTGCTATGTGGAAACTGTTAGAATGTGCAACAGACCTGGTATAATTCCACTTACCTTCATTCTAAGACCTCTTTTTTGGTGATCCTCGTTTTTCATTTGATTTTAAAGACAATGATGATATAGTTATTAAAGAAACCCTAGACCAAACTCTGAAGATCTTTGGACTGATCTAAAGATTGATATTGCTTTAACACTATTCTTGCTTCCTTAATCACCTGAGACATCGATTTTATAATTTTGATTTTCTGCTTTGTCCAGATAGCAAGACTTGTCACTAATTTTTAGTTGTCTATCTCCGTGATTATCTTAGGATGTTATGTAATGTTTCCATTGATATAGCCAGTAAATGACCTCAGTAGTATTTGCATTTATTTCCTTGATTATTTGCACGTCATCTTGTGAATATTTTCCATGGCACACACTCAGACTACAGGAGCACTTGGATCTCGTATGAATTACATGCTTATTGAGAAGAAGATTGGAAGCTTACTCCAAAGACGAGTTTCTAAATTCCTTGCTGGGTTATTAGTCTTGGCTACCAAAGATAAAAATGGACCTACTATGCAATCTTTTTTTACATCCTTAGTGACTGAGGGGAATGGTCAGGATACCAATACCTACAATATAACTGACCATATTATTATGGGATCTTATGGACATTATCTGATTCTTAGCAATAAGACAAGTGACTAGGGTTCAAGAAATCTGTGCTAAATCTTTTGTCAGTTGATAATATGTTCTAGAATTCTTCGTGTTGATTGAATTTTTTTTTTGTATCTGTCACAATGCAAAGAGCATGAATGCCTGTTATTCCACATTAAGTAAACGTTCAAAGAAAATGAGACAAGAAACAAAATAGTGTTATATTTATCCAAGAGTTGTAAAAGTCTGGATTTTCAGCCATGTAATGGTTTGAAGCTATCTACTTTCATAAAAAGAAACATTGGTCACTGAAAGAAGCAATGGCTCCCTGTGTGAAGTGTTTATAAAAGGATATTTAGAGCTTACCACGGGGGATAAAGCTAGATGATTCCTCTGAAGGAGAAGAAGGATCCTTGTTGACTTAAGAGACTATCTGAGGAAGACTAACTCTTGGGAATTTACAGAGGATGAGAACTGTAGCCAGTTAATGACATTAGATAAGATGGCTTGAAGGACTCTCAGTGGAAACTGCAGTAGAATTCCTTTAGCTCTGGGAGGGGAGTGATGGCTTAGGCCTGGAGGAGTAGCAGTCTTCTATGGTGGAGGTAGGCTTAGTAAGTCCCAGTTTTTATTAGAAGTGTGGCCTTGAAGACAAGAATTATTTAACACAAATACGTCAGACTTTTCCAGAGGGTGAAATGAGATCACATGAACACTACTATCCAAATGTCATCAGCTTCAGGGCCCTGCAGGCTCACAGAGGAGTGTAACCCCCTTCCAAAGACTCTCCAGTTATTTCTAGCCATCCTCAGCAAGAGGGTTTACCGCATGTGTTTATAACAGTACCATTCATATACTTATAGTCCAGCCTACTAGACAAGGCACCTCATCACTGCCTCTGTTGCTGATACCCTTCATGCAAATAGCACTGAGCTTCCAGTCCTTGAGGTATTGACATCTGGGACCCTCACCAACTCCATATTAATTTTTATCAATTTGGCCCTAAACAGCAATATTTGAGCCTAGAATCACAGAAGGTCCTTCATGAAAATGGATTCTTCAGCTTTTGGCTCTGTCTTCCACACTGAGCCTTGAATCCAAAGAATAGAGGGAAAGGTAGAGTGTTGGTGCTCTTTCTTCTTTTGTGTGTCCCAGCAAAAAAAACCAAAAAAAAAAAACCCAACGAACAAAAACCCAACTTATCACTCCTTCTTCAGGCCAAACCACAAAGTCTCCATGTATGCAGAATTAGGCTAATAGGTGAAGGAAGGAATAGGGGAAAGTGTCAACTGATTTTTTTCAGACAAAGTTCTAGCACTAGCTTCAGCCTAGTCAAGATAGTCTCTTACACATATATTAAGAACATAGGCTATGTTTCTATTAGGGCCTGGGTGGAAATAGGAAGAGCATATCAGAGGAAGGAAACAGTGGTATAAAAGGAACCACCACTTCAGAAAGAGAATTCAACCTTGAAAGAGGTTTTGACTGTCTTTGTCATTCTTTCTTACTGCTCTCTTTCATTTTTTCAGGTTTAGTTTCAATATTGAGTCAAACTCTTTTGTTCATTCCTCTTTAGATCCAGAAGAGTACAGAGATTAATTAGTATTCGTGGCTGAACAACCATGAGGTAACATGGGTTTTCATCATGAAACGCTATGGAAAGTGATGGGCGATGTTGAGTTTGGTAGACCTCCTTGCCTTGAATTAATTCTACTTTATATCTAAAGCAGAAGGCTTCTGTTCCATAATTCAGTGGGATATCTTTTCAGGAAAACCAGCCTTATTATGAAGATAATATCACTCTCGAACTACAGTTACTGCAACAGTGAAAACATGCAAGTACTCCCCCCATCCTTTTTTTGTTTTTGTTTTTTTTTTTTGAGCAGAGAAATGTTTATTGCAGGGCCAAGCAGGGAGAGCCGGTGGCTCATGTTCTAAAGACCCAAACTCCACAAGTAGCCCTTTTAAATTAGCTATCTCACTATGAAGATTTTCAAACCATAAAAAAGAAATAGTTGAACAATTACCTCATGTCTTGAAATGGAAGAATTTACAGACTTGATTTGTTAGATATTGTTACCCATGAGGGAAATAACAGTAAACCCCACTTCAATAGGTATGTTGTGAATTTCCAGACAAAAGTGGAGAAGAGGAAAGTTCTGGAAGCTATGGGTGATGACTCAGGAGATTTTAAAGTTATAAGAAAAATTCTTGAACATCAAGAATTGCTGACAACATAGAGAAGAATCTCGACTTGGTAAAACATTACAAGGGATGGGAAGTGCTATAACGAAAAAGCAAATGGTTAGATTGACCTAGAGCTCTGTTTCTCAATCAGGAGACGTTTTGCCCCCTAGGTGATGTTTGGCAATGCCTGTAGACATTTAAAAAGAAACCTTTTAAACTTTAGTATAGCTTTAGAGTTACAAAAAAGTTGCTAACACAGTACAGAGACTTTCTGAATGCCTCTAGGTAGTTTCTCCTGTTGTTAACATCTCACACTAGTACGATACATTGTTATGACCAAAGAAACAATATGGACAACATTATTATTAACTAAATTTCATGACTTATTCAGATTTCCTTAGGTGTTACCTAGTATATTTTTTCTGTTTCAGGATCCTATCCAGAAAACTACATTGTATTAATTGTCATATCTCCTTAGCTTTCTCTAGGTGACAGTTTCTCAGATTTTCTTCGCTTTTGATGATCTTGACAGTTTTGAGGAGTACAGGTCAGGTATTTTGTAGAGTGTTCCTCAACTGCTATTTGTCTGATGTTATTCTCATGATTAGATTGGGGTTGTGGGCTTTTAAGGGGAAGGACAATAGAGGTGAAGTGCCATTCTCATCACATCATATGTAAGGCTATCAACATGACATCACTAATGGTGTTAATCTTGACCACCTGTTGAAGATAGTATTTGTGAGGTTTCTCCACTGTTAAGTTATTCCCATCCACTTCCCGCCCTGCCCATCCCATACTCTATTCTTTGGATGCAAGTCACATGCTTGTGTAGCCCTCCCTTGCAGGGTAAGGTATGCTCCATCTTGTCAAAGGGGGAGTATCTACGTAAATTATTTGGAATTCTGTACAGGAGATTTGTCTCTTCTCCCATATTTATTTATTCATTGTTCACTTACATTTGTATGGAATCCTGAATATTTATTACAGACATTTAGATTTTTATAACAGTCTGGGTAAGGTGCTTATGGCATCTAGTGGGCAGAGACAGTAGTTGCTGGTCCTATAATGCACAGGACAGATCTCCACAACAAAGAGTTGTTTCACCCCAAATGTCAATAACACCAAGGTTGAGAAACCCTGCTTTAGAGTCTTGGATGTTCTACTATGTTAGATATTGCATATGGAAATACAGGTCTAATTTCATAATTGAAGTCAGTGAATAAAAGTTGTGTTTTCAGAGAACTTTGCTGGAATACATAAAATGAATAATTCTTTTGGTGTTATATAGACATAAAGTAGGAGATTTAGTCTCTCTAAGACTATGTACAAAATGAGCTGGAAAGTTGAGGCAGCTACCCAGACTATTCAAATCCAGTGGTATCCTCCACCTATCACCCTTCTATTGAAAAATTTTGAATAGTACAGAGTGGTAGTGTGCACTGAGTGAATTTACTGAATATTTACTTAGCACCAGTGTATGAGTTCTGGGAATCAAGAGAGGCTTTGGAATGACCCTTGAGGTGGGAAGGTGAAATGAAAAAGAAAATGCCATTTCCTTCAAAGTCTACCTCTGTACAGGCTCCTTTCCACTTCCTTGCCTTGTACTAGAATGGTGGTACTCAACCAAGGTCAATTTTGCATCCCCCAAAACATTTGGAAACATCTGCAGATGTTTTGGGGGAAGTCACAACCTCAGGGGAGGGGTGGTGCTGGCATCTAATGAGACCAGGGATGCTGTTAAACATGGTATAATGCACAGGACAGCTCCCCAAATAAAGAATTATCCAGCCCCAAATGCCAATAGTGCCAAGGTTGAGAAACCCTGGACTAGAGGGGAAGAAAACAATCTTTCAACTTGATCAAATTAATTTCTCACAACCAGAGAAAGGTGTAGTTACCTTGGTAGAGCCCTTTTAAAATTTGTGTGTGTGTGTGTGTGTGTGTGTGTGTGAGCGTATGTGTGTGTTTCACCAAGCTCTTTTCACTACTTCTTTGTCCAGATGATTTCTGGTGCTGAAAGACATTTTCAGAGCATAGGTGCATCTGAGTAAAATCAAACTTCTTACGCTAGCCTATAAAACTCTGAAAAACCAGGCCCTCCCCACCTTTCTGTCTTCTTTCCATGCTCTTCTGCCCTTGGTTCTCTTGATCCAGCCAACTGTGAAAGGTGCAAGCCCAGACTGGCATTACGACCTTTGCATTTGATGATCCTTCTGCCTGGACCACTCTTCCCCAAGATTTAAGCATGGCTGGCTTCCTTTCATCATCCCCATCTCAGCTTAGACATCACCTTCTCAGTAAAGCTTTCCCTAATCACCCTATCTAAAGTATACCGCCACACAAAACTCTTGATCCCATAGTTTTATATTGTCCATAGCACTTACCACTTTCTGAAGTTATCTTATTCGTTTGTCTTCTACACTAACATACAAGCTCTCTAGGAGCAAGAACCATGTCTCTTTAGTTTAGCTCGTATCTGTGTGCCCCACACCCAGTCTGGCACAGAGTCAGAGTTAAATGAATATTTATTTAATGACAAAATGGATGGATAAATGAGTTTGGAGTAAAGATTTTAAATTTCTGGAAATTCGAATTTCTAAGAAATGTTTTTGTTTTGTTTTGTTTTGTTTTTGCTTCAGTAGGCTCTTAAGAAAAAAAATGAAAATTGGGGAGTAAAATTTCAAGTTCAGAATATTTAAAAAGAACTAGTTGTAGTTTGAAGTCTTCATCATTTAGGAGCACACTACATGGTATATAAATTTCATTAGATCATAAAATAGTTATGCTTGTTGTATTGCATATAAGTGAAGAATTTATTCAAGTAATTACAAATTCAGAATTAAATTAAAAATAACTAAACTTTCATTCCTAGATTTTTTCCCACTTAAGAGAAGTGGAAAAACCCTTGAGGACAGGTGAAAACATCAATGCTGAAGCTGTTAGGTTTTAGGACTTAGGATCCCAGGCAGAGATTGAAAACATTCACTCTTAGAAAACAAGCCAAGAGAAGTGAGCAAGAAAAATACCTCACAACTCACTGAACATAGATTTTACCCCCAGGGAACGTTGTCTACTTAGTTTTATTTTCTGAAGTATTACTATCAGCATTGAGGTATTACTGAGATATTACTGTCTTCTTTGATGCTTCAGTTCATGATCTTTTGAAAATAGAAAGTTTATCATCTATTGCTTTGTTCTTTCAATGCAGAGTTTTAATAAATAACTTATTGAGGTGAAATTCACACAGCATAAAATTAGCTATTTTAAACTATACAATTCAGTGACATTTAGCCCATTCACAATGTTGTACAACCGCCACCTCTACCTAGTTCCAAAACATTTCCAGAACTTCAAAGTAAAACCCTGCCCCCATTAAGCAGTGTCTCCTCTACCCTCAGCCTCTGACATTCACTTTTCCGCGTTCTGTCTCTATGGATTTATCTATTCTGGATATTTCATATAAATGGAATTATAGGGACTCCCCTGGCGGTGCAGTGATTAGGACTCAGCCAGGGGCCAGTGGGCCAGGGTTTGATCCCTGGTCGGGGAACTAAGATCCCGCAAGCCACATGGCACAGCCAAAAAAAAAAAAAAAAAAAAAAGAGGAATTATACATTATGTGACCTTTTGTGCCAGGCCTTTTTCACTTGGCATGCTGTTTTTAAGGTTCATCCATGTACTAACACATATCAGTATTTCATTCGTTCTTATGGCCAAATATTATTTGATTCTATGGTTATACCACATTTTGTTTATCCATTCATAAAATGATGGATCTTTGGGGTGTTTCCATTTTTTTTGGCTATCATGAATAAAGTTACTAGGAAATTGGGTTGTACATGTATTTGTTTGATTACCTGTTTACAGTTATTTGGGGTATATGCCAGGGGTGGAATTGCTGGATTATATGGTGATTCTGTGTTTACATTTTTGAGGAACTGCTGAACTGTTTTCTGCAGCTGTACCATTTTGCATTCCCACTAACAATGTGGGAGGGCTCCAATTTCTCCACATTCTTGTCAATACTTGTTATTTTCCTTTTTCTTTTTTTATAGCCTTCGCAGTGAATGTGTAGTGGTGTCTCACTGTGGTTTCAATTTACATTTCCCTGACGACTAATGAGGCTGAGCATCTTGTCCTGTGTTTATTGTACATTTTGAGTGTAGATTATTTCTTTTTTAAAAATTTTAATTTTATTTATTTAGTTTTTTTATACAGCAGGTTCTTGTTAGTTATCTATTTTATACATATTAGTGTATATATGTCAATCCCAAACTCCCAATTCATCCCACCACCACCACTCCCACCTCCCTCTTTCCCCCCTTGGTGTCCATACTTTTGTTCTCTACATCTGTGTCTCTATTTCTGCCTTGCAAACCGGTTCATCTGTACCATTTTTCTAGATTCCACATATATGAGTTAATATACGATATTTGTTTTTCTCTTTCTGACTTACTTCATGCTGTATGACAGTCTCCAGGTGCATCCACGTCTCTACAAATGACCCAATTTCGTTCCTTTTTATGGTTGAGTAATTTTCCATTGTATATATGTACCACATCTTCGTTATCCATTCGTCTGTCGATGGACATTTAGGTTGCTTCCATGACCTGGCTATTGTAAATAGTGCTGCAATGAACATTAGGGTGCGTGTGTCTTTTTGAATTATGGTTTTCTCTGGGTATTTGCCCAGTAGTGGGATTGCTGGGTCATATGGTAATTCTCTTTTTAGTTTTTTAAGGAAACTCCATAATGTTCTCCAGAGTGGCTTTATCAATTTACATTCCCATCAACAGTGCAAGAGGGTTCCCTTTTCTCCACACCCTCTCCAGCATTTGTTGTTTGTAGATTTTCTGGTGATGCCCATTCTAACCTGTGTGAGGTGATACCTCATTGTAGTTTTGATTTGCATTTCTCTAATGATTAGTGATGTTGAGCAGCTTTTCATGTGCCTCTTGGCCATCTGTATGTCTTCTTTGGAGAAACGTCTGTTTAGGGTTGTTTGTTTTTTAAATATTGAATTGCATGAGCTGTTTATATATTTTGGAGATTAATCCTTTGTTGATTTGTTTGCAAATATTTTCTCCCATTCTGAGGGTTGTCTTTTTTTTTTTTTTGCAGCCATTTCTTTTACTTAGATCTGTCCCCATGCTGGTACATATAGATCAATTTCATTCACATAAATATATTGAATAAATTTACCATATTTTATTCGTCCACTGATGAAAAAAATCTTCTTCATTAAATAAGTCTTACCCATTAACAGAATGATAAGTACTTGTGTTTTATTGGAAAGACACTCTAATCCCCTTTCAAACATGTATTACAAGCATATCTTTTTAATAACCTTTTGAAGACTGCTGACATGTGATAATGAGGTCTGCTCTCCCCTCCCTGCTGAGTGTCATGAGATCTACCTGTATGTCAGAAGGCTTCTGAAAACCCAGAAAAATTCTTGAAGGGCTTTTTTAGGAAGTGCTATATACTAAAGAAAGTTTGCGATTTTTGACATGTTAAGGAACTGAGGTATGGTGTTTGCCTAGCCTCTGGATATTAAGCATTTCCCTCCTTCCTTCCTGCAATGCCATTCTTAGTAAATGACCAAGTTTTGTTTAAAATTCTACATCTATGGCTCTTTTTTTCATAGCACCATTCTTTTTGTTTGTTTGTTTGTTTTTTTTGCGGTACGCGGGCCTCTCACTGCCGTGGCCTCTCCCGTCGCGGAGCACAGGCTCCAGACGCGCAGGCCCAGCGGCCATGGCCCACGGGCCCAGCCGCCCTGCGGCACGTGGGACCCTCCCGGACCGGGGCACAAACCCGCGTCCCCTGCACCGGCAGGCAGACGCTCAACCACTGCGCCACGAGGGAAGCCCTCATAGCACCATTCTTTGATTAATTGACATTACATTTTCCCCAGTGATGCATTGTGCATATTTTTATGTGTCTCTTTGGACGGAGTTTCTGTGTAAGAAACTGTGTGAAAGTTGCTGTAGAAAAATTACTTAGAAGTTGAACTGTTGGTTTAGAGGGTTTGAGTATCTTGGGGTTTATCTAAATATTGCCAAATTGCTTTGCTAGAGTAGCTATTCTAATTTGTCCTACTTTCTATATAAGATTTCCCTTTTCACACCACTCTTACCAGCAGGTGGTGCTGTGAAACATTTAATCTGGTTGCTGAACGTGGTATCTTTTTGTTGTTTTCATCTACATTTACATGGTTATTTATGGTACTGTTCTCTGTTCTATACCGTTGATCTGTCTAGTCTTACATGAATAACACACTATTTTAATTCCTATAACTTTAAATAATAAAGAAATAACTTTAAATAATACATTTTGATATTCGTAGAAACCTATGTTCTTTCTATCGTGCAACACTGCCTTGATAGCATACTTTTTACATGTACTTAGCTCTTTCTAGTATCTTATCTCTGTAAAATATTTTAAGCTTCTGGAAGTGAAAGAATGTTTATTAGGCACCATCTGTATACTGAATATGGGTTAATTTCTGTTGCTTCTTTCTTAGCACTTATTAGGGTGTGATACATATAGCAGGTAAATGAATGAATGAAAAAACTAGCAGATCTCTGCCTCAATCGGTCAATGGGTGTGTGAAAGAAGATCTAATTAGGCTGTGGCCTTGCCTGATGCATTAACTCATACCATTATTGTACCAGCACCTGGCACCTACAGTAATGGGTCCTCTCAGCTTTATCAGAGTTCCTGGAAGGAGTGCTATTAAAGCCGGTTCCTGAGTTCCTGCTTTAGTTTCTAAAACATTATTCCACTGGGTCTTCCTGCCCCAGACTCAAGAGAGTATCATTGATGAGCTAGGACAGTAAGGGACCATCTCTGAGTGATACCTACCACTGAGGGTTGTCTTTTTGTCTTATTTATAGTGTCCTTTGCTGTGCAAAAGCTTTTAAGTTTCATTAGGTCCCATTTGTTTATGTTTGTTTTTATTTCCATTACTCTAGGAGGTGGGTCAAAAAAGATCTTGCTGTGATTTATGTCAAAGAGTGTTCTTCCTATGTTTTCCTCTAAGAGTTTTAGAGTGTCCAGTCTTACATTTAGGTCATTAATCCATTTTGAGTTTATTTTTGTGTATGGTGTTAGGGAGTGTTCTAATTTCATTCTTTTACATGTAGCTGTCCAGTTTTCCCAGCACCACTTATTGAAGAGACTGTCTTTTCTCCATTGTATATCCTTGCCTCCTTTGTCATAGATTAGTTGACAATAGGTGCATGGGTTTATCTCTGGGCTTTCTATCCTGTTCCATTGATCTATATTTCTGTTTCTGTGCAAGTACCATATAGTCTTGATTACTGTAGCTTTTTTTTTTTTACATCTTTATTGGAGTATAATTGCTTTACGATGGTGTGTTAGTTTCTGCTTTATAACAAAGTGAATCAGTTATACATATACAAATGTTCCCATATCTCTTCCCTCTTGTGTCTCCATCCCTCCCACCCTCCCTATCCCACCCCTCCAGGCGGTCACAAAGCACCGAGCTGATCTCCCTGTGCTATGCGGCTGCTTCCAACTAGCTACCTACCTTACGTTTGGTAGTGTATACATGTCCATGCCTCTCTCTCGCCCTGTCACAGCTTACCCTTCCCCCTCCCCATATCCTCAAGTCCATTCTCTAGTATGTCTGTGTCTTTATTCCTGTCTTACCCCTAGGTCCTTCATGACATTTTTTTCCTTAAATTCCATATATATGTGTTAGCATACGGTATTTGTCTTTCCCTTTCTGACTTACTTCACTCTGTATGACAGACTCTAGGTCTATCCACCTCATTACAAATAGCTCAATTTCGTTTCTTTTTATGGCTGAGTAATAGTCCATTGTATATATGTGCCACATCTTCTTTATCCATTCATCCGATGATGGACACTTAGGTTGTTTCCATCTCCGGGCTATTGTAAATAGAGCTGCAATGAACATTTTGGTACATGACTCTTTTTGAATTATGGTTTTCTCAGGGTATATGCCCAGTAGTGGGATTGCTGGGTCATATGGTAGTTCTATTTTTAGTTTTTTAAGGAACCTCCGTAACTGTTCTCCATAGTGGCTGTACCAATTCACATTCCCACCAGCAGTGCAAGAGTGTTCCCTTTTCTCCACACCCTCTCCAGCATTTATTGTTTCTAGATTTTTTGATGATGGCCATTCTGACTGGTGTGAGGTGATACCTCATTGTAGTTTTGATTTGCGTTTCTCTAATGATTAGTGATGTTGAGCATCTTTTCATGTGTTTGTTGGCAGTCTGTATATCTTCTTTGAAGAAATGTCTATCTAGGTCTTCTGCCCATTTTTGGATTGGGTTGTTTGTTTTTTTGTTATTGAGCTGCATGAGCTGCTTATAAATTTTGGAGATTAATCCTTTATCAGTTGCTTCATTTGCAAATATTTTCTCCCATTCTGAGGGTTGTCTTTTGGTCTTGTTCATGGTTTCCTTTGCTGTGCAAAAGATTTTAAGTTTTATTAGGTCCCATTTGTTTATTTTTGTTTTTATTTCCATTTGTCTAGGAGGTGGGTCAAAAAGGATCTTGCTGTGATTTATGTCATAGAGTGTTCTGCCTATGTTTTCCTCTAAGAGTTTGATAGTTTCTGGCCTTACATTTAGGTCTTTAATCCATTTTGAGCTTATTTTTGTGATGGAGGATTACTGTAGCTTTGTAGTATAGTCTGAAGTCAGGGAGTCATTCCTCCAGCTCTGTTTTCTTTTTTTCCTCAGGTTGCTTTGGCTACTCAGGGTCTTTTGTGTCTCCATACAAATTTTAAGATTTTTTGTCCTAGTTCTGTAAAAAATGCCATTGGTAATTTAATAGGGATTGCATTGAATCTGTAGATTGCTTTGGGTAGAATAGTCGTTTTCACAATATTGATTCTTCCAATCCAAAAACATGGTATGTATCTCCATCTGTTTGTGTCATCTTCGATCTCTTTCATCAGTGTCTTATAGATTACTGAGTAGAGGTCTTTTACCTCCTTAGGTAGGTTTATTCCTAGGTATTTTATTCTTTTGTTGCAATGGTGAAAGGGATTGTCTCCTTAATCTCTCTTTCTGATCTTTCATCGTTAGTGTATAGGAATACAAGAGATTTCTGTGCATTAATTTTGTATCCTGCTACTTTACCAAATTCATTGATTAGCTCTATTTGTTTTCTGGTGGCATCTTTAGGGTTATCTATGCATAATATCATATCCTCTGCAAACAGTGAGTTTTTTTTGTTTTTTTGTTTTGTTTTGTTTTGCAGTACGCAGGCCTCTCACTGCCGTGGCCTCTCCCGTTGTGGAGCACAGGCTCCGGACGCGCAGGCCCAGTGGCCATGGCTCACGGGCCCAGCTGTTTCGCGGCACGTGGGACCCTCCCGGACCAGGGCATGAACCCGCGTCCCCTGAATTGGCAGACGGACTCCCAACCACTGCGCCACCAGGGAAGCCCAACAGTGACAGTTTTACTTCTTTTCCAATTTCGATTCCTTTTATTTCTTTTTCTTCCCTGATTGCTGTGGCTAGGACTTCCAAAACTATGTTGAATAATAGTGGTGAGAGTGAACATCCTTGTCTTGTTCCTGATCTTAGAGAAATGCTTTCAGTTTTTCACCATTGAGAATGATATTGGCTGTGAGTTTGTCGTATGTGGCCTTTATTATTTTGAGGTAGGTTTCCTCTATGCCCACTTTCTGGAGAGTTTTTATCATAAATGGGTGTTCAATTTTGTCGAAAGCTTTTTCTACATCTATTGAGATGATCATATGGTTTTTTTTCTTCAGTTTGTTGATATGGTGTATCACATTGATTGATTTGCATATGTTGAAGAATCCTTGCATTCCTGTGTTAAATCCCACTTGATTTTGGTGTATGATCCTTTTAATGTGCTGTTGGATTCTGTTTGCTAGTATTTTGTTGAGGATTTTTGCATCTATATTCATCAGTGATATTGGTCTGTAATTTTCTTTTTTTGTAGTATCTTTGGTTTTGGTATCAGGGTGATGGTGGCCTCATAGAATGAGTTTGGCAGTGTTTCTCCCTCTGCAGTTTTTCGGAAGAGTTTGAGAAGGATGGGTGTTAGCTCTTCTCTAAATGTTTGATGTAGTTCACCTGTGAAGCCATCTGGTCCTGGACTTTTGTGTGTTGGAAGATTTTTAATCACAGTTTCAATCTCATTACTTGTGATTGTTCTGTTCCTATTTTCTATTTCTTCCTGGTTCAGTCTTGGAAGGTTATACCTTTCTAAGATTTTGTCCATTTCTTCCAGGTTGTCCACTTTATTGGCATAGAGTTGCTTGTAGTCGTCTCTTATGATGCTTTGTATTTCTGTGGTGTCCATTGTGACTTCTCCTTTTTCATTTCTAATTTTATGGATTTGAATTCTCTCCCTCTTTTTCTTGATGCATCTGGCTAAAGGTTTATCAGTTTTGTTTATCTTCTCAAAGAAGCAGCTTTTAGTTTTATTGCTCTTTGCTGTTGTTTTCTTTGTTTCTATTTCATTTATTTCTGCTGTGATCTTTATGACTTCTTTCCTTCTGCTAACTTTGGGTTTTGTTTGTTCTTCTTTCTCTAGTTCCTTTAGGTGTAACATTAGATTGTTTATTTGAGATTTTTCTTGTTTCTTGAGGTAGGATTGAATTGCTATAAACTTCCCTCTTAAAACTGCTTTTGCGGACTTCCCTGGTGGTGCAGTGGTTAAGAATCCACCTGCCAATGCAGGGGACACGGGTTCGAGCCCTGGTCTGGGAAGATCCCACATGCCGTGGAGCTACTGAGCCTGCGCGCCACAACTACTGAGCCCATGTTCCGCAACAAGAGAAGCCACCACAATGAGAAGCCCGCACACCGCAATGAAGAGCAGCCCCCATTCCCACAACTAGAGAAAGCCCGCGTGCAGCGACGAAGACCCAACGCAGCCCAAAATAAATAAATAAATAAATTTATTTTTTTTCAGAAACTGCTTTTGCTGCATCCCATAGGTTTTGGATCATTGTGTTTTTGTTGTCATTTGTCTCTTGGTATTTTTTGGTTTCCTCTTTGATTTCTTCAGTGATCACTTGGTTATTTAGTAGCGTATTGTTTAGCCTCCATGTGTTTGTGTTTTTTATATTTTTTCTCTGTAATTTATTTCAAATCTCATAGCGTTGTGGTCAGAAAAGTTGCTTGATATCATTTCAATTTTCTTAAATTTACCGAGGCTTGATTTGTGACCCAAGATGTGATCTATCCTGGAGGATGTTCCATGCGCACTTGTGAAGAAAGTGTAATCTTCTGTTTTCAGATGGAATGTCCTATAAATATCAATTAAATCTATCTGGTCTATTGTGTCATTTAAAGCTTGTGTTTCCTTATTAATTTTCTGTCTGGATGATCTGTCCATTGGTGTAAATGGGGTGTTAAAGTTCTCCACTATTATTGTGTTACTGTCAATTTCCTCTTTTATAGCTGTTGGCGTTTGAATTATGTATTGAGGTGCTCCTATGTTGGGTGCATATATATTTATAATTGTTATATCTTCTTCTTGGATTGAATCCTTGATCATTATGTAGTGTCCTTCCTTGTCTCTTGTAACATTCTTTATTTTAAAGTCTACTTTATCTGAAATGAGTATTATGACTCCAGCTTTCTTTTGATTTCCATTTGCATGGAATCTTTTTCCATCCTTCACTTTCAGTCTGTATGTGTCCCAAGGTCTGAAGTGGGTCTCTTGTAGGCAGCATATATATGGGTCTTATTTTTGTAGCCATTCAGCAAGCCTATGTCTTTTTTTTTTTTTTTTTTTGCGTTACGCAGGACTCTCACTGTTGTGGCCTCTCCTGTTGCAGAGCACAGGCTCTGGATGCGCACGCTCAGCGGCCATGGCTCACAGGCCCAGCCGCTCGGTGGCATGTGGGATCTTCCCGGACCGGGGCACGAACCTGTGTCCCCTGCATCGGCAGGCGGACTCTCAACCACTGCGCCACCAGGGAAGTCCAAGCCTATGTCTTTTGGTTGGAACATTTAATCCATTCACATTTAAGGTATTTATCGATATGTATGTTCCTATTACTATTTTCTTAATTGTTTGGGGTTTGTTTTTGTAGGTCCTCTTCTTCTCTTATGTTTACCACTTAGAGAAGTTCCTTTAACATTTGTTGTAGAGCTGGTTTGGTGGTGCTGAATTCTCTTAGCTTTTGCTTGTCTGTAAAGCTTTTGATTTCTCTGTAGAATCTAAATGAGATCCTTGCTGGGTAGAGTAATCTTGGTTGTAGGCTCTTCCCTTTCATCACTTTAAGTATATCATGCCACTCCCTTCTGACTTGTAGAGTTTCTGCTGAGAAATCAGCTATTGACCTTATGGGAGTTCCATTGTATGTTATTTGTCATTTTTCCCTTGTTGCTTTTAATAATTTTTCTTTGTCTTTAACTTTTGTCAATTTGATTACTATATGTCTCAGTGTGTTTCTCCTTGGGTTTATCCTGCCTGGGACTCCCCGTGCTTCCTGGACTTGGGTGGCTATTTCCTTTCCCATGTTAGTGAAATTTTTGACTATAATCTCTTCAAATATTTTCTCTGGTCCTTTCTCTGTCTCTTCTCCTTCTGGGACCTCTATAATAACGTGAATGTTGGTGTGTTTAATGTTGTCGTAAACGTCCCTTAGGCTGTCTTCATTTTTTTTTCATTCTTTCTTCTTTATTCTGTTCTGCAGCAGTGAATTCCACCATTCTCTCTTCCAGGTCACTTGTCTGTTCTTCTGCCTCAGTTATTCTGCTATTGATTCCTTCTAGTGTATTTTTTCATTTCAGTTATTGTATTGTTCATCTGTGTTTGTTCTTTAATTCTTCTAGGTCTTTGTTAAATATTTCTTGCATCTTCTCAATCTTTGCCTCCATTCTTTTTCTGAGGTCCTGGATCATCTTCACTATCATTATTCCGAATTCTTTTTCTGGAAGCTTGCCTATCTCCACTTCACTTAGCTGTTTTCCTGGGGTCTTATCTTGTTCTTTCATCTGGTACATAGTCCTGTGCCTTTTCATTTTGTCTATCTTTCTGTGAATGTGGTTTTTGTTCCTCAGGCTGCAGGACTGTAGTTCTTCTTGCTTCTGCTGTTGGCCCTCTTGTGGATGAGGCTATCTGAGAGGCTTGTGCAAGCTTCCTGATGGGAGGGATTGGTGGTGGGTAGAGCTGGGTGTTACTCTGGTGGGCAGAGCTCAGTAAAACTTTGATTCACTTGTCTGCTGATGGGTGGGGCAGAGTTCCCTCCCTCTTGCTTGTTTGGCCTGAGGCGACCCAGCACTGGAGCTTACAGGCTCTTTGGTAGGGCTAATGGTGGACTCCAGGAGGGCTAACACCAAGGAGTACTTCCCAGAACTTCTGCTGCCAATGTCCTTGTCCCCGTAGTGGGCCACAGCCATCCCCTGCCTCTGCAGGAGACCCTCCAACACTAGCAGGTAGGTCTGGTTCAGTCTCCTATGGGGTCACTGCTCCTTCCCCTTGCGTCCTGATGCATACATTACTTTGTGTGGGCCTTCCAAGAGTGGAGTCTCTGTTTCCCCCAGACCTATTGAAGTCTTGCAATCAAATCCCACTGGCCTTCTAAGTCCGATTCTTTGGGAATTCCTCCTCCCATTGCTGGATCCCCAGGGGGGAAGCCTGATGTGGGACTCAGAACCTTCACTCCCGTAGGTGGACTTCTGTGGTATAATTGTTCTCCAGTTTGTGAGTCACCCACCCAGTGGTTATGGGATTTGATTTGATTGTGATTGCACCCCTCCTACCATCTCATTGTGGCTTCTCCTTTGTCTCTGGATGTGGGGTATCTTTTTTGGTGGGTTCCAGTGTCTTTCTGTCGATGATTGTTCAGCAGTTATTTGTGATTCTGGTGCTCTCACAAGAGGGAGTGAGTGCATGTCCTTCTACTCCACCATCTTCAGATTATTTCTGACTTTAGAATATTTCTGAACGTTTACAGTTTCTTTTATACTGTGCAGAAGATAGAAAGAACAGAAGCAAACAGGAATGAAAGAGCTAGTGTTATAAAATTATATTTGGCAGATACCCCAAATGTCTTCCTGGCCTCAACTCCTGAGAATATCACATTTTCCATAACACTGCAAAGTTCCTTTCTGATATCAGGTCTTACTGGCCTTGAATATTTGCTGATACAGTTACATTTAACTGTATCATAGCAGGAATGTCATAAAAGTGGCAGACAGGAAATACGGAAGGCATATAGATGGGGCAAGTTGACCATCAACTCCATGTATCCATTGGGTAAAGAGGAGGTTGCAACCTCCTCTACAAAGGAGTGGACCTTTGTAGAGTAGATTGACCACATGCAGATAATTGACAAATGTATTGGAAGAGTTTACTTTTTTTCTTGAACAAATTAGGTAATGGAGAAGAAATCATCTTTCCCCTCAAAATTTCCACTTGCTTTCTCAGACACATTCCACATACATAGAACAAACCATATTTTCCTGTTTTTTTTAAAATGATATTCCTGATTGTTCTTTTAATCTGAGCAATACAGGGCACTTTAATAAATGTGGTTATGGTAATTTTGCTTATGATTAGATTATCAAACGTCTGGCAAATTGACATGAGGTCAGCAATGTAGCAAAATAGGTTGAGCTTTGAGCCCAGTCAGGAGATCTGTGTTCCGGTCCCCAGTTCTGAAATAACTAGCTCTGTAAACTTGGATAAATTACTTAACCTCTTGAAGCCCCAGTTTCCTCATTTGTAAATAAATGAATGATTGGACTCTAGATTATCCTTAAAGTCCATTACAGCTCTAAAATTCTATTTGAGAGGTTCATGTGTTATGTTAAATTTCAGAGGCAATGCATACTATTTCTATGTTTGCATATATAAAAATTAAAACTGTTGCCTCAGTTCAAACATGTATCAACAGAATAAGTTAAAAAGGAGAAAAAAATAAGGCCTAGGGACACAGGCTTTCAAGTTCTGAAGCCACACTCCTCTTTGTGTACTGGCTAAGTGCCTCGGTATTTTCTACATGTGGTGATCTGTCCTCTGCCCTGAGGTTTCTTAATCTAAGTTTTGCAATGTGTGTCGTAGATATTTGTTTATCAAACATAATGCAACTGGC
Source organism: Monodon monoceros (assembly GCF_005190385.1). Lineage (NCBI taxonomy): Eukaryota > Metazoa > Chordata > Mammalia > Artiodactyla > Monodontidae > Monodon > Monodon monoceros. Next base: position 92,222,185 of record NW_021703779.1, on the reverse strand, counting down.
TCAGACAGGACATAACACTATTTCCTAGTCAGTGGCTAAAACATTTCTCACCTCCTGAACTTTACCAATCTTAAATTCCATAACTTCTGTGACCTCAAATGAAGATACCTTGACTTTCACTTAATCTGATGATGGATTTTATTTTTTGCAGGAAGATACTGGGTTTTGAAACGATCCCCTCCCTTCACTTGTGGAAAACGTTATACTAAATGATAAGGTGATTCTGCCCTGCCACCCATACAGCTTCCTTCCAGGCCTTGTGGCACAAGACCTGGGGAGATCTGGGTCATTTCATTGCCATTGCCAGGGGAGTAAAACTGACAACTCTAGTCCCTGATGAAGAGTCAAGAGCTTACGATCTATCTGGGAAGGGTTATGTTACATGTAGGTAAAGCATGTTCATAATCTTGGGATTAATATACAAAGCCAATGGAAAGGGTGAAGCTGGTCATCTCAGATGAGAGAAGCTGACGTGGTCTTTGCATTAGTATTTATTTCCAATTTTAGAGGTTTCCTCATATTAGGATGCTACCAGAAAACTACTAGAGCTAATCAATGAATTTGGTAAAGTAGCAGGATTCAAAATTAATGCACAGAAATCTCTTGCTTTCCTATACACTAATGATGAAAAATCTTAAAGAGAAATTAAGGAAACTATCCTATCTACCATTGCAACAGAAAAGAATAAAATACCTAGGAATAAACCTCCCTAAGGAGACAAAAGACCTGTATGCAGAAAACTATAAGACACTGATGAAAGAAATCAAAGATGACACAAACAGATGGAGATATATACCATGTTCTTGGATTGGAAGAAAAAACATTGTGAAAATGACTATACTACCCAAAGCAATCTACAGATTCAATGCAATCCCTATCAAGCTGCCAAGGGCATTTTTCACAGAAGTAGAACAAACCATTTTAAAATTTGTATGGAAACACAAAAGACCCCGAATAGACAAAGCAATCTTGAGAAAGAAAAACGGAGCTGGAGGAATCAGGCTTCCTGACTTCAGACTATACTACAAAGCTACAGTAATCAAGACAGTATGGTACCAGCAAAAAACAGAAATATAGTTCAATGGAACAGGATAGAATGCCCAGAGATAAACCCATGCACATATGGTCACCTTATCTTTGACAAAGGAGGGAAGGATATACAATGGAGAAAAGACAGTCTCTTCAATAAGTGGTGCTGGGAAAACTGGACAGCTACATGTAAAAGAATGAAATTAGAACACTTCCTAACACATACACAAAAACAAACTCAAAATGGATTAAAGACTTAAATGTAAGGCCAGACACTATAAAACTCTTAGAGGAAAATATAGCCAGAATCCTCTATGACATAAATCACAGCAAGATCCTTTTTGACCCACCTCCTCAAGAAATGGAAATGAAAACAAAAATAAACACGTGAGATCTAATGAAACTTAAAAGCTTTTGCATAGCAAAGGAAACCATAAACAAGACAAAAAGACAACCCTCAGAATGGGAGAAAATATTTGCAAATGAAACAACTGACAAAGGATTAATCTCCAAAATATACAAGCAGCTAATGCAGCTCAATAACAAAAAAGCAAACAACCCAATCCAAAAATGGGCAGAAGACCTAGATAGACATTTCTTCAAAGAAGATATACAGACTGCCAACAAACACATGAAAAGATGCTCAACATCACTAATCATTAGAGAAACGCAAATCAAAACTACAAATGAGGTATCACCTCACACCAGTCAGAATGGCCATCATCAAAAAATCTAGAAACAATAAATGCTGGAGAGGGTGTGGAGAAAAGGGAACACTCTTGCACTGTTGGTGGGAATGTAAATTGGTACAGCCACTATGGAGAACAGTATGGAGGTTCCTTAAAAAACTAAAAATAGAACTACCATATGACCCAGCACTCCCACTACTGGGCATATACCCTTAGAAATCCATAATTCAAAAAGAGTCATGTACCAAAATGTTCATTGCAGCTCTATTTACAGTAGCCAGGTCATGGAAGCAACCTAAGTGTCCATCAACAGATGACTGGATAAAGAAGATGTGGCACATATATACAATGGAATATTACTCAGCCATAAAAAGGAAAGAAATTGAGTTATTTGCAGTGAGGTGGTTGGACCTAGAATCTGTCATACAGAGTGAAGTAAGTCAGAAAGAGAAAAATACCGTATGCTAACACATATATATATGGAATCTAAAAAAAAAAAAAGGTTGTAATGAACCTAGAGGCAGGACAGGAATAAAGATGCAGATGTAGAGAATGGACTTGAGGACATGGGGAGGGGGAAGGGTAAGCTGGGACAAAGTGAAAGAATAGCATTGACATATATACACTACCAAATGTAAAATAGATAGCTAGTAGGAAGCAGCTGCATAGCACAGGGAGATCAGCTCAGTGCTTTGTGGCCACCTAGAGGGGGGGGATAGGGGGGGTGGGAGGGAGATGCAAGAGGGAGTGGATATCGAGATATATGTATACATATAGCTGATTCACTTTGTTATACAGCAGAAACTAATACAACATTGTAAAGCAATTACACTCCAATAAAGATGTCAAAAAAAAACTGTACTAGATAAGATAAAGGCTCTATCAAACTTTATGATCACAGAACTTTATCAGAAAAGTGATCTATTCTGCACTAACTTAAGACCTGTTTTTCATATATTTATTACTTCTTGGCTATTTTTTGTTAATTTACAGGTGTACTTCGCATCAGTGCTTTCCTTGTGTTTCTGTATTTAGTCTTTCTCTTAGCCCTAGGTCAGCTTGTTTATTTCCCAAAAAGAAGCAGTTTCTGCAAAATGCTGGGGAAAATCCTGAATGTACACGAATAGGGATATGACTAATACATTATGGTATACCCATACTATGGAATACTGTGTAACAGTGAAAAAAGGATGAGGTAAAATTCTTTAGATACCTATCTACATACAAACATAATGACATGGAATAATGTTTGTGATATATTATTAAGTGCATAAGAGCAATTTGAAGAGCAACATGCATAATCTCATTTTGAAAAAATAAGTATATGTGACTGTATATATGCACAGCAAACATTTAGAATGATATATACCAGATTGTTTACAGTTATGTCTGTGGAGAGGTATCAGAGATTCTTTTACTTCATATACTTCTATTTGAACAAAAGAAGTAAACACGCACTTCATTTGTAATAAAATATATATATATGTATATATATATGTATATATATATATATATACATATATATATATAATAAAGAGACAATCAGGGCTTCCCTGGTGGCGCAGTGGTTGAGAGTCCGCCTGCCGATGCAGGGGACACGGGTTCGTGCCCCGGTCCGGGAAGATCCCACATGCCGCGGAGCGGCTGGGCCCGTGAGCCATGGCTGCTGAGCCTGCGCGTCCGGAGCCTGTGCTCTGCAACGGGAGAGGCCACAACAGTGAGAGACCGTCAGTGGAAAGTGGGGCTTGCTGTGTGAAAATTTGCTTTGTAAATAGCCTTTCAGAAATGTATTATTCCATGTACAGTGGTGTACAGCTACTAAGAGTTTGTCCACCTTCATATAGGACCTAATCTGCACCATGGCTCAATAAAGAGCAAGCATAGTCTCAGGCAGGAGCTGATTCATAAACTGATCTAGACTTCCATACTTAAATTTTGCCCAGGGGCAATAAAATCAGATTTGTTGAACTCTTTCATAAATACCATTGAAATGAGCTTGCAGAAAGTTGAGGTTAGCCACCGATTCTGAAAGTTGCCAGTGTGGATGTATTAGATACATATCATAGCCAAAAGTGACTCTCAAAATCTATGAATTCGCCTTCAAGGTATTTGCTTTAAATGTCTTTTTATGGGAAGGGTTTTCCCTGGGTCTAATATAGAAGTAGGATGTTCCAAAATAAGACTTTGCTTCTCTCTTAGATGGGTTTATGTGATAAAGAGATGGACATGTGAAACATTACTTATTCAGTCATATGTACATTTCCTCTGGAATAATAATAGTATCCACCTCATAGGCTCATTGCGAGGGTAAAATGAAATAATACATGTAATGTGTTTGGGGCAGTGCCCGGCACATACTAAGTATTCAATAACTGGTGGCCATCATTATCGAATCACTTGCTAAAGATTTTCCATTTGAATAACAATAACTTGGCCTGTACCAGTTGCCATATATGGTCCAAGTGAAGGAGACATATTTCTTACAGTATTTTAGTTTGAAAAAGGATTGCTTTGAATGAATGTTCGAAGGTTTAAGCAGAGTGAATACCTAGGTATAATGATGGGGCTTGTGGATTTCATAGAAGGCATTAGAAAGGGTATATTTAGAGGATTGAAAAGAATGGGGGTTGGCTTGGAGGTCAGAGAGTGATTTAGTGAATGAAAGTGAAGGTGGTGGTTGTGGACCACTTCGAAAGGAATTTAGCCCTTGGCTTTAAAGAAGTCACTCAATAAATAGGAGAATCTGGAGAAAGATAGGTGTGGTGTAATGGAAGGATACGAGTTTTGGTTCTAGTTTCCTTTTTTCTCATCTGTAAAATGAGGAGGTCAAAGTTAGTAATTAATAGTAATTAATAGTAATTAAATTTTCTACATGCTTGCCATAAGCCAGGCATCTTAGGAGCATGATTTCATTGAACCCTCCCTCAGAAAAGCCTTATGAATGAGGTACCATTATTATCCTCAACTCACATATGAGGAGGCTGAGGCTCAGAAGAGGTTATATAACTTGGTCTAGGGTGGTCCAAGTCCAAAGCCCAAATAGTTTTCCTCCTGCTACTCTGACTCTCTGTGGCCTCCTGACTCTAGTAGCCAATGATTCTGAGTAAGGGACATTTAAAATTTTTTAAATTTTAAAATTTGGCTTGTCTTTTAAGAATGGGTGATGAAATCAAATCTTCTTGTATGTGAAAAGGAAAGGAAAATAGAGATTTAAGGTGAGTTATGATATTGACGACCTTTTCCCCTAACATTACTGGGCTAGAATCACTACAGAAAATGGGCAAAATATAAAAAAAGGTAACTTTTTGCAGATTTGATGACTACCACCGCCCATTAATTTGCCTCTGGTCTTATGGATAATATGAATATCTATTTTTCTTTTTGGGAAGGTTGCTAAAGCAATTTGCAAGGATATTGTGGAGGATTTTATTTAGAGGGGATAGGAATTCGTTTTTCAAAAGAGAAAGAATGAGTTAATGAGAGACAGTAAATTCAAGTTTCATTAAAACCCTGCTGGGATTTTGATTTGGACTTTACAGATGAATTTGGGAAGAACCGAGTTTTTACTATACTGTGTTTTCCCATCCAGATGCGTTCAGTGTCTTTCCATTTGTTTTGGCTTTTCAATTAATTTAAAAGCCAGTGAAATGTACTGGAATGACAAGAAATAGTTGTTTGAAAAGATAAAGAAGTCATTTCTCAAAAAATGACATTAAATCTAGCTGCAGTGGCTTTGGCCATTTTTGAAAGGAGTAGCCTAGGTTATTATTTATGTTCACAGTGAGAGCATCTTCTGCCTAGGTTTCTGATTTCACCAGTTGTTTCAGACATGCGATTGAAGACAATATTTGGCTTGGTTATTGGGTCTGAGAAAAAAAAAAGGTCTCATGAATGACAAAGCATAACATCATTTGTCTATGCAAATATTATTATAAAGTCCTGCTGCTTGTAGTGGGACCAAAAAGGAAATTATTATTTTACAAACATGTGAAGTATGTTTAACATGCGAAGGCTTGTTACACAATCAATGAAGAACAGTTGTTTTCTGCCCTTCCATAAATAACTAATGCCAAGAGCAGCCTGGCTATCTGTTTCAGCTTCTTGTTACAGGAGAGTAAAATGGGCAAGGCCTATTATATCAATACCCGCTAACAGAGCTGTCTTGGTAAATTCTGTTTGCCTTCAGTTTAATTTCCATGCTTTCGGTGGCTTTTATGTTGTATTTTGAATCTGTCAATTGCACTGTACGTTTTCCTAACTCTTCTCCATTTTCACATGTTTATCTCTTCTGTTTCTAATTGGACTAGTAGTTCTGGGAAATACTTATTACCCAGGAAGCCTGATGTAGTGGTAGGCACCCCGGTCTAGGAGTCTTGGGAACTGTGGTAGGAAATCCGGGCTCTGCTACTAGTTAGTTGTATGACTAGACAAGTCATTTAACCTGCATCTGTTTCTCTATTTGTAAACAGGATAATAATCCCCTGTCTTCCAAACTAGTAAACAATGGTGCAAATGTTCTCTCTAAAATGTCAGACAGTTGGCTGGGGGAATGTTTTGTTCCCGGGTAGTTGTTCTGGAGGGTTTCTGAGGACAAGAAATTAAGCAAGGCTTATTTTGACCCTGAAAAAGTGAAAAAAGAGCAGCTAGAAATAGTGTGGATACACTTGGTTTCCTTTTTGTAGATGCAGCTCTTTTATCCTCTTCACCCGGGGTGTGGTTAACTGGAGAGGAAAAGGTGGGGTACAGTAGGTGATAAAGGTAGCCAGAACTGTCAGCATTAATGAATAGTGTAAGTGATAATGATCTTGAAAATTCAACTAGTTTCTTGTCTGATAAGTACCTCTATATCTATATTTACAGACATCCTTATACATAGGTATAGATGTAGACATATGCATACATACAAACAAAAACTGATAGCTTCAGGCTCTTCCCTTTATACCTTGTAAAGTTGGAGGAACTTCAGTAACCTAGGACCGGCTCAGTGTTCATAGGAAGTTGCCTAATTGAAAAGGTCTGGGCTCAGTGACTGCTAGTAAAGGAAATTGACAAGAGTACTCTTTTTTCATTTTGGTCTGATTTACGTGCTACACTGGGTCTGTTCTATGTCTGTGGGGTTTTTTTTGGTTTTTTTTTGCGGTACGCGGGCCTCTCACTGTTGTGGCCTCTCCCGTTGCGGAGCACAGGCTCCGGACGCGCAGGCTCAGCGGCCGTGGCTCACGGGCCCAGCCGCTCCGCGGCATGTGGGATCTTCCCGGACCGGGGCACGAACCCGCGTCCCCTGCATCGGCAGGCGGACTGTCAACCACTGCGCCACCAGGGAAGCCCTGTGTCTGTGTTTTAATTCCACCACTAGACACTAAGTTTATTGAGGGCAGGGATGATCATTTCTTTGATTTCGTTTGTGTTAACCCTATTGTACATGACAGTGCTCTGTCACTGTAGGTACCCAGTAAATTATATAGCTGAGAAATGATTAGTTATTTCTGGTATTACAACAAGATCTTGTAAATAAACATGACAAACTTGTTGGTTGAAGTCCTGAACTTTCTAGGTCAATCTCGAAAAAGGAAGTTATATGACTGCCATAGCAAAATTCATAGGCATATTATATATAAGTGGGTGGGCCTGTTGGAAATTGGATGAGTAATCCCACTTCAAAGAAGTAACATACAAAGGCTGTAGCTCTATGCTCTCCAACTGTGGGCCTCCAACCACGTACAGTGTCACCTGAGATGCTTATTAAAGATTCATATTTCTCAGCCCTGCTCAGATCCAGGTATCCATATTTTAACAATCACCCCAGATGATTCAGATGCATACTAAAGTCTAAGAACAACTCTAGCCTGTAACCTGAGGTGGTCACACACACACACAAACACACACGTTGTTACCTCCAGTAATTCTATGGGAAAATACAAAACAGCAGGTGAAATGACATGTCCATTCCTAGCAAGAAGAGGAAGCTAGTCCTCCATTATGCATCAGACAACTGGAAGCATACTGGCATTTTCTTTCTTTTGGTGATATATTCTTGGCAGTTTGTCGTGGCTCATTTGCAATTATGGTCTGTCTCTTTTGAAACCCCGAGACAGTTCGCCAGCATTTTATTTTTAACAACAATTTCTTGAATCTCTTAGGAACAGTATTTGTAGGACTGGCTCAGAAATAACAATCGGGGCCAGTAAGATGTCATACTGCTGCGGTGATGTTTCCTTATCAGTTATGAGCTCTTTTGCCATTACACCATCGTGGAAATGCAAGGCATTAAGTGAAAACCCTGCATTCCTGTAATATTTCATAAGTGGGGATGGCTGGATGGGGTCTTAACGTAGTGAGAGGCGAGATAAAGGGAAGAGAGGCGTTAGCTGGGGCTTGGAGAAGCAGGATGTCTTAGGCAAAGAACGTTAAGATCTCTCTCTATAGGAAGAGCAGTGAAGTCCGAAGATGAATATCTTGAAAGGGCAGCTGGAGGACGACCCGAGGGGAACTTTCATTCTGGGGTGGAGTCCTGGGAAGCGAGCGCAGGTGCGGGAGTGGGTCCGTTCTGCACCTCGCTGAAATCAGGCGCCCGGACCTCCCGAAAACACGCTCAATCACCCGGCCCCGGGGACTGGAGCTGGACCCTGCGGTGAGCCCGCGGGGCGCCGTTAGCCGGCTTAGCTCCCCCGGAGCACACCGAACACCCCCCGCCCCCCCCACCCCCCCGCCGCTAGCAGCCCGCTCGGGCCCTCCTTTTCGGCTGACGTCGGGGTGAGCGGAGGCGGGAGCGTGGGTGGGCCGAGCGCGCCTTCGCCGGCGATTCGGCCGGCTGTGCCACACCACCGCGCGCCCCCGCTCCTCCCGCCCCTCCGGGCGCGTCTTTTCCGGGCCCGCGCCACGCTGCGCCTCGCCCCGCCTCCTCCTCCGCCGGCCCTCCGTGTGTGCGCGCGCCGCTGCGGCTTTTTCTCCGGCCTCCGTAGCGTGCCCCTCCTTGCCCCAGCGCTAGCGGGCACGCGGCTCCTTTCCACCAGCCTCTCGAGTGTCGAGTGTTGGCCGGCTGCGGAGACGCCGCAGGCAGCGCCTCTGGTGAGTAACCCCAGCCGGCGAGGCTCCTGCCCCGGCAACCCGTGCCCTGTCGCTGTGCCGGGGCCCCCGCTCCGGCCAAGCTATCGTCCCACACCTGAGCCCGGAGGAGGTTGAGGGGACGTTTCCATTACCGGAATCCGCTCGCTTTCTTCTGGAGCTCGGGCGTTCTACCCTCCCGCCTCCTCCGGGTCCGGAAGATTCCCGAGGTCCCGGTATCATCTCCTTTGCTGAGGTCTGGGGTCCTCGAGACCCTGGCCTGCCTCTTCTTGCCGCTCACCGCCCTCCGAGAGCCAAAAGCATCTTCCCGATCGGGGTACTAGGCTTTGCCATGACCCTTTCTTTCCAAATGAGCACATCAGGGGCTCGCCAGACCTCCAAACGACCTTTAGGGCGCTCCTGGACCTCAACTCCATTTTGTCCCCTTCGAGTCTCTCTATATCTGAGAGCTAGGGGATCTCTCTGACCCTAGAAGCATCCGCCCTTCGAATTTGAGGGATGCCCTAGCTTCCGATATCCTCTTAGCTTCCGTATCTTTAGGTAGGTTAGAAAAACGGCTGGTTTCTAGCAGAAACATGCTCTTATTTTTTCCTGTTCTACCTATCTACATCCTTGTCCTCCATGGGTGCTGTATATTTAGCATCAGCTTTATTCACTTCCTCTTCCTCTCATTCGATTGCCCTACAGAAAGAACTGTGGTCGATGTCAATAGCACAGAGAAGAATCGAGGAGAATATGATTCACTGCCTAGCCCCCATTAAGGGGTTACATATTTTAAATAAGACGTCATTTCTTCTCTTCACTCCAGCCATCTCCTCCTTCAAAGGCATTTTTTTTTCACCCTCTTGAAATGACTTTGCTCTGATCGTTTTCACCTTAAAAAATCATCCCTCTAAGAAACGGCGAGATGGAGAATAAGGGCTAAATGGCATTTAAATGAACCCCTTTGAAAAAGTAAGCAGTCTGCTTTATCGGTTAATGGTTTGATCAACGCCTCAGTTTCCTCATTTACAAAAATGAGGATGTTGAACGAAGGTTCTTTCTAGTGTTTTGATTCTAGGACCTCTAAACTCATGCTTAGTAACATGTTGCAGCATAACGGAGATTTAACCTGATGAAATCCTCATTTCCCGGCAGTTGCTTGTTGCTACGTTACTTTTTCTTTTATATTGCCTGTAACAAATAGTTTTACCTGCTCTTGATACATAAGGCTGTAAGCAGAGATCCAATGACTGTACTGTCAATGAGCATATCAATCAAGATTTTAATAGTGTGAGGCCTCTTCCTCGGATTGTAATAGAGCTCATCTTTACGATTGAAAAGAAGTGTGAGACTTGTAAGACTCCTGTAATAATTAACACCCTCTCTGCCATTTAGGTGGAGGATGAAACATTAAACTGTTAGTCTGCTCGCACCACAGAATAAAGTACCTTATTGTTCTGATAGGAGAAGTAATTTGACACCTAAAAATCCACAGAAGGTGTAATGCAACAATTAACATCTTGAATAAATTCAATTTTTCCCCTAAAACCCCTATTTTAAAAATAAGAGATTCAGATTAAGATTTTTTGTTTGAGTGTTTTGGGTAGGGGTGGGATGGGTGGAGAAAGGAGAGGCTTGCCCAGTTCAGTGAGAAGAGAAATGAATTAGGACTCCGGAGAGGCTCAGGTGCCAGTTCCAGTGCTAGCTGATTGTATAACCTTGAATAAGTCACTTTACCTCTCTTCATTTTTGCATCTGTCAAAGGGTCTTGATGTTGGCAGAATAATCCGTATAAGTCCCCCAATTTGAAAAATACATATATATATATATATATATATATCTCACAATTTGCATTAAGGCTGTGCCATAAATCCTTAGTTAAACTAAGCTAAGGTAAATCCTTAGTTATTTAGAACGTTTTTCTGAAAGATTTGCTTACACTGGTTCCAATCTATATATGCATAATTCTTAATTCATCCTTATCAAATAAATTACTATATGTGGAAGTCTATAAGTTGGGAAGCATTTTACAAAAGTCAGGTATTGCTAACTTAAGCTTGCAAGTGAAGGGTGTGCATACCACACTTTATTATTTTTTTTAAACATTCAGGGCTTTTAAGAAATTTGTACGGGAATGTATACATACTGCCTTGTAACTGTAATTGGCTAGGCGCTTGAAAAGAATATGCCGGCATCTCAGTCATTCATTCATTTGTTCGTTCATTCAACTTATCTTGTTCCTCCATCTGTCACGTATTTTGTGCCAGGCCACTAGGATACGATGGTTAAGAAGGCAATCCTTACCCTGCAAGGTTTAGTTTTATAGTTCAGGATGGAGGTGATGATGGTGGGAGTTTTGGAGAGACAGTTTGTATGTCAGTTTATTTTTATTAACAACAGTCAAATCAGGGACAGAAGCAAAATCCTGGGGAAGTTAAGGCTCCCCAGGGGAGGAGGAGATGATTGTAGCCTGTAGACTCTCTTCTTGGCATTTCTTTTTTTTTTTTTCTTTCCTTGACCTTCAGTTATTGAGACTTTAGCAAAAATGAAAGCTTTATTTTTTCCACTCCTGCTATTGGTTGGTCTTATATATTCTTTATCTTCCTTTCTCTTTTAACTGTTTATTTTAAGATAGTTGTAGTTTCTCATACAATCATAAAAATAATCCCCTTTAATTTTCCCCAGTGGTAACATCTGGCATAACTGTAGCATAATGTCACAAGGAAATTGAGACAGATACAGTCCATCCACCTGATTCAGAGATCTCCAGTTTTACATCCACTCAGTTGCGTGTGTGTATTTAGTTCTATGCAGTGTTACCATATGTGTAAATTCGTGTGACTACCACCACAGTCAAGATACAGGACAATTCCATCACCCCAAAGGTCTCTAATGTTGCCCTTTTATAGCCACAGCCATCTCCCTCCCTCCCTGATCCCTGGCAACGACTGATCTGTTTTCCTTGCCTATAATTTTGTCATTTCAAGAATGGTATACAAATGAAATCATGCGATATGTAATCTTTTGAGATCGACTTTTTTTCACTCAGTGTAATTCCCTGGAGATTCATGCAGGGAATGTGTCTTGTATCAATAGTTCTTTTTCATTCCTGAGTTGTATTCCATGCTGTGGATGTATTATAGTTTAATCGTTCACCCATCGAAGGACATCTATTTCCCGTATTTTGTAACCTATTATGAATAAAGCTCCTATGAAAAATGGTGTACTGGTTTTTGTATGAACATAAATTTCCACTTCTCTGGGATAGTTGCCCAAGAGTGCAATCGCTGTTCGTATGGTAGTTGCATGTTTAGTTTTATAAGGAACTGCCGAACTGCTTTCCAGAGTGACTGTGCCATTTTACATACCCCCGCCCGTGCCCCAGCAATGCATGAATTGTGCTCATCCTTGCTAACACTTGGTGTTGTCACTATTTTTTATTTTAGCCATTCTGATAGATATGTATATAGTGATATCTTGTCATAGTTTTAATTTGCATTTCCCTGGTGGCTAATGATGTTGAACATCTTTTCATGTGCTTATCTGCCATCTCTGTATTTTCATCAGTGAAATGTGTGGTCATGTCTTTTGTCCATTTTCTAGTTGGATTTTTTTTTTTTTACTGTTGAGTTCTGAGAGTTCTTTTTATATTCTTAATACTAGTGCTTTGTTGGCTACATGGTTTGCAAATATCTTCTCCCATCCTGCAGCTTGCCTTTTCGTCGTCTTCACAGGGAAGTTTCGCAGAACAAAAATCTTTAATTTTGATGAGGTCCAGTTTATCAATTTGTCCTTTTATGGATCATGCCTTTTGTGTTAAGGGGTCTTATGTACCTTTGTTATTTAATTTTATTCCTTGCTGTTCTGTATAACATCCAGTACTTCTGTAAGCAGTGTGAATATTTTTTTCTTTGAGCAATCCTGGAGCTCAGATGTATTCTTTGAACTAGTGGTCTTGGTGGCTTACAGTGTGTGTACATACTCATACATGCTCTCACTATATTAAAATGGCTGCCATCCTTTTGTGCCTTAAAATATAATTTCTGCCTTACCAGGCAGTCAAATGAAACATTAAAATTAGTATTTTAAAATTAAGTAGACACGTCATATGCCAAGGAGATTTTTGGTTTCACTTTCTAATTTTAAAATATTTTGGCAAAACTGTATAGTTTCTAATCAACATTTGTGGTAAGTAGTCCAAAGCAAAAAAATCGTGTTCTCATTTAAATGTACTTTGAAAGTCTGCTTCTGCATTTTAAGTAGTGAAGTTGCGAATATGATGATAGATTTAGTAGGCTTTTGCTACTCAGAATAGTGAATAGAAGACTGTTGAATTTGTCTGTCTAGACTGCATGTTTTTCTTTTATAGTAGCTACTTAATGTTCATTTTAATTATCTTTTAGAATAAGCATTAGTTTTAAGGTGACTTACAGTGTTATATTTTGAAAAATATATGTGCTCATATTATGAGAACTTACAGGAAGAGCTTAGTGATTGATTTTTAGAGTATTCATTTCTGTAAGGTGGTACTGAAATTATTACTTGTCCCTTCAGTGTCACCATATTTGCTCAAATAAGTGTATAGCCAGGGTAGTGGATTTGCAAAAGATCAATCATTGGTATAAGACAAGGGCTGGTAAAATACTGCCGGTGGCCAAATCCTGCCCACCACCTGTTTTTATGAATAAATTTCTGTTGGAATACGGGCACATCCATTCATTTATGTATTGTCTGGCTGCATTCAAAATACAATGTCAAAGTTGAAACAGAGAACTTATGACCCTAAAAGCCAATTTACTCTCTGGTAAATTTTACACAAAAAGTTTGCCCAGAGATAACGCAACCTTAAAAATTATTGAGTGAGTCTCTATGTTATAAAGGAAATTTGACAAACTTTACCTTGACTTTTAGTATCTTTTAGGTATATTTCCATGGGAAATTGTGGTTCAGAACAGTGTATTCATTTTCTTTAACTAAGTCTGAAGGCACTGTGGTCTAGGAGCAGCATTAAGGAATGGATAGAGAGTTGGGAAGGTTGATGTTGTTGTTGTTGTCGTCAAGTGTGGGGTATTTCAGTGTGAATGTCAATCTACAAGTATGGCAAATAGTGAGATTCAGAAGCAGGCCTGTCCAGTTGCGATGTCCTTTGGAGATCCTGCTGTAAGCTAGAGCGGTAACGACAGAGCCAGTTATGGCAGCACTGTTGCTCCTGCTCCCCAGACTTCTGTGATCTTTTTTTTTTTTTTGTGGTATGCAGGCCTCTCACTGTTGTGGCCTCTCCCGTTGCGGAGCACAGGCTCCGGATGCGCAGGCTCAGCGGCCGTGGCTCACGGGCCCAGCCGCTCCGCGGCATGTGGGATCTTCCCGGACCAGGGCACGAACCCGTGTCCCCTGCATCGGCAGGCGGACTCTCAACCACTGCGCCACCAGGGAAGCCCTGTGATCTTTAAATACATAGTAGTTTGAGCCTAATAAGCTGACCTTAAGACTGGCTGGTTTATTATTTTGTTTGCACAGCTTCCTTTCGTACATTAGAAGTTCACACTTTAGTTCTTTTAAACGTCCTACCTACAAGTAATGTTGAAAATGGAAATTGAGTTAGCACTGTGGGCTGTATATTTGGAAAGAAATGGATCTCAGCCTCACATCATACACAAAAATACATTAAGGATGTATTTTAAAAATTTCTGGAAAGCACAAGACACCATAACAAAGTTAAAAAGGCATATGACAGACTGGGGGGAAATAACTTCTACATATGCAGTGGAAGCTTTTATTGACTTTTACTTAACTGACTCACCATATTAAATGATACTCATTTCTTTCGTAAAATACACTGTGCACTGAACACTTGCTATTAGTAGGTTGGTCTCAGGTAAGCCAGGCTTGTGGACCCACCAGTACAACAGATGCTTTTATTACTGAACCTATATATGCTCGTTGTTCTTGTTTTTGTAAATATGTAATTTATTTTCATATTTTATAATGTGATACAGTCTGAGTAGTGGGGAATTGAAGTTCTTACTGAAAATTTACATATGAAATGATATGATGTCTGGTATTGGCTTCAGATTATATGGGGGTTGAGGTACGGAGTGCATAGAGATGTGAAAGAAATAAAATTCAGCACGTATAGATAATTGTTGAAGCTGGGGGATAGGTTTATTATAACAAAACAAATGGTATGCTTTGGAAAGAGTTGATGAAAGCAAGTTATTACTGTATAATTAGGTGTGGGTAAGACAATGATAAAAGATTTGTATAAAATAAATATAAAAATCTGAGGGGTTCTCTACTCATAGTTCCTTGCAAGTGTCTTTTAAGTTCTTTGAAGTTCTACATTAAGAATTCAAATTAAATTTCTTTACAATCCATGGGCCTGGAGTTAAAGAAAGGTCTTGGCTTCTTGGCCCTTTATCAAAAGTTTGACGAATGAGTGTACATTTACCACTGATAAAATGAAGATAAAATGAAATGTTTGTCATGTGCATATTTTCTTATGACTGTTCACCTTAGTTGACCTTTTCAATTAGCTAATCAAGTGTTCCAAATAACATTAGATAAAAAGGTTTCTACTGTGTAATATCTATGATATGTAAAGAGCTCCTACAGATCAATAAGAAAAAGGCACCTGTTAGAAAAAGTGGCACAGGGTTATGAATTGGCCTTTCACATAAGAAGAGATTGAAATGATGATTAAAAAAGAAAAGATGCTCAAATTCATTCTAGTAATTAGGGAAATGAAAACCTTTTTTTTTTTTTTTTTTTTTTACCAAATACATTGGCAAAAACTATAATATCCACTTTTTGAAAGAAATGGGCACTCTCATACACTGTTAATGAGAGTGCAAATTGTGTAGCTTTTTGATAGAGGGTACCAAAATCCTCTCATTTTTAAAATATGCATATATTTTGGCCCAGCAATTCTGTAGGAAGCTATTCTAAGGAAATATCTGCACATTTGTATAAAGATGCATACAAGATTTCAATGCAGTGAAACTGGTCATAACAGTGAAAACTTGGCAGCAACCTAAATGTGCATCAGAAGGGGAATGATTTAAATAATGGCATGCTGTTCTGTGGAATAACATGGGGCTATTAAAGGAAAGAAACCCTTCAGACCTATATAAACTGACACAAGAGTTCCAAAATATGTTGTTAAAGGTGGGGGGGGGCAGAGGAGGGAGTTATAGAACAGTCCGGATACCATGATTCCACTTATCTAAAAGAACAAAACCTTACCATGCATATGGATAATACAAAAAAGTGTGATTGATACGCACCACAAATGGTTATCTCTAGGGCAAAAGGGAGTGGTGTTAGAGGAAGGCAGTATAGAGATACTTACACATTTTACCCTATACAATTCTACAATGCATTTTAATTTATGATTTACTATTTTGATACTAATTATACAGATTCATCATATGCAACATTACACACTGGAGGATAATTACAATGCGATTCTGAAATGGAGTGAATGCCTTGTATTTAGACAGCACTCAGGTAGTTTTTAAAAATAATTTTCTCCCTTTGTTAAAGTAGTATTTGTATTGTCTAACTTTTCTGCACTGAAAATATGAGTGTAAAGAAGAATAAGAGCACCACAATCCCATACCCAGGGAGATCTATTGTCAACTTCTGGGTACACGTTTGTGTACACACATGTTTGGATGCTTGCATGCACACGTGTGCACACATACATGCACGTGTGCAAACATACGTATCTTCTTTCTACAAAAATGGGTTCTTACTGTGCATACCTATTTGTAATTTGCTTCCTTTAACTTGACTCTATACTGTGAGCATCTTTCACGTTTGGTAACTCTGAATAAGTGAAAAAGACATCTTAGTGGGAAGAAGAACAACACTGTGCCATGTAAGTATAGTGTTCCACCTAAAACAACTGGTTTCTAGGACAAACTATAATCTTAAAGTCATGGCCACCAAAAGTAAATAACCAAGGAACTAAAAAATCCTCAATGTTAAACCAGTTCAGTTCTGTTTGGAATTAATGCACATGTTGTTTAAATTGTAGTTACTAGTAATGATGTATAAGTGCAATGTATTAAAATGTCATTAGGAATCTTTTGGGTGGGGTTTGGTTTTAATGAAGATTTTAAAACTGAGCTTGAACAGTTATTTTGGTTCAAAGAAAAACCAACCGGTCTAATTTTTGGTAAATGTGTGGGCTTAGTTGTGTTCTTTCGCAACTTACAAAAGCAAAGAAAATCTAGGTCTCTGTGGCAACATGAATCTTTGTGTATGGTAACTCAGTCTGTAGTATATAAAATTGTACATTAGGAGAACTGTGTTTGATTTGGGCAAGTATGTACGTATTCTGCTCGCATGTCCTCTAGAAGCATTTATTGAGCACATCCGCCCTGGGCTCATTATAACCTTTTCTGGGTTTATGCTGTGGGACTTAGAGGTGAAAAGACCTTAGTTTATGATGAATTCAATAGAGTATTTAACGAAAGAAGATTCTACCTTGTAGACAGTGGTGTTAATGTGATGGCCTAGCATAGCTGCTCATATTTTTGTTATGGCGATTGAAATAGCATCGCTGCTCTCCAAGGCTGTGCATCTTGTGCATTTTGGCCTTTCTGGAATTGATTTCACAGCAAGAGGATTTTTCTTTCATAGGCGCTGTGAAGTTAGCAGATTTTATGTGGGAGTCAGAATAGAGGTTTCCCATTTCTCACTTGATTGATGACAGGGACGTGTGAGATGAGGCTAGTAACAGAGGTATTGAAAATATTTATGGTGGCTTCTAGTGGTTGTTAAGAAGTTAAGGCAGTGGAAGGCATGGTGAAATACCTGTTTTCTCTTAGGTATCCTGTTTATTACCTTCAATATGTGCCTAAAGCATTTTAATACTACAAAAAAAGTAATGATAGGGTTTTGAAGGACCACTCCCCTGGGGGTACCCGAGTGGTGAGTCATCAGAGAAAGCCTGCAGAAATGGGCAGAGCTGCTCCTGCTGAAATGGTGATCATTCGTTATTCTCAGAATATGTTAGTCATTTCTGCTTCTCAAATGAACTGAAAGCTGAACATTTCCCGCAGACAGGAAACAGGAACTTGGTTGAATGAGCTTAAAGTTCAGTTATGGCTTTGGAAACAGAAGAGAAGACAGAACTAGCACTAGTATCTCATGGGACGCATCCAAGTAAAAGATGCTGTGTTCCCCATGACCACTGAAGATACTAAGTTGAGACATAGCTTAAAAGAGTAATTGAAAAATCATCACTTGACTGGGGGGTAGAACTGGGCAGAACTAGCCATAAACAACTGTCAGATGAATGTGTTTCAGACAAATAGAGCAGAAAAGAGAAAAGCAGGCTAGGATAATGGTATTCTTGTACTTGGAACGACAGAGACCTTCAGGATTTGGTGCGAGGTTAGTTTAGTATGGTTTAAAGCCTTTGGTGAAATACTTGGGATTCCGTTTGTGCCCAGGCACTTCCTTACAGGAGTAGGTTAGAATTTCTGTGAAGCAGGTGGTTTCCATACTCTGGAAACTAGAAAAGTCATGGTTCAGGCTCACTGTTTGGTGAATTATAGCAACCTGCAGATGGGAAGCTGTGTAGTGTTTATTTCCCCCGATAGAAAGAAATGTCAGTATTAGCATATTCATTCAAATATAGTTACACATTTTACATTTTCAAGCAGAATGACTGAACTCGTAAGGACATTATATAACACAGCTTTTCCACCAGAAAATTTTGGATTCCTTTGTTTAGATTTTGTTTTTAGTGTCAAGTATAAAGGCCTGGGTTTTTATGTGGAAGCAGGTTTTTAATTTATGCACATATTTGCATTAATTTGAATATTCTCTTGATCACCAAGAGATTGTTGAATATTAAACTGTTAGTAAGGGAGTAGCTTTCTTTAGGAAGTATCCTCCAAAGAATTTACTTCTTTACAAGTAATTTTAGAAAAGACAACTGTAAAATGGAAACTTCCCTGGTGAATCTCCCACCTTTTTTTTTTTTTTTTTGCGGTAGGCGGGCCTCTCACTGTTGTGGCCTCTCCCTTGCAGAGCACAGGCTCCGGACGCGCAGGCTCAGCGGCCGTGGCTCACGGGCCTAGCTGCTCCGCGGCATGTGGGATCTTCCCGGACCGGGGCACGAACCCGTGTCCCCTGCATCGGCAGGTTCACTCTTAACCACTGCACCACCAGGGAAGCCCCCACCTCCTTTTTTAATCCATGTTTTGAAATGGAGTTCCCCAACCTCACTTTTAAGCCTTTCTTTTATGGCCTGAGTAGAATTGAATGAGGGGTGATCCTCAACCCCAGAAGTACAAAGTGTTCATTGGGGTTAAAAAGATACTTGTACTTGCCCTGCCGGCTGACTTGAATCCTAGCTCAGTAGGGTCATTCTGGAGTCACTGTAAGCCTAAGGGCTCTGCAAGGGTAGAAGAATATTCTACCTGGCTCTCGGAGGAAGAATATTCCAGTGCTCAGATAGCTTCCCAATCTCTATCTTGTCTCAGTGGTACCCTGCATTTGAGCCGTTGTTATTTGGTTGTATGAAATGTTTGTGTGGAGTGATTGGCCTATGATTGCAGTGATATAGTACATGTGGTGCAATGGGAGAATCATTCCTAACTTAACTTTCAGACAGCTCATCTTTTTCTCAAAAAGCCCCTAACCCTAAAGATTGTAGGGTTTTTTTTTCACCTCTTAGGGAGAAAGTGCTTCCTTACAATCTAGCTTCTAATTGTCCTCAACTGAGGAAGACTATTGACCACCTCCCTCCCTGCCTTTGACTGAAGGGTCATGTTGCTTAGGGCACTGCCCACAGGAAAGAGGAGGTCAGTGCTGTACTAGGGCATGACCAAAGGAATGAGAGTTGGCCATGAACATATGGTCTCTAGCCAGAGCGTACCTTGAGTTTTGAAAACTAGGAATCTCAACTCCAGCTTGTTCTTTAGAGACATATTTTAAAAACAAGCTGTAGCCTGTTGGGTCCCTAAGCTAAGAGTGTGTTGAGAAGCCTTGCAGTGTTTAATCTGATATCACAGTCTCTGGTGGAAATCTGCAAAAGTGAGTCAAAACTCTGTGTTTTTCCAAAGACAGGATTGTTGTTATGAAACACATATATGTTAC
Source organism: Monodon monoceros (assembly GCF_005190385.1). Lineage (NCBI taxonomy): Eukaryota > Metazoa > Chordata > Mammalia > Artiodactyla > Monodontidae > Monodon > Monodon monoceros. Next base: position 92,202,305 of record NW_021703779.1, on the reverse strand, counting down.
TTTAATGACTTTGATGAGATGGAAGCAACTCATTTTGAAGCAGCTAATTTTGGCTGAAAGAATTGCTTTTCAACCTAGAGTTGATTTCTTTAATTTTGCATCATTCCTAGCTAATGTGACACTAAGGTCATTTTATTTGTCTGGTCTCTTCTAGATGTCATAACATTTTGTCATGAGATCATGAGAAAATGTTTCTTCTGCTTTGAGAGGAGTGATTAGGAGTCTGTTTAGGATGGAAAATCAATTCTTAGATTTGTTGCCTCTGCTGCTGACCTCTGCCTCCTGTGTGAAAGAAAATCAATGATGTTTCAAAGTCATACAGTTACATATTTGGGTTGCATAAAATTGTTCTGTGAAATGAGCTAAACTTTTAGAATTTGAGTTTGGTACTTGGCCAGATCCGGGGACATGTCCTGCGATTGCTAGACCTTTTTTTTTAAAAAAAATTTTTTTTTCTTGAGTTTACCGGCAGTAGCCCATTGCTGATGAAAGATAAGGATGTTGCCTGGACTTGGCACCAGGCGCCGAACCTCAATGCCTTTCTCTTCTACTTTCAGACATAGCAGCCCTGGAAACCATAAGATCGAGGTGCTGGAAGCATTCTGATAATCCCTTTTCTTATTCTTTAAAAATCTGGCCTGTTGCTGTCACACAACCATCAGGCCTCAAACAGAGAACGTTTGTTTTCAGAACCTCCTCTGTGTTGACCTTAGTTTTGCTTTTGAAGAAGAGTAAGCAGCAGGTTGCTCCGTATAGTACATGAGAAAGAGAACCTTCTTTACCTTTTACTGCTGCTCACATTGTTTGCAGATGCTTCCAGGAGGATTGAATTATAACCTAATTTAAAGATGATGTATTTTCGCTTAACTATACACAGAAATAACTGCAAAGGGATGTCTTAAAAGCAAATTACACATTGTAGGTACAGCAGAAGTTAAATGCTTTAGGGATAAATGGGTGATATCTGCTGGCGGAAATATCAACACTGTTGAAATTACAGCAAGTTTCTTGGCTGACGTTTTTATGGGGACACATAACTCCCCTTCCTTAAACAGTGTTTCATTGAGATGGGAAAAAGACTTCTGCTCTGCTTGGGAGTTTTTAGTACACTGGTGCTTCTCTTTAAATCTGTTTTTGAAATTCTTGTTTTGGATCTCATCTTCTGCAAAAGTGCCTTTTATTGACACATTGTCAATACTCAAGTAAGGAAACCTACAAGTAAGGAAACCTACAAGTAAGGAAACCTACAAGTAAGGAAACCCCCCGTTGTGTGTGTTCTGCAGTGGAACTAACCTATTCCAAATTTTACTCTTGCTGGAGGAGTATTATAACCAGAAGGTTATAACCTGTTTGTAACAGATGGATAGTAGTCTGCAGATGAAATTGATCCAGACCTTTTAGTTTTGTTTGTGTTTTTAGCTCTGCATTGTCCTTTCCTTTATTCCTTTTCAGAACCTCACTTTCAGGCTTTGCATAATTTTCCTTGCCCTAATATTTAAAGGAAATTTTAAAAAATCCATTTTGAGCAAGACAGCTGGTACCTAAGCATTAACAGGTATAACTGGATAATCCCAGAGGGTAGCTATTATTATTAACTTTTTTAAAAAGTCTGGTTGGGCTATTATTATAGGGTTGAGGGTTGGCTCATGGGTATCCCTCTTTTCCTATTATACGTATATGTCTGCTCTCTATGTTAGTCTCATGTCCTCTTAAAATATTGTCTATTGAACAGTAAGCTCCAGAAGGAGTGGGCTTGGTAAATGCTCATTGAATTTTTCTTGAACGAATGCATGTGCATGTACCTGTAGCTGCCCAGGATTTGGGAAACTAAATTTTTAAAAATTTTACAGATGAAAAGGGTGGTTACTGGCTATACTTATTTTTAATTTTTTTCCCTCAAATGTCCTTATGGTGGTTAGTCTTCAGCAGTGATGATTACAAAACCAAAGAAAATAGAGACTCAACCTTTTGTTTCCTGCTTCAGTGAGCCTATGCCCAATAGGATAACATCACTTTCATATTATGAAAGTCACTGCATATGTCATTAAGTCTTTACAACTTTCGGTTGTCATGCTAGAAGGCGTAGCTTCTTCCAAGACTTCTTTCTACCAAAGAAGTTCTATTCCACCATATTCTTGTTTAAATGTAGGAATCTCTTAACCAAATGGATTTTTTCTTCTGGATTTAAAAAATGTGATCTTAATACATGGCTTATTTTTTTAAATAAATGTTTCATTTTGGAATAATTTTACATTTACAATGAATTTGTAAAGATAGTTCAGAGGTCCTGGATATTTTTCCCCAGCTCCCCCTAATGTTAACATTTTACATAACAGACACTGGTGCAGTACTCTAGAATTTATTTGGATTTCCCTAGTTTTACTACCAAAGTCTTTAATTTTTTTCCTGTTCCAGGATCCAAAATTGTTATACATGTTTATTTTAGAAAACATGTATGGATAAAAAAACAAAACAAAGTACGGGTAGTGCCCCTACGCAGAGACAACTATTGAGATTTTTTAGTATATATCCTTCCATATCCCCCAAACGTTTTTGGATTCCCCTAAAAAACAAAATGTGTTTTATATACTGTTTTGTAATTTGCTTTTTTACACTTAATATAGCATTTAAATTTTTTGTGAACATCTTCCCATGTCTTCTATTTTTAATGTAGTTTAATCTATTTCCTATCCTTATTTATTTGTTTATTTATTTGGTCATGCCAGTGGCTTGAGGGATCTTAGTTCCCTGACCAGGGATTGAACCCAGGTCCCCGGCAGTGAAAGCGCCAAGTCGTTAGTACCCACTGGACTGCCGGGAATTCCCTGTCCTTAGTTATTTTGTTTCCATTTCTTTGTTCAGTTAATTCTTCATGATTTTAGGCCAAACTATGCGGGTGTTCTCAACGTTTCCCCCCCCAACAAACCTGAGAAATAGGACACTCCTATCAGTAACAATGGCTCATTAACCCAGTGATTCTAAATATGTGTGTATTAGGTTGAACCATTTGAAATTGCTATATTTTTGTATGTAACAGCTTTTCGACTATTGGCAATTTTATGTGGTTCAACCTAATAGTTTCAAAAAGCTTTCTAGGTCATTCTGATCCCTTTCCTCCATTCTCACTCCACTGAGAACCCCTGGCCTCTCACTCTACTGAGAATCTCTGCATTTAGAATGGTGAGCTGACTCTGAAACATTTCACCAGGCAAAAATGTTGACAAATCACCTTCCAGGTGTCTCTGATAAACACAACATCCTTAAGACTTATGCCTATGTTGATGACATATGCAGAGAACTTGAACTCCGGTGAATTGCATCTGTCCATCAGCATGTTGAAAATAGACTTCTGAGCATCCAGCCTGAGCTCTGGAAAATACAGGCTGACTGATGGCTCTGAGTCCTGGTTCTGTATCTATATTGGATAGCCAGGGGCACTGGCGCCACCCAGTGGTACCTCGTAGACGAGCAGCTGATGTTGCTCTTACCTCTACTTTCACTTTTTTCTTTCTTTCCTCTTCTCCCATGTTTATGGTCTCACCTTCCTTTTCTTTTCTCCATTTGTACCAATTGCAGTAACGGGTTTCATTTAGCCCAGCTGATGAGAATCAGAGCGCTACACTAGCCATATAATTTTGCTGTGATATCCTTATTTAAGTAAAGGCTTTGGAATATGAGACATGAAATCATACGTGTAAACATACTGAGCAGACTGTTATTCGCCCTGTTTATGAAGTCATGATTCCTACCCAGAATGGGAGTAAAATTTGTACTCTGCCAGAATGTGGCCCATCTTGTGTTTAATTTCAAACTTGTCAGTGTATGAGAGGAAGCACGCCTATGTATCTCAGATGTGAGGAGGCATACATACATAGAGTGAAAGATTTAACTGGGAAAATATTCTTTGGTTTCCTTCCTCTTTAGTATGACTTGTTATTTCAGTCAAGAACTATTTAGTAAGCGCCTACTGTGTACCTGTACTGTGCTAGGTTCTGGGGATTATAGCAGCGATGGGGACAGAGATGACTTCTGTCTTTAAAGAGCTTACAGCCCAGCTGGGGAACAGAAACTTGAACGCGTTTAGGTGCTGTGCTGGGAGAGGAAACAGCAGAGGCACCTGACGTAAAGCGGGGAGGTCAAGGAAGGCTGTTTAGAAGCGTCATTCAAACTGAGACCTAAAGGAAGCCAGGAAAAGGGAGAAGAGAATGTTCTTGGCAGAGAGAAAAGGATGTGCTAGACGCAGAGGTGAGAGATTAAGCTTCGTGCTTTTGAGAACCTAAAAGAAGTTTGTGATGGCTCGGGCTGTGAGATCAACTCATTTATAAGTTTCACACCAGTCCCGGGAGGTAGGAGTAGTATTCCCTCCATGTTAGAGTTGTAGCAGATGAGGCACAGAGGGCACAGAACTTGCCCGAGGTCACCCCACTCTAGTAAGTTGTAGCGCCAGGAACTGGACCCAGGCCGTCTGGCTCCAGCACGTTGGCTCACAACTACCTCAGCAGGACGCTGCATTATAGATACTGGAGCTTCATTGTCCTCCCCCCCCTCCCCGGCTCCCCCGCCCCTTTACCCTTTGATGAAGCATAGCGCCTTATCCTGTTCATCTGTGGTCTTTTTAAGGGCCAAGTTAAATCTTTCTTAGTAAACTGAACATTAGGCTGTACTGGGTACAGCCTCTTCCAAGAACTGGAGCTTACAAATAATGTGAAAAAGTCCTTAAGCTTACAGCATCTGGGTTAGCCCAGAAAGTCTCGGGTTTGCTTTAGTCTTTTATCATTGATTGGGAATCAGATACCTCATTTGATGTGCAACTCTATGGTTGCTAACCCATATTTTCCAGAAAATCATAGATGGGAAGTTGTAATTGGTCATATTTTTAAAAAATGAGTGTAAGGTATGTATTTCCCACAAGGCTAGAATTTTTGTTTGCTTGCTAAAGTTGATTTGGCAATATCCTTTTCTCTGACTTAGGTTAAGTTAGTGAAAGGGTAAACACAACTTCTTAAATAGGACTATAGTCTTTAAAAGTCATATGAATTAAAAACCTATTCATGGAGATATTTTCTTACAACAGATCTGATTTGTCCTTTATGTACTTAATATACAAGTGTGTGCTTTGTAAGATGAGGAATTGACTTCAGTTTGAAATTATTAATTAAAGTTTAATTCTAGATTTTAGAAGTTGGGTTATAAATACTCAGTTGTATATAAACTATTTAAGATTGTTGTAATTTGATATCGTTGAAACACTTGGAATAAAAAGTTGTGTGTGTGTGTGTGTGTGTGTGTGTGTGTTAGATGGCACAAAGCTGGTTGTTTCATTTATTTTCCCATTTGTATATGACTGTGGATTCAGTCAGGACTTAGTACTTGGAAGTGTCTTTCCAGTAGTGAAGGTAGGCTTTTGCTGATGTAGCCACACACATTCTTGCCTTGTTCTCCGTGCGACCAGAGTTAGGGTTATTACTGGGGTCATCATTACGGATGTTTTTGCAAAAAGGCGGGGGGACACTCTGATAAGAATTACTCTGGGACAACATGTGTAAACCAGGGGACGGACCTAGGCAAGCTGGGAAATGTCCAAGTACTAAGTCAGTCGGGTTGAGCCAGTGCTTCTGAAGCTAAGCTCACAAATTGAGGTAACCAGCAGCCACAGGTAGCTTTCCCTTTACTTTGGAGTAAAACCATTAATTTTCCAGTAAATGTATTATCGTATATTGCAGTGGAATTGTATGTGTAGCAGCTGTGTTCCTTTTAGAAGTTTGAGCATTGTGAACTCAGTGCTGCTAGGCCCTGTCGAGGTTATTGCAGGACACAGAGCTGTGTGGGCCTTACAGGAAGTGAGATTACTTAATGATACTTTACTGTTGCCCGAAACATTTTGAAATGAAAACTTTGAGGGAAAGAAATGATTCAGCCTTTTCTGCCTCCTACTGCTTTTTGAAGTCAGCTAGTACACATTAATTAGTAAGCTGATACCACAGTTGATTGGAACGTCTGAAGCAAGACATTCTTAGGTAAATGATATCCTCTAAAGTTCTGAGTAGTTGGTCCCAGAGTTCAGGTTGTAAACAAGTGGGTACTGATGGAGAGCTGACTTCTGAAATCCCCTCCCTTCACCGTCCCTCTCATCCCCTGTGTGGTAAGCAAAGAAGGGATACCCAGTTGGTGCCTTTTGCCCATGACACCTTCATCTGGGAGGCCTCAATTCCCATTGGGCTGGGTCTGGTTAGCTGAAAAATGGTTTCCTTGTGGGGCAGAGGAGTGCCAGTATGACTCTTCTCATACCTATTAAATCTTAGGCTGGTATCATCTGGCATTTGAGTTCCTGTTTGTTTTAATAGGATAAGTGAGTGGAACCCTGGGCTTTAAGGAAATTATTGATACAGTATTTCCATCTGTATGGAGCCCCTCATGATTATCTGGCTTTTTGATATTGTCTATTCACTTGCCAGTAGTAGTCAATTTTTGTTAGTCGCATTTTGACAGAGGGTACCACGGGGATGCTTAGTTTTAGGAAGCATTTAACATTGTAGTTATAGCAAGAAAAAACCCCACTCATTTTATCTTGCTTCATGGATCATATTACATGAGTGAAAGAAGTTTATTTTACTTTGAGTCTAGTTTAAAAACATAAGTGTCAAATCTTCTTTCCGTAGTGAGGTTGAAGTCAACTTTTGGCTCCTTTTGTAGCATCTCTTCACCACGTGAACAGGGCCAAATGCCTTAAGGGCCATACTCATTGTCACTTATCAACACACACATATATACACAGACACACGCTAGAATTAGTTGAGACTGGTGCTATATTTTCTACTTATATATTGAATGATAAAAGTAATATGTTCACTGTAGAAGTTTTAGAAAATGTAGGGGAAAATAGAAGGACAAAACTAAAAATCACCTATAATTCTACAACCCAGAGATTAACATTTCAGCTTGTAGCCTGCATATATTTGGTTAAGTTGCATCTTAAACCAATTTCACTTCATATATCTTGACCGTTTTCTCATATCCTTAAATATCTTTGACAACACTGCACTTGATGACTGTGTAGTATTCAGTCATAAGGATACATCATTATTTTACCAATCTCCTCTTGGTCATTTGATGTTGTTTCTAGTTTTTCTGTTATTTATATCACAATGGTGACTGTTGTCTACATTTTTTGTGTGTGTGCATCTCGGACTATTTCCTTAGGATATTCGTAGAAGTAGAGAGTGAAATTATTCGGTCATGAGTTATGTATGACTTCAAGTGTCCGGATGCCTATTGCCAAATTGCTTTCCATAAAGCTTGTACCAATTTACACTTCTGTCAACAGGATAAAAAGTGCCTTTCTGTATACATTTGGCAACAATGAGTAATTTCTTTATTCTTAATTGGCACTACTTTTGATGGATCCCCAGTGCATTGCTGTCTGTTTCAGCAAATAAAAATTATTCCTGGCAGAAATGAAAGTGGGGGATGTAATATTATAAACAGTAGTACTACAACGAACTGGCGGCCCCAGATACTTAGAGAATTGTTGAAGCAGGCCATATTTTAGCTCTAAGGGTCTGTGTTTCTAAAAATATATTTTTCCTTTTCAAGTAGTTTATGAATCTCATCTTTAATGTAGAGAAAAATGCTAATACTTTTCTTCTAAAATTATTGCTTCACGAACTGTACTTTGCTGTGCAGCAGAAACTAACACAACACTGTAAAGCAACTATATACTCCAATAAAAATTAATAAAAAATTATTGCTTCGTGAGTGCTTACTGTTCATTACGTTAGTACTTTCTGTATGTATATTTATTGAGTCATGCCTTGGAAAACAAAATGTAACTTCTGGCAAAAAAAGTCCAAGTTTTTGGAACATTTGGTTTGTTACACAGCAGTAATTTCTGGTCAAGGTCTCTTAAATTAACAAATACTTCTTTCAACTATTATTCAGTTCTTTAGTATTTTAGTAAAGGCCTTGTGAATTCGGAATCACCCATGTATCACCATACTGCTTGAGTAAACTTGGAAGGAAGAGATTTGGTAAGTCCAATGTTTGATATTATGCAATCGATTTGTCCAACACATTTTCTAAAATCAGTATCATAAGATTGCTGGTCCTAGAGGGCAGACAGCAGAAGCAAGAAGAACTACAATCCTGCAGCCTTTGGAACAAAAACCACATTCACACAAAGATAGACAAGATGAAAAGGCAGAGGGCTATGTACTAGTTGAAGGAACAAGATAAAACCCCAGAAAAAACACCTAAATTAAGTGGAGATAGGCAAGCTTCCAGAAAAAGAATTCAGAATAATGATGATTCAGGACCTCGGATAAAGAACGAAGGCAAAGATCGAGAAGATGCAAGAAATGTTTAACAAAGACCTAGAAGAATTAAAGACCAAACAAACAGAGATGAACAATACAATAACTGAAATGAAAACTACACTAGAAGGAATCAATAGCAGAATAACTGAGGCAGAAGAATGGATAAGTGACCTGGAAGACAGAATGGAGGAATTCACTGCTGCAGAACAGAATAAAGAAAAAAGAATGAAAAGAAATGAAGACAGCCTAAGAGACCTCTGGGACAACATTAAATGCAACAGCATTCGCATTATAGGGGTACCAGAAGGAGAAGAGAGAGAGAAAGGACCAGAGAAAATATTTGAAGAGATTATAATCGAAAACTTCCCTAACATGGGAAAGGAAATAGCCACCCAAGTCCAGGAAGTGCAGCAAGTCCCATACAGGATAAACCCAAGGAGAAACACGCCGAGACACATAGTAATCAAATTGGCAAAATTTAAAGACAAAAATTATTGAAAGCAGCAAGGGAAAAATGACAAATAACATACATGGGAACTCCCAGAAGGTTAACAGCTGATTTCTCAGCAGAAACTCTACAAGCCAGAAGGGAGTGGCATGATATACTTAAAGTGATGAAAGGGAAGAACCTACAACCAAGATTACTCTACCTGGCAAGGATCTCATTCATATTCGATGGAGAAATCAAAGCTTTACAGACAAGCAAAAACTAAGAGAATTCAGCACCACCAAACCAGCTCTACAACAAAGGCTAAAGGAACTTCTCTAAGTGGGAAACACAAGAGAAGAAAAGGACCTACAAAAACAAACCCAAAACAATTAAGAAAATGGTCATAGGAGCATATATATTGATAATTACCTTAAACGTGAATGGATTAAATGCTCCAAACAAAAGACACAGGCTAGCTGCATGGATACAGAAACAAGACCCATCTATATGCTGTCTACAAGAGACCCACTTCAGACCTAGGGACACATACAGACTGAAAGTGGGGGATGGAAAAAGATATTCCATGCAAATGGAAATCAAAAGAAAGCTGGAGTAGCAATACTCATATCAGATAAAATAGACTTTAAAATAAAGAATGTTACAAGAGACAAGGAAGGACACTACATAATGATCAAGGGATCAATCCAAGAAGAAGATATAACAATTATAAATATATATGGACCCAACATAGGAGCACCTCAATACATAAGGCAACTGCTAACAGCTATAAAAGAGGAAATCAACAGTAACACAATAATAGTGGGGGACTTTAACACCTCACTTACACCAATGGACAGATCATCCAAACAGAAAATTAATAAGGAAACACAAGCTTTAAATGACACAATAGACCAGACAGATTTAATTGATATTTATAGGACATTCCATCCAAAAACAGAAGATTACACTTTCTTCTCAAGTGCACACGGAACATTCTCCAGGATAGATCACATCTTGGGTCACAAATCAAGCCTCAGTAAATTTAAGAAAATTGAAATCGTATCAAGCATCTTTTCTGACCACAACGTTGTGAGATTAGAAATGAATTACAGGGAAAAAAATGGAAAAAAAACACAAACACATGGAGGCTAAACAATACGTTATTAAATAACCAAGAGATCACTGAAGAAATCAAAGAGGAAATCAAAAAATACCTAGAGACAAATGACAATGCAAACACGATGATCCAAAACCTATGGGATGCAGCAGAAGCAGTTCTAAGAGGGACGTTTATAGCTATACAAGCCTACCTCAAGAAACAAGAAAAATCTCAAATAAACAATCTAACCTTACACCTAAAGGAAGTAGAGAAAGAAGAACAAACAAAACCCAAAGTTAGCAGAAGGAAAGAAATCATAAAGGTCAGAGCAGAAATAAATAGAAACAAAGAAAACAATAGCAAAGATCAATAAATCTAAAAGCTGGTTCTTGAGAAGATAAACAAAATTGATAAACCATTAGCCAGACTCATCAAGAGACAGAGGGAGGGGACTCAAAGCAATAAAATTAGAAATGAAAAAGGAGAAGTTACAAAAGACACCACAGAAATACAAAGCATCCTAAGAGAGTACTACAAGCAACTCTATGCCAATAAAATTGACAACATGGAAGAAATGGACCCATTCTTAGAAAGGTATAACCTTCCAAGAGTGAACCAGGAAGAAATAGAAAATATGAACAGACCAATCACAAGTAATGAAATTGAAACTGTGATTAAAAATCTTCCAACAAACAGAAGTCAAGGACCAGATGGCTTCACAGGTGAACTACATCAAACATTTAGAGAAGAGCTAACACCCATCCTTCTCAAACTCTTCCCAAAAATTGTGGAGGAAGGAACACTCCCAAACTCATTCTATGAGGCCACCATTACCCTGATAGCAAAAGCAGACAAAGATACTACCGAAAAAGAAAATTACAGACCAATATCATGATGAATATAGGTGCAAAAATCCTCAACAAACTACTATCAAACAGAATGCAACAACACATTAAAAGGATCATTACACCATGATCAAGTGGGATTTATCCGAGGGATGCAAGGATTCTTCAATATATGCAAATCAATCAATGTGATACACCATATTAACAAATGGAAGAATAAAAACCATATGATCGGGCTTCCCTGGTGGAGCAGTGGTTGAGAGTCAGCCTGCCGATGCAGGGGACACGGGTTCGTGCCCCGGTCCGGGAAGATCCCACATACCGCGGAGCAGCTGGGCCCGTGAGCCATGGCCGCTGAGCCTGCGCCTCCGGAGCCTGTGCTCCGCAAAGGGAGAGGCCACAACAGTGAGAGGCCCGCGTACCGCCAAAAAAATAAAATAAAACATAAAAACCATATGATCATCTCAGTAGATGCAGAGAAAAGCTTTTGACAAAATTCAACACCCACTTACGATAAAAACTCTCCAGAAAGTGGGCATAGAGGGAACCTCCCTCAACATAATAAAGGCCATATATAACAAACCCACAGCAAACATCATTCTCAGTGGTGAACAACTGAAAGCATTTGCTCTAAGATCAGGAACAAGACAAGGATATCCACTCTCACCACTATTATTCAACATAGTTTTGGAAGTCCTAGCCACGGCAATCAGAGAAGAAAAAGAAATAAAAGGATTCCAAATTGGAAAAGAAGAAGTAAAGCTGTCACTGTCTGCAGATGACATGATACTATACATAGAGAATCCTAAAGATGCCACCAGAAGACTGCTAGAGCTAATCAATGAACTTGGTAAAGTAGCAGGATACCAAATTAACGCACAGAAATCTCTTGTATTCCTTTACACTAATGATGAAAAATCTGAAAGAGAAATTAAGGAAACACCCCCATTTACCATTGCAACAAAAAGAATAAAATACCTTGGAATAAATCTACCCAGGGAGACAAAAGATCTGTATGCAGAAAACTATAAGACACTGATGAAAGAAATTAAAGATGATACCAACAGATGGAGAGATATACCATGTTCTTGGATTGGAAGAATCAAGATTGTGAAAATGACTATACTACCCAAAGCAATCTACAGATTGAATGCAATCCCTATCAAATTACCAATGGCAATTTTTACGGAACTAGAACAAAAAATCTTAAAATTTGTATGGAGACACAAAGACCCCGAATAGCCAAAGCAGTCTTGAGGGGAAAAAACCTAGCTGGCGGAATCAGACTCCTTGACTTCAGACTATACTACAAAGCTACAGTAATCAAGACAATATGGTCCTGGCACAAAAACAGAAACATAGATCAATGGAACAAGATAGAAAGCCCAGAGATAAACCCACGCACCTATGGTCAACTCATCTGTGATAAAGGAGGCAAGGATATACAATGGAGAAAAGACAGTCTCTTCAATAAATGGTGCTGGGAAAACTGGACAGCTACATGTAAAGAATGAAATTAGAACACTCCCTAACACCATACACAAAAATAAACTCAAAATGGATTCAAGACCTAAATGTAAGACCGGATACTATATAACTCTTAGAGGAAAACATAGGAAGAACACTCTTTGACATAAATCACAGCAAGATCTTTTTTGATCCACCTCCTAGAGTAATGGTAATAAAAACAAAAATAAACAAATGGGACCCAGTCAAACTTAAAAGCTTTTGCACAGCAAAGGAAACCATAGACAAGACGAAAAGACAACCCTCAGAATGGGAGAAAATATTTGCAAATGAATCAACCGACAAAGGATTAATCTCCAAAATATATAAAGAGCTCATGCATCTCAATATTAAAGAAACAAACAACCCAATCCAAAAATGGGCAGAAGACCTAAATAGACATTTATCCAAAGAAGACATACAGATGGCCAAGAAGCACATGAAAAGCTGCTCAACATCACTAATTATTAGAGAAATGCAAATGAAAACTACAGTGAGTCATCACCTCACACCAGTTAGAATGGGCATCATCAGAAAATCTACAAACAGCAAATGCTGGAGAGGGTGTGGAGAAAAGGGAACCCTCTTGCACTGTTGGTGGGAATGTAAATTGATACAGCCACTGTGGAGAGCAGTATGGAGTTTGCTTCAAAAACTAAAAATAGAATTACCATATGATCCAGTAATTCCACTTCTGGGCATATACCCAGAGAAAACCATAATTCAAAAAGACACATGCACGCCAACGTTCATTGCAGTACTATTTACGATAGCCAGGTCATGGAAGCAACCTAAATGCCCATCAACAAATGAATGGATAAAGAAGATGTCATACATACATACAATGGAATATTGCTCAGCCATAAAAAGGAATGAAACTGAGTCATTTGTTGAGACGTGGATGGATCTAAAGGCTGTCATACAGAGTGAAGTAAGTCAGAAAGAGAAAAACAAATATTGTATATTAGTGCATGTATGTGGAACCTAGAAAAATGGTAGAGATGAACTGGTTTTCAGGGCAGAAATTGAGACACAGATGTAGAGAACAAACGTATGGACACCAAGGGGGGAAAGCCACGGGGGGGTGTGGATGGTGGTGTGCTGAATTGGGCGATTGAGATTGACATGCATACACTGATGTGTATAAAATTGATGACTAATAAGTACCTGCTGTATAAATAAATAAATAAGATAAAATTTAAAAATTGCGAAAAAAAAAAAGATTGCTGGTCCTGAGTCAAGAATTATCAATGTGACAGCAATTTTCATCTGTTAAAACTTTTCTTTCCCAGTGGTTGTTTCCTAATAGTCAAGCTGTATCTTAGGTGGATCTTACAAGTAGATTTTTGATATTAGTTGCTTGAAAAAAAATCTTATTTAAATGCAGTTGTTCTATTGAGAACTTATAAAAGAATGTGCCTTTCCCTCTTGATACTGCTGTTAGTTTCATCCAAGGTAATCAAAAGGATAGGGATAGTGCACCTTTTTTTGTTTTCTAATATCTCACATTCATCTTTTTTTTTTTTTTTTTTCAGTACGCGGGCCTCTCACTGTTTTGGCCTCTCCCGTTGCGGAGCACAGGCTCCGGACGCGCAGGCTCAGCGGCCATGGCTCACAGGCCCAGCCGCTCCGCGGCATGTGGGATCTTCCCGGACTGGGGCACGAACCCGTGTCCCCTGCATCGGCAGGTGGACTCTCAACCACTGCGCCACCAGGGAAGCCCCACATTCACCTTAAGAGTAAAACTAATCAATACTGATTAGAAAGAAATTCTTAATTTTGCTGTGTAGGGAAGCATATAAGATGCTTTCCTAATGTTCTAGAAAGTAGACCCTATTTTAGTCCATTTGGAGGGGAGAGGGAGGAGAGTTTGTTTTTAGAGACTAGTTCATTACTCTCATTTTAAAGCCTATTTCCATTCTGAAAGTGTGCAACTTTTGAAGTAAGGAGTGGAATTTCTATGCATGTAGTTTATCTTCCCGTCCCAGGTGAAGTCTGGTACTTATACTGTAGGTTAGGTACTTGTCATTTTTATACACACACAATTTACATATGTGTGCTATGCAAATTGTGTGTATGTGTGATATATATAAAACCATACTAATGATAAAACTATATGTGGGTGTGTATATATATAATTTATATACATAATTTATCATACTAATTATAAGGGGAGAAGTTAAGTAACAGAAAGAGTGATAATAGAATTCTTAGCTAGAGTTGAAGTATTTCTCTTCACATTCAAACTAGACTCTGTCTTTGAGCTAGGGTAAAGACAGTGGGTATAGTATAAATAAACATTGCTTCAAAACTTAGAAAGTGAAACAAAGAACTTACCCCTGAATACTGCAGATTTAACTACATAAAGAAATATTCATTGTTGTCATGGATATACAATTTATATGTTCTTCTAGCATTGAAAGGAATAATTTTTGACTTAGGAGTAAAATGAAAGATTTTCTGTTTGGCTAAAATTGATTATCATCATTCTAAAATATAATGGTACTTGTAGCTGTCCAGTTTTCCCAGTACCACTTATTGAAGAGGCTGTCTTTTCTCCATTGTATATTCTTGCTTCCTTTATCAAAAATAAGGTGAGCATACGCGCGTGGGTTTATCTCTGGGCTTACTATCTGTTCCATTGATCTATATTTCTGTTTTTGTGCCAGTACCATACTGTCTTGATTACTGTAGGTTTGTAGTATAGTCTGAAATCTGGGAGCCTGATTCCTCCAGCTCCGTTTTTCTTTCTCAAGATTGCTTTTGCTCTTTGGGGTCTTTTGTTTTTCTATACAAATTGTGAAATTTTTTGTCCTACTTCTGTGAAAAATGCCATTGGTAGTTTGGTAGGGATTGCACTGAAAAGTAGATTGCTTTGGGTAATGTAGTCATTTTCACAATGTTGATTCTTCTAATCCAAGAACATGGTATATCTCTCCATCTGTTTGTATCATCTTTAATTTCTTTCATCAGTGTCTTATAGTTTTCCGCATACAGGTCTTTTGTCTCCTTAGGTAGGTTTATTCCTAGGTTTTTTTTTTTTTAAACATCTTTATTGGAGTATAATTGCTTTACAATGGTGTGTTAGTTTCTGCTTTATAACAAAGTGAATCAGTTATTCATATGCATATGTTCCCATATCTCTTCAGTCTTGCGTCTCCCTCCCTCCCACCCTCCCTATCCCACCCCTCTAGGTGGTCACAAACCACCTAGATGATCTCCCTGTGCTGTGCGGCTGCTTCCCACTAGCTATCTATTTTACGTTTGGTAGTGTATATATGTCCATGCCACTGTCTCACTTTGGTATTTTATTCTTTTTGTTGCAGTGGTAAATGGGAGTGTTTCCTTAATTTTTCTTTTAGATTTTTCATTCTTCGTATATAGGAATGCAAGAGATTTCTGTGCATTAATTTTGTATCCTGCTACTTTACCAAATTCGTTGATTAGCTCTAGTAGTTTTCTGGTAGCATGTTTAGGATTCTCTATGTATAGTATCATGTCATCTGCAAACAGTGACAGCTTTACTTCTTCTTTTCCAATTTGGATTCCTTTTATTTCTTTTTCTTCTCTGATTGCTGTGGCTAAAACTTCCAGAACTATGTTGAATAACAGTGGTGAGAGTAGACAGCCTTGTCTTGTTCCTGATCTTAGAGGCCATGGTTTCAGTTTTTCACCATTGAGAACAATTTGGCTATGGGTTTGTGATATATGGCCTTTATTATGTTGAGATAGGTTCCCTCTATGCCCACTTTCTGGAGGGTTTTTATGATAAATCGGTGTTGAATTTTGTCAGAAGCTTTTTCTGCATCTACTGAGATGATCATATGGTTTTTCTCCTTCAGTTTGTTAATATGGTGTATCACACTGATTGATTTGCATATATTGAAGAATCCTTGCATTCCTGGGGTAAACCCCACTTGTAGAGTTTTGAATATTGTTTCTTTGAGCCAGGCTCAGTTACTTTTGTGGGATCCCAATAGCACGACTTTTAGTCATTTCTTGTTTTTCCTTTGGTACCTGGCTTATCATGAACTACCTGGCTTACCATGCACAGGTAATGTGAAACAGCATGTGAGGTTTCTTTTTATTTAGTTATTTATTTTTAAAAAATCATTTATTTTTATTTTTGGGTGCATTCGGTCTTCGTTGCTGTGTGCAGGCTTTGTCTAGTTGTGGCGAGCGGGGGCTACTCTTTGTTGCGGTGCATGGGCTTCTCATTGCGGTGGCTTTTCTTGCTGTGGAACACGGGCTCTGTGTGCATGGGCTACAGTAGTTGTGGCACGCGGGCTCAGTAGTTGTGGTTTGCGGGCTCTAGAGCACAGGCTGAGTAGTTGTGGTGCACGGGCTTAGTTGCTCTGCAGCATGTGGGATCTTCCTGGACCAGGGCTTGAACCAGTGTCCCCTGCACTGGCAGGAAGGTTCTTAACCACTGCGCCACCAGGGAAGTCCGAGGTTTCTTTTTAAAGGGGATCTTTTCTCATGTAACTATACATAAATGTTGTCTCTTATTGCAGATTGGAGTCACGAAAGATACACGGGTTCTTCTTAAGAGAAAAAGAGGAAATCTGTAAGTATTTGTCCTTTAAAAATTCTAAATTTGCCATCTTGTCAGCTTTTGGAGAAAACTAAGTGACCAAACTAACAGGCATTTTTCCTCTCTTTATATTAGAAAAGCCCTGCCAGTATTTATGTTTGTGTTAAAAAGGCAATATTTGGGAAAGTAAAATAGGAAAGCTTTTTACTCTGGGCAACTTCTAAAATTTAAACTGTCACTCACTTATGAAAGGGGAAGTGATGCTTAAAATCTAAATACAATCTTTTTCTTTTGAGTATTACCAAAAAATGGAGTCACAGATTGGAGTTCCAATTCTGGCTACTGAGGCGGTGTGTCTTTGACAAGCTGTTTAGCTTCCCTTTGCCTCAATTTCCTCATCTGTAAAATGAGCTTAATAAGTGTAAGTGTCCAGTGACTGGTTCATTAATATTGATGAAGTTGAATCTGTAGTAGTGTATATTTTCTCCAGTAAATTGAAGCTTATTCTAGTTACTGTTTCTCAAACTGTTTTACATATATTTCTGATCTTCAAAAATCTAAGCATCTCTAACTGTCCTTTACTGAGGCATCTACTCTAGACTATAATATAGAATGAAAGAAATACAACAGAGCATCTAAAGTTAGAATTTTAATATTTGAGCCTTGGACCTTGAAAATTACCTAGTCCAGGGGTTCCCAAACATTGACCTATAGACCGTGCCCTCACCAGTGAAGAGTTTTTACTGGTCCATGGTGAAGTGAGGAAAATAAAGACAACAGGCCATGAGATTTTTAAAGCTAAACTTTTTCCATTTAAATGATTGCTTCTTATTATAAGATACATCCTCCTAATTTTGAGGAGTTAGACCCATTCTGTATTTTATGAAATGATAGTGATAGTAAATGATAGGTTTATGGTTTTTGTTTTTATGTCCATACCTGGCCAAAACAAAAATTGGCAGCTGTGTCATTGCTGCCTTCTTTGTTTTTAAAACTTGTATTGGTCCATGATATCTTAAAATCTGAATCCAACTTTCTCATTGTACAGATGAGGAAACAGACAGGAGGTTATTTAATTTGTTCCAGGTAGTGCAGCTCAGCAAGCTGCTGAGCTAGGACCAAAGCCCTGTATACAATGCTGCCTCTCTTGTGTTTCTGCTCTTCTGAGAATTGCTTTCATTATAATAGATTATGAAATTGAAACAGAAGATCTAGTGGTTCTTATGTGCTAATTCAAAACACTCAGTGTTCTTGTAAAGCTAAGGCTTAAAGTCTACTGATCAGCCTGCATTAGAAAAATCTTGAACATGACCAAAGATTTTCATCAACAGGCCAGAATTAGTTGTCCCTGAATTCAGCTACATAGGCAGCATGCTATTTCCATGATTGACAAAGAAGATACCAATAAGTTTAGTGTTTCCTTTGGGAAATAGACCACAGTGCAATTGTGAGGGCTGTAGTATTCAGGCTTCTATAGTTATTTATCCAGAGAGTCTGTTTTCTCTCTCTCTCTCTCTCTCTCTCTCTCTCTCTCTCTCTCTCTCTCT